>NC_056733.1:1073705867-1073927888 GCF_019279795.1 Protopterus annectens
GACATTACTGTTTTAGACTACATAACCTTCAGACAATTCCCACTACTGCAAACCCCTCACCCTACCAACTTTCTCAATTTTTAAGGACGATATTTATAACACATGCCTATCATTGTGCCTTTGTTCCACTTTTATTTCTGCCCTTGTCCAGATGTCTTACTGTTAGAGGTTGGGAGTTGTGGGTGTAGGTACAGAATGCACTCTGCTGTGCAGGCATGTCCATTATATGTAAAAGCAAACATAAAAAAGTATTATTGAAAATAACCACTGGCAGCAGTACCAAAAAGCACCTATATTCACAAAAGCCTTAGCACCTCAGCTACACAGCCTTCAAAAGGTCCATTATATGTGTAGTATATTCCACATAGCACTGTGACTTCCAGGTATGTCAGTGGCAGGGTAGTAGGTATCACTGGCATGCATAATATTTGGCACTTTAGTTATCTGCACATGGCCCTGTCAAATACAGCACTGTACCTAGGGCACTACAAGATGACTGCCAGGAGAATGTGCTGGCCAGATCCCGACAGTATTAACCACAGATACACATAGCTCATCGACCCCTGCATATTGTGGACATGCAACATGTTTTCATGTGTATTGGGATAGTCTTGCCAATGTGTGTTATGTTGCTATTTCCCTGCATACATACATGTTACTGCATTTCTGTGGTTATATGGGGGGGGGGCACACCTGTCAACTGCACACATTTGCACAGACTGTGCTGATATTTGCTTTACATTTTGATTCCATTTACCATACTATTGTGCCCTGTCTTGGGGACAAGAGGCATATCAATAAAGACCACAGGTCAGATTGTAATGGCATACATTTGAATTTCAGACTTCTTACCCTTCATAGCCTTACTGCAACTGTGAGACCTTCTGTGCTATCACCGTGTGAGTCTGTAGGGGGTAATTCAATATTGCCACCATTTGTGGGCCTTTGACAGACATTTCTCTCTGGTTTTCTACAGCTGACTTGCTGTGTGGGTCTGAGGAGTGGGTATGGAACCTCCACACTGACATCCATGCCTGTGACCTATGACCCCCCCCCACAGTTAGTTGGCCCCATACATATACTGCAGTAGGATTTGCAACCTTGGGTACTACTGCATAGTGTGGGGAGGCCAGTATTGGGCAGGTATTTCCTGGTGTCCCACATAGCTTCCAGCTGTCTGCTGCTATCCCAGTAGGCTACCTCATTCTCTTGCATAAATGCAGCATTACCATAGATATACTAACAAAACATACTAATCCATTCATTTATTGTTAAGAAGACTGACTTACCTGGTGCCTGCGGCAGTTGTGAGGATGGTGCTTGAGGGCCACCTATGCTGGATGCACTCAGTACACTGCCTATACATGGTAAGTTACAGGTAATATGATGTATGTGTCATCTATTTTACTGTGTGTGTGTGTGAGACAGAGAGAGTTGTCAGTCCCTGGGGTCCCTACAGTGTCAGTGTGTATGCTAAGCATTGCCTCTTTGCCAAGGTTTGAGCATACTGGGCACACCTCCATCTGCCTACAAGAGCAGGCTCAGGGGCCTCCTCCTCTTAGTCCCTCTGTGCCTGTGGGGATCTTGGGAATGGGGGTGGGTTGTGTGGCCCTTCCCTGTGCTGTTCCTGCTGCAGCTGTTTCTACATGATCATATTGTGTAGCATGGCACATGCTATGAACATGTGTGCACATGTGGCTGGAGAGTACTGCAAGCCTCCACCAGATATGTCAAGGCAGCAGAACCATGACTTGAGCATCCCAAACACATAGTCTATAATGATCTTGGTTTGTGAGTGTGCCTCAGTATATCATTCTTGTGTGGGTGCGTGTGCATTTCTGATGGGTGTCATCATCCAGGGTTCCAGTGCATAGCCAGCATCCTCCTCCAGGTGGCCATACTGGATGCCGCCACTCGCAAATGCCTGGTACAACTGTGATGAATGCCAGATGTGAAAGTTGTGATAGCTTCCAGGGCTGCCAGCACACATATTCATGATAATGCCCTGGGCATTGCAGATGACCTGGTAGTTGATGGAAGGGAAGCCCTTTCAGTTTATGTAGACTTTACCTTTTTCAGCAGGTGGTGTTTTGATGTGGATATGTGTGCAGTCTATTGCACCCAGTACCTCCAGTTATTCTGTTACGTGAAGAAAGAGATGCTTATTGCTGGTCCCCTCCTCATGGGAGTTGAGGAAGTAAATTTGCTCACCGGCATGTAGTAGCATGGCATCCAGGAGCTGGTGGAATACCCTGGATGCAGATGCCTCTAAGAGCCCCATGATGTCCCCAGTTAGTAGGTCTTTGGAAATTACCTGTAGCTAGAATTCTTAAGGTTACACATACCTATATTTCCACTGGGATGGGTTCCCCTCTGTTGGCTCTGGGTCTGAGTTGAGTCTGGCACAGCTCAGTGATTTGCTGCAGTATGTCTCTGTCCACCCTACAGTGCTCTACTATCTCCAGATCATATAGCCCCTGGTAAGTTACCCTGGGTCTGAACACTCTTCTCCTCCTCATTGGTCTGTGGCAGTCATCAGCATTATCCTCCTCACTGCCCTCATGGATCAAAGCATTGGCAGTCCCTAACATTTTTCCAGTTAAAATTCCCCCACATATGTACACCAATGGTGCAGAGTTTGTGAGAAAAAACAGACTGTAAGATGTTTCCATACTTTATACTGTTGTGCTTCAGATGCTGCCTGTATGATTGGATGACTATGATGCATTCCACCTGCTAGCTATGTAATTTGTACTTGATTGCTTTTATTCTGCTATTTCCTTTTTTTCTACCTTTTTCCTTTCCCATTTCCATCCCTTTTAAGCCCTGAGGTGCATCGCGCAAACTCGGTGTCCAAATATAAACAGTCTTGCTATTTCTGTATTTTTTTTTTTTTAGACCTGGTGTGCACCACACAAACCTGTTTAGCTTAATGTAAACATTGAGAAATGGCCATCCCTGGATGTGAACATGCTCTTAATTTCATGGACTAAGTCAATACAGCCTCAGACACACCCCCCTTGCTTAGCTGTGCTTAGCTAAGCTTATGTGGGGGCCATGGAGCTCCAGTCTGCTTACACCATGCATGACACACCCCCATTTCATGTCTGCTGCTCATCCTGCTTACATGATCATGTTATATCACCTACACAGTTAGGTACAGTTTGGCACTTAGAATATTTTTGTGATTGAGTAAATTTTCCCTCATTTGCATACCCCAATGCCTTAGTCCTAGTTACTGTTCCCTCATTTGCATACCCCAATGCCTTAGTCCTAGTTACTGCACTACACCAGAGCCTTTCCCCTTAGCAACCACTGTTCCCTGGTATTGTGTTGATTCTGCATGCCATAGACTATAATGACAAAATGCAGATTTCTCTTAAAATTGTGTTTCCACATTTTATTTTATTTTCATTATCCCATTGGCATGCTGCTGCATTACGCTTAAACGGTCGAGACTGGCCAAAAAAACTTTTATTTTTAGAAAAATGAAACACTTTTCCATGCAAATGGCCATATATTTGGCCATTGGCATGCCTAAAGATTATAATACATGCTTTTATTTGAGCTGGCATGCCTCCATTTTAATTTTTGCAGCAATGTATTCGGCAAATACATTTCTGCAACTAACACTATTCTTGCACGGATGCCTGCCTACTTGCTGAATCACTAATTTACCTCATTTGCATGGTTTTCACCAGCAAATGAGGTAATTAGCATTATGCAGTGGTGTCCATGGAGAAATATTGTAGGCAGGCTTGTGCATGTCAGAGCAGTAGTTTACTGGATCACTCAGCGCCCATATTCCATGCAGGAACAGCTACACTGTTCCTGCACGGAATTTTCAGTTTATTGAATCTCGGGGTATGTTTTTATGATGTATTAAATAAAGGGCCCTTACTCTCTTAAATAAATACCACTGAATCTTTAATATACATCTTATCTTCCACCAAGTCAAGAAGAGGGGAACTCATTTTAACAACTCCTCTGAAGGATAACACATGCAGGAGTGCAGTCACCTTTTTATGCTGCACTGCAGTGTCAGCAGTCCATTTATCTGGTATGGGAATAGAACCCACAGCCTTCTGCACCAAATGCAATGGTGCAACTGTTCTGCCACTGACACTATCATTGTCATAATTTGCCTTAATCCTTGTAAACCTACTTAAGATTTCTAAATTTTGGCCTAAGGTAGATGTGGGCAGTGTTAAAACCTCCTCGCAAAATAAGGTATGTGTCTGTTTTACAGTTGGTAGTGTCTTTTTGATTCTAGGGTTGCAAGGTCCAGAATATCTATCCTATCAGCTGCCTGAATGCAGTATTAACAACACAGATGATGTAAATAATTTATAATTAAGCATACTGTCATGATAGGATAGCAAACAAAAAAAACTTATTCACCCAAGCACCTCAACAGAATGCCTTTTAGGATTTAAACATAATAACCCATTATGTGTCAGTTTAAAACAATAACCTTTTATTCTGCCCCTAAATATACACTTCATATTAATATGCAATTATATTAAACAGTCCCAATTCAAGTAAACCTTCAAGCTCCCTGGTACTGAAATATTAAAAATCAGTATTAATTTACTTCTAATTAATTCAAGATTGCCACTTTATCATTCCCTTTTCTCAAACTGACATTAACCAAAACTATACCGCATCTCAAAATACTCTTTTATATGTTACATCTCAAACATTCAGGCATGCCCTTAAGAAAATCAAGAAATAAGCCTGGGAATACATTAACAAGCCTGTACACTTCGCTCTAAGCAAGCATTATTTATACATGTTAGCATGATTAACAGTGGTGCTTATTGAATATGCAATCTACTAAGCAAGGCTAGACATTCAGCAGTACCTGTTCATGGCCAGCACAAGTGTTTGTGACCACAAAGAGGTGCACTGATGCTCAGGCACACAATATAAACAGTAGCTGTTGCATGCACACAAACCAAGCAATTGAGCATTCCCAGACAGCATGATAAAAGGCAAAGGCAACTTTAATGAAAGAATTAAGAGTCAGGAAAAGGTCAACAGGGAAACTGTAATCAGATATAATGTGATTAGTACACAGACAAGAAACAGGGAAAGGTAAACAGGGAAACTGTAATCAGATATAATGTGATTATTACACAGACAAGAAACAGGGAAAGGTAAACAGGGAAACTGTAATCAGATATAATGTGATTAGTACACAGACAAGAAACAGGGAAAGGTAAACAGGGAACTGTAATCAGATATAATGTGATTAGTACACAGACAAGAAACAGGGAAAGGTAAACAGGGAAACTGTAATCAGATATAATGTGATTAGTACACAGACAAGAAACAGGGAAAGGTAAACAGGGAAACTGTAATCAGATATAATGTGATTAGTACACAGACAAGAAACGGAAAGGTAAACAAGGAAACTGTAATCAGATATAATGTGATTAGTACACAGACAAGAAACAGGAAAAGGTAAACAGGGAAACTGTAATCAGATATAATTTGATTAGTACACAGACAAGAAACAGGGAAAGCTAAGAAGGGAAACTGTAATCAGATATAATGTGATTAGTACACAGACAAGAAACAGGGAAACTGTAATCAGATATAATTTGATTAGTACACAGACAAGAAACAGGGAAAGGTAAACAGGGAAACTGTAATCAGATATAATGTGATTAGTACACAGACAAGAAACAGGGAAAGGTAAACAGGGAAACTGTAATCAGATATAATGTGATTAGTACACAGACAAGAAACAGGGAAAGGTAAACAGGGAAACTGTAATCAGATATAATGTGATTAGTACACAGACAAGAAACAGGGAAAGGTAAACAGGAAACTGTAATCAGATATAATGTGATTAGTACACAGACAAGAAACAGGGAAAGCTAAGAAGGGAAACTGTAATCAGATATAATGTAATTAGTACACAGACAAGAAACAGGGAAAGGTAAACAGGGAAACTGTAATCAGATATAATGTGATTAGTACACAGCACAGACAAGGAACAGGGAAAGGTAAACAGGGAAACTGTAATCAGATATAATGTGATTAGTACACAGACAAGAAACAGGGAAAGGTAAACAGGGAAACTGTAATCAGATATAATGTGATTAGTACACAGACAAGAAACAGGGAAAGGTAAACAGGGAAACTGTAATCAGATATAATGTGATTAGTACACAGACAAGAAACAGGGAAAGCTAAGAAGGGAAACTGTAATCAGATATAATGTAATTAGTACACAGACAAGAAACAGGGAAAGGTAAACAGGGAAACTGTAATCAGATATAATGTGATTAGTACACAGCACAGACAAGGAACAGGGAAAGGTAAACAGGGAAACTGTAATCAGATATAATGTGATTAGTACACAGACAAGAAACAGGAAAAGCTCAGAAGGGAAACTGTTTTCACACAATAAATGTGGTTAGTGCAGAAAGAACATTTGTCACATAAATTATTATGTATTCAAACAAGTAATCTTGTTCACTTTAGTGACCCATGTATATAAAACTGTAAATGCTGGCACTCTTTTCAGTCACCAAAGCAAGACTGAAACACTAAAGGTGGAGGAGGGTCCATATTCACCAAGGATATTCACACCTCCAGGCTGGTTGCCCAACACAATGCATCTGAAATTCTCCAGGTGCAACTAACACCAGGTAAGACTGCAATCCAAACTGTAGCTTGCTACAGATCCCCCACCATGCCCCAAGATTCTCGTTACACCTTTCTAAACATACTGGAAAATATTAAGATACAACCAAACACCCTTATACTGGGTGATTTCAACTACCCTGCCATTAACTCAGAAAACTACTCGGGTACCAACACCTTTTCCCAGTGGTTCTTGGAATTCATAAATTCAAATGTCCTGGATCAACTAATTCATTGTCCCACCAGGGGCTCCAGTATCCTAGACATGTGCATTACCAACATGGGAGATAGATGCTCCACACCAGTGGTCACCCCCTTATTGGTCAGATCTGACCATAAGCTGATCACCCTTGACATCCGCATCTCACCCCTACTCCCCAGTAAGGAATCCTCTGCAAAAAACTTCTCCAAAGCCAACTTCATGCTACTCAAGTCAGACATGACAAACTTCATGACAGACATGCAGATGGGAGCTGAAAGTTTGACTGCTGAATTCTACACTAAGGCACTGTATGAGCACATCTACTCGTGCATGAATCGTGCCATTCCAAATAGAACCAAGATGCTCTCCTCCAAAAAGAGGAAGACAATTTGGTGGTCCCCTGCCATAAACAAACTATACAGCAGAAGGAAGAAACTGTTGCAGAAAAGAGGAAAATCCCAGGATGCAAAAAACTCCCTTACCAGTCTCAGTAAGATGCTGAGACCCCTCATAAAATCCTCCAAAGCTAGTTACGAAAATAAAATTGCTAAAGATTCCAAAGACGACCACAAGGCATTCTATAGCTATGTCAAGAATCTAAATGACAATGCTCAGATCTGCTCTGAGCTACAACAGAATGGCATTAAGTATACTGATCCCAAGGATATTGCCAATATCCTGGCAGATCGATTTAGTGCCAACTTCACCCAACTCTCACCCCCTAAAGGTCCATCTCAGTACCAAAAGATTGCCAAATTCCGGTAATCATGGCCACACAGGTAGAAACTGCACTCTCCACAGCTAAGAATACAGCATCCATGGGACCAGATGACATCCTGGGCTGTGTACTACATGAACGGCAAAATTAACTGGCATCTCACCTAAGTGTCATGTTTAATCATAGCCTCACCTCATGCTTTGTACCCACTGTGTGGCACACAGCTAAAGTTATCCCACTCAACAAGGGTGGATCCACCTTGGATCCCAGGAACTACCATCCCATCAGTCTGATGAGCCTGATCTGCAAGGGCATGGAATGCATTATCATGGAACTTATAAACAAAGACATTGGCAACCTTCAAACACTGGACCCCACCCAGTTTGGGTTCGTGAAGGGCCGATCTTGTCTCCTGAACCTGATTGACTTCTTCAAATCAGTCATCAGAGCTGTGGACAGGGGTAAGGCAGTCCACACAGCCTATTTGGACCTCACAAAAGCCTTTGACACTATCCCCCACTCTGGAATCATAGATAAACTTACTAAGCTGGGCATAAATCCCTACATTACTCGATGGGTTGCCAACTGGATTACTGACAGAACCCAGACTGCAAAAGTAGCTGACTCCAAATCCAGCTCCAGACAGGTGACAAGTGGAGTACCTCAGGGTTCAGTCCTGAGACCGCTCTTGTTTGGCATCTACTTCTCTGAAGTACAGGCCAACAATAAGGGTCTCTGGCTAACAAAGTTCACAGATGACTACAAACTGGGAGCCATTATTGAATCCCCAAATTATGTGGATAGTCTACAAAAAAAAAAAAGTTGCCTGAATCCCCTTGTGTTCTGACTGTGCTTCTCAAACATTATGGAAATATAGAGTATATTTTAGTGCATTTATTATAACTGTATTTGCCTTAATATTGCTACAACTCAAGTGGTCTAGGTTGCATTGCATCTGAATTGTTTATGTGATTTAGCTGGTTTTCTGTATATATAGACTTCTCTGTATATGTAGACTAGCTACTTATTCTGTTGTATTACTGCTTCTTAAATCATTTTTCAGTTGTGCACTTGCCTTGCTTCATTTAAAAAGTTTTAAATTGCTAATTTTGTAGAGTTTTAATTACATTTACTGTTTAGGACTACACACTCAAGTGTGTTAGCCTTTTCTGTGTTTATTTACTGTGCTATTGCATTGTTTAGCCTGTTTTAACCAAAAAATAAATAAATAAATAAATAAAATACTATCTTGTTTTCTCGTTTCCCACCTTTCCTAGCCAGTTCAGATCCCAGGCTTTGCTTGTCTCAGGACTTTATTTTCTGTGTTCAGAGCTATCCAGACATTGCTGTGGTAGAGGGAAGTCCTACGTCTTACCAGTGGGAGTAGTGAGCATTGCACTGCCTATCTAACACTAGAGGAGTGGTTTCCAGCTCTGAAATTGTAATTTTATTAGCCTTTTTGGGATGATTTCTATCCCTTTCAGCTTTCTGGCTTAAAAACGCATGTGTTTGCACATTTTTCACATCGTGCAGCACCACAGGGCTACAGTTAAAGTATTCCAGGTGCCAGAAAGTCTGCTCTTCACATTTTCCCTTAGAACTAGCTGGTTTCTCAGTAGTAGGACTAAAATCTGAACCCCTGTGAATAGCACTTGCTCTAGAACCTGCTGGAAAGCACTAGGAAGCCAGAAACTGACACAAGCACTCAATTCTTCTTGCCAATAAGGATAAATTAATTGTATGCACTAAACAGTCTATAATTTCAAAGTATCTTGCAAAGGTAAGGGGAAAACAGCTCTTGTACTTTACAAAAAAAAGCACCTAAACAGGCATGTCCAAGGGTCAGCTTCGGGTGATTTCTCCTGTCTACCTGGTGAATCTGGGCATACTGGGGCAATGCGGCAACTGCCTCATGTACACAGACAACTCTCTCCTCTTATCACCCAACACTACAACCTGCGAGAAATGCACTTACATAGCCAAAATGAAAGCAAAGCTCTCTCAGGCCAAGATTGTGCTAGACAGTCAAGAGGAGAAGGTTAACACCTGCACTACACCTCAAGCAACTCATAGCCCTTCAAAACCCACACAATCAACACCCACACATAGCAACACTAAAGCCACATATGCAGAGGCCCTTAACATTAACCTGCCCAAGCAACAAGGACCTCCGAAGCTGAAACGCAAACAAACACTAGTCACAACCAAAGTGACACATAGCTCACAACACCAGTGTGTCACGCAACAACAGCCCCTAAGGCAAGACAATGTACCCAACACTTTGGTCATAGGTGACGCTATAGTCAGGCACACTGCTGTCCTACTCACCAGGCTGAACAAGGAGAAAATTACAGTCAGCTGCTTGTTGGATGCCAGGATCCACCACATAACGAATGCACTCAAGTCACTCCACAACAAGTACAACTATGACTCTGTCATTGTCCATGTTGGAGTGAATGACTTGAGACGTACCTCCCTGGACTACATGAAAAGAGACATAGAAGACCTCTCGGATCATGTGGCCCAGGCAGGTATAACCCTAACCCTGAGTAGCATCCTGCCTTCGCCCAGAATGATACCACAGTATAAGGACGAAACGATTGACTTCAACAATTGGCTAAGCTTCTGGTGTCATTCAAAGGGGATCCGGTATCTTTCTGCCTGGGAAGACATGATTGACAAACTACGATGATTTGCCAGAGATGGTCTGCACCTGTCACCCCTGGGATTCAGGTTACTGGCTAAAGCTCTTGCCACCACTATAGTGCCTTTTTTAGGCAAGGTTCAAAGGACAAAACCACCATCATAACAGATACATGCATGCAAAATCTGAAGGTAATGCTGCTCAATGCTAGAAGTCTAAACCTCAAAATGCACTCTCTCGAGGCACTCCTAAAAATGGAGAACATCGATATCTGTGCAGTAACTGAGACCTGGTTCAAAGCTCCAGAGAGCACCCCTGCAATACCAGGCTACAACTCTTATCACACTTTTCGGCCACAAAATCAAGACCGAAACACTAAAGGTGGAGGAGTGTCCATATTCACCAAGGATATTCACACCTCCAGGCTAGTTGCCCAACACAATTCATCTTAAATTCTCCAGGTGCCACTAACACTAGGTAAGACTGCAATCCAAATTGTAGCTTGCTACAGATCCCCCACCATGCCCCAAGATTCTCACTACACCTTTCTAAACATACTGGAAAATATTAAGATACAACCAAATACCCTAATACTGGGTGATTTCAACCACCCTGCCATTAACTGGAAAAACTACTCGGGTACCAACTCCTTTTCCCAGCGATTCTTGGAATTCATAAATTCCAATGCCCTGGATCAACTAATCCATTGTCCCACCAGGGGCTCCGATATCCTAGACCTGGTCATTACCAACATGGGAGATAGATGCTCCACACTAGAGGTCACCCCATCAGGAGTCAGGTCTGACCATAAGCAAATCACCCTTGACATCCACATCCCACCCTCACCCTCCAGTAAGGAAACCTCCTTAAAAAACTTCTCCAAAGCTAACTTCATGCTACTAAAGTCAGAAGTGACAAACTTTATGACTCCCATGCAGACGGGATCTGAAATTATGACTGCTGAATCCTATACTAAGGCACTGTATGAGCACATCCACTTCTGCATGAATTGTGCCATCCCAAATAGAACCAAGATGCTCTCCTCCAAAAAAAAGGAAGCCAGTCCGGTGGTCCCCTGCTATAAACAAACTATACAACAGAAGGAAGAAACTGTTGCAGAAAAGAGGAAAATCCCAGGATGCAAAAAACTTCCTCACCAGCCTCAGTAAGAAGCTGAGATCCCTCATAAAATCCTCAAAAGCTAGTTATGAAAACAAAATTGCCAAGGATTCCAAAGACAACCACAAGGCATTCTATAGTTATGTCAAGAATATAAATAGCAATGCTCAGATCTTCTCTGAGCTACAACAGAATGGCATTAAATATACTGATCCCAAGGATATTGCCAATATCCTGGAAGATCGATTTAGTGCCAGATTCACCCCCCTCTCACCCCCTAAACGGCCCATCTCAGTACCAAAAGATTGCAAAATTCTGGTAATCGCGTCCACACAGGTAGAAACCACACTCTCCAAAGCTAAGAATACAGCATCCATGGGACCAGATGGCATCCTGGTCTGTGTACTACATGAACTACAAAATGAACTAGCATGTCACCTAAGTGTCATGCTTAATCATAGCCTCACCTCAGGCTTCGTGCCCAATAAGTGGTGCACAGCTACAGTTATCCCACTCCACAAGGAGGGATCCACCTTAGATCCCAGGAACTACTGTCCCATCAGTCTGTTGAGCCTGATCTGCAAGGGCATGGAACGCATTATCATGGAACTTATAAGCAAAGACATTGGCAACCTTCAAACACTGGACCTCACCCAGTTTGGGTTTGTGAAGGACCGATCTTGTCGACTGAAACTGATTGACTTCTTTGAATCAGTCTCCAGAGCTGTGGATGAGGGTAAGGCAGTCCACTCAGCCTATCTGGACCTCACCAAGGCCTTTGACACCATCCCCACTCTGGAATCATAGATAAACTTACTAAGCTGGACAAAAATCCCTACGTCACTCGATGGGTTGCCAACTGGCTTACTGACAAAACCCAAACTGTAAAAGTAGCCAACTCCAAATCCAGCTCCAGACAAGTGACAAGTGGAGTACCTCAGGGTTCAGTCCTGTGACCATTCTTGTTTGGCATCTAGTTCAGTACAGGCCAACACTAAGGGACTCTGGTTAACAAAGTTCACAGATTACTCAAACTGGGAGCCATTATTGAATCCCCAAATGATGTGGATATTCTACAAAAGGGCCTTACAGAAACAGATGCCTGGTGCCAAAGCCATGGGCTCAAGCTTAATGCCAAGAAATATATGGTTATCCCCTTTGGAAAAAAACATGTGCCTATGAATTACCACATAGGTGGCAGTACACTAAACATTGAAAGTGTGATGAGAGACTTAGGGACACCGATGGACAGTGGTCTCACCTTCGATAACCACATTGCCACAACAGTCAGGAAATCCTTCTATGTGGCACACCTCATCACTAAGAGCTTTTTATCCAGAAAAAAGGAGGTCATTGTCCCACTGTACTTATCCCTCATTAGACCCATTATAGAGTATAATGCCCAGTTTGATATGTACCTCACAAGACATCTGCAACAGCTGGAAAGGCCACAGAAATACCTCACTAAAAGAATCACAGGCCTAAAGCAGATTCCATATGCTGACCATCTAAAAAAACCTCCAACTATACTCTGTGGCATATTGTCTACTCAGAGGTGATCTCTGCTTAACATACAAGGCCATGTCAAACCCTGAGCTGTTGGACATGCTCCACTTAAAGAAATCCCAATCCCTCAGGGCCACACAGTCTAGGGATCTAAACCTTGTCATCACAATGATCAAAACATGCTGGAGGGATAGGTGCCTGACCCAGTGACTCCCCATATTCTGGCATGGACTGCCCATACATGTTAAGCAGTGTGCCTCCTTGGTCCTCTTCAAAAGGAACCTTGATGATTGGATGGGAGATAGGAAATTCACCACAGGGATCATGTCAGTTGCCCTGCTAGTCATGGGTCCAGGGAAGTAAATATTGTGGGAAGAAATATCCAAGGAATTGTTATGGCTAGGCTTGTATAGGCTCTAGGGTCGATAGCCTACATTTCTTGGCTCTAGCACCAGGCATCTGTTTCTGTAAGGTCCTTTTGTAGAATGTCCACATCATTTGGGGATTCATTAATGGCTCCTAGTTTGCAGTCAGCTGTGAACTTTGTTAGCCAGAGTCCCGTAATGTTGGCCTGTACTTCAGAAAAGTAGATGCCAAACAAGAATGGTCCCAGGACTGAACCCTGAGGTACTCTACTTATCAATTGTCTTGAGCTGGATTTGGATTCAGCTACTTTTTCAGTCTGGGTTCTGTCAGTAAGCCAGTTGGCAACCCATCGAGTGATGTAGGGATTTGTGCCCAGTTTAGTAAGTTTATCTATGATTCCAGAGTGGGGGATGGTGTCAAAGGCTTTGGCGAGGGCCAGATAGGCTGTGAGGACCGCCTTACCCTCGTCCACAGCTCTAGAGACTGATTCAAAGAAGTCAATCTGGTTCAGGAGACAAGATCGGCCCTTCTCAAACCCAAATTGGGTGGGGTCCAGTGCTTGAAGGTTGCAAATGTCTTTGTTTATAAGTTCCATGATAATGTGTTCCATGCCCTTACAGAGCAGGCTCGTCGGACTGATGGGACGGTAGTTCCTAGGATCCAAGGTGGATCCCCCCTTGTGGAGTGGGATAACTGTAGCTGTGCACGACTCAGTGGGCATGAAGCCTGAGATGAGGCTATAATTAAACATAACACTTAGGTGAGGTGCCAGTTCATTTTGGAGTTCATGTAGTACAAAGCCTTGGATGTCATCTGGTCCCATGGATGCTGTATTCTTAGCTTTGGAGAGTGTGGTTTCTATTTGTGTGGCCATGATTACTGGAATTTGGCAATATTTTGGTATTGAGATGGACCCTTTAGGGGGTGAGAGGGGGTGAAGTTGGCACTAATTCAAAGCTATTTCTATCTGAGGGTACCTCACCCCTCTACCTGTCTTGAGAGCCCATCTGCATTGGCATTGCTAATCCCACTGTGGTGCTGCACTGACTTATCATATGCTTGCAACCCCAGGCTCCATCTTAGCAACTTGGCATTTTGCTGACTGGCTCTGTTTAACCATATTAGAGGGTTGTGATCTGTCATTACACTGAATTTTCTTCAATACAGATAAGGCTGAGGTTTATGCAATGCCCACACTATGACTAGACATTCCTTTCCTACAGCTGCATAGCATTCCTCCCTGGGTTGGAGCCTATGTCTGAGATAACCCACTGGGTGCTCTTCTCCCTCTGAAGAAGTCTGCTAAGTACAGCCCCCAATCCATGGTTTGAAGCATCTACCTGCACAACAAATTTTTTGATGTAATCTGGACTGGCTAATATAGTGGGTCCTCCCAAAGCTTCTTTAAGTTTCTGGAATGCATGCTGACATGCTGGGGTCCACACTACCTTATCTGGCCTGTTCTTCCTTGTCAGATCTGTGGGGGGAGCGATTATGGTACTATAACTGGGGATGAACTTTCTGTAGTACCCTGCTGTCCCTAAGAATGCCCTCACCTGGGTTTTGGTAACAGGTGCAGGTCATGCCTGAATAGCTTCCACGTTGGCAGGTTCTGCCCTTATCTTACCACTCCCCACTCTATGTACTAGGTAGGAGACCTCTGCCATACCCACCTGACATTTGCTCGGCTTAATGGTCAGCCCTGCCCTCTGCAGTCTGCCCAGCATACCGCTAACATGCTGAAGGTGCTCTAGCCAGGAATGGCTGTAGATGGCAATATCATCTAGGTAATCAAGGGCAAACCCTCCTGCTCCTGCTAGGATATTATTCACCAGCCTCTGGAATGTTGCCGGGGCATTTTTCATCCCAAACAGCATCTTTGTGAACTCATACAAGTCAAAAGGAGTCACAAAGGCTGACTTCTCTCTAGCACTGGGAGTCAAGGGCACCTGCCAGTAACCCTTGGTAAGATCAATGGTTGTAAGATATTTATCCCTGCCCAGCTGCTCTAGGGCCTCATCTGTCCTAGGCATGGGGTAAGCATTTGACTCTGTGTGACTATTTAATTTCCTGTAATCCACACAGAATCTGGTGCTGCTATCCTTTTTTGGCACCAACACTACTGGCGAGGCCCAGGGACTGTTGGACTCTTGAATCACCCCTAGTTCCAACATCTCCTGTACCTCTTCCCTCAGAGTCTGTTTGACTCTCTCAGGCACCCTATAAGGGGCCTGTCTGATAGACCTTTGAGGTCCTGTATCCATCTGGTGTTGCAACACGTGGGTGCCCCATGGTTTCCCAGTGAACACTTTCCCAAATTCCTGTGACACTGCTCGGATTTCTCAAACCTGGGTAGGAGATAGCTGCTGGGACATTACTACTCCTTCCATTGAGGTGTCACCCGAGCCTCACTGAGGAGATCAGTTCCCAGATCTCCCTCAGACTCCTCCTGCAATCCACTCCAAACGCTCCGCACAAGAGCCTCCCTATCATGGTATGGTTTCATCATGTTAACATGGTACAATCTGTGCCCCTGCCATCTGCCAAGCACTTCCACCATGTAGTTAACATCACTTACATTTCTTACAACCTTGTAGGGTCCCTCCTAAGCTGCTTGAAACTTGTTGTGTCTGACAGGAATGAGAACCATTACCTGCTGCCCCACATCATATTCTCTAGCTCGAGCATTCCTGTCATACCACACCTTTTTCTGTTGTTGGGCTTCTGTCAGGCTCTCCTGGGCCAAGCCCATGAGTTCCCTGAGCCTTGTCCTGAGGTTTATGAAGTATGCTACAACAAACTCCTTGTGAGACTCACACTCACCTTCCCACTCGTCTTGAATTAAATCTAGAGGTCCCCTCACCCTCTGCTCATACAACAACTCAAAGGGTGAAAAACCCATGGATTCCTGGGGAACCTCTCTGTAAGCAAACAACAGATGGGGCAAATATTTGTTCCACTCCCTCTTAAACTGATCTGCAAATGCCTGTAGCGTGGATTTGATTACAGAGTTTAACCTCTCAATAAGACCATTAGTCTGGGGATGGTAGGGGGTGTAATGTGCTTCACCCCACAGGACTTCCACAGACAAGCCAGCAGGTCTGACATGAAATTGGCACCTCGGTCAGTCAGTATTTCTTTTGGGAAACCCACCCTGATGAAAATCTCTTAACAAAGCATTTGCCACTTCTCTGCCTCAATGGAGGACAAAGCCACTGCCTCAGGGTATCGTGTAGCATAATCCACTACCAATAGGATATACTGTTTCCCTGTGGAACTTGGGGTACTCAGAGGACCCACAATATCCATAGCTACCCTCTGAAATGGCTCCTCAATCACAGGCAAAGGCATCAAAGGAGCTCTCATCTTGTCTACTGCCTTGCCTACCTTTTGGCACTGCTCATAGGTCCTGCAGTACCCTGTTACATCTCTGGAAATTCCAGGCCAATAGAAGTTTTGCATAACATGACTCTTTGTACATTTTATGCCCATATGACCTGCAAAGGGAATATCATGGGCTATGGCTAGAAGCACCAGATGGTAGGCTCTAGGCACTACCAACTGCTGTACTCTCTCACCTTCTAGCCCTCCCTCAGTGGTCCACTATCTGTATAGTAACCCTTTGTCCCAGTATACAGATTCCCCCTTCCCTTGAGAAACAGGTGCCTTCCTAGCTACCTGTCTCAGGCCTTCCAATGTAGGGTCTGAGAGCTGAGCCTGTCTCAACTCTCTCCCTGTAACCCTTCCCAGCTCCCCCTTCCACAGAAAGTCTGGTATCCTCTGACAGTGGTGCCTCTCTGTCAGCCTGGGTACTACTACTCATCTCTGCCCTTGCAGTCAATCTGTCCAAGGGAACATCAGTACCCCCAAACAGCTGTGGCTCACCTTCAGTCTCACTGCTACAGGGTAGCTTTCTCCCTGAAGTAACTACCTCAGCAGTCCCGGCTGCAAGTATGCAGTCTGTCTGGGTCTCCCCCAGGCTACCAGAATTACATGCTTGTCTCCAAGCCTGACTACATATAACTGCACAAGCACAGGGTAATGCACTATCAAAATCATTCCCTATCAGGACATCTGCAGGTATATTCTCAAACACACCTATTTGCTGGTTTCCTTTTTCACCCACCCAGTCAAGGTGAACCCTAGCCAAAAGTATTTGGGATGGGATCCCTCCTAAAGCCATGACTGGAGTAGAATGCCCAGGCAAGTAGTGCTCCTCTGTAACCATTGCAGGCTTTACAATGGTTATATTAGAGGGTGTGTCTCTCTTAGCAATGATCTTATTGCCATTCACTGCAACAGGATATAACCTCTGGTGGTAGTTTGGTACCCTTGTTGTCTCAAGACAACCTACTGCTGGCATTCTGTCTTTCCCACTTACTAGTTCCCTCACCTTTGGTTCCCCACCTTGCCTCTGTGGACACCTGCATGCCACATGGCCCCACTGGTTGCATTCAAAACATTTCACCCTAGGTTCTGGACATGTACCTGGACTAGTGGCTACACCTGCTACTGGTGGATTCTGTTGGGGCAGTCTGTGCTGCCCACCATGGGTTCCTTTAGACCAATGAGCAGTACTGGGGTCCCCTTCCTGTGCAGGGCTGCCCTGCTGGCCAGGTATAGGTCTCCCTTCTTCCCCAAAACATCTGAAGTAGCACATTGCCTATCAGCTAACCAGATCCTCATGTCCTCCGGCAAAGTGCTAAAGGCTTGTTCCCTCACCAAATGGTCTGCCAGCCCTCCAAAAGTGATGACCTGACATCCACTCACCCCAGCTATGAAAATAAGTGCTCAGTTCAGCAACATATTCACATATATTTTCATCTGCCTTGCGTCTATGCTCACAAAACGTTTTCCTATACATTTCGGGGGTTAGCTTAAAACATTGTAACAGACATTTCTTTATAGCAGTATAATCAAAATAGACAGAGTCAGGCATTTGTGATATGCAAGTTACAGCTTTCCCATGGAGTAAGGGGGTCAGGAACCGTACCCAGGACCTTTTGTCAACACTATACTGTTTGCATAACCTTTCAAACATGTGAATGAAACTATCAAAATTATCCCCCTCTTTAAACTGCAGAAGAAATTTACTGACCTGTTGTGCTTCTGGGGTCCAGTTACTCCCTTCTCCATTACCTCCATGCCTCTGGCAAAGAGTCAGCATTTCCCTCTCATGCTTCCTCTGACTCTCATTTCCTTCAGTTATATCTCCAAATGCCTGGCCTCCAACTCAGGTCTCTTTAGCTCCAGCTGGATTTTTAAGTCCGCTGCAGAAAAGTTGAGCTTTCTGTTGTATCTCCATTGCCAGTTTGATTGTCCTTCACAGAAAGGTTGAGCTTTCCATTCTCTGAGGGTATTGTATCTCCACTGCCAGTCTTATTGTTCTCCTGGATGCTGTTTTCTGATGCAGCTGTAACTAAGGCTGCAATCAGGTCTGCCTCAGTCAGGTTTCCATGCACAAGTCCCCTAGCCTGGCACATCTCCACCAGCTATCTCCTTATCAGCTTTCCGTACTCCTGTGCTGACATGCTGCCTGCTCACCCTGAATAACTAAGCTAACAAAAGAAATAAAACAATTGTGATCTGAACTCTGAGTATACACTGTGTGGCTGATTTAGAGTACAAAACACTTCCAGAGATCACTGTACATAAGCTACAGGATTCACTCTACCCACACCACTGCCAAACACTTGTGAGGATATCTTATCCCACCACTGCCACCACTATGTGACAGCCGTGCCCTGGCCCAGCAATCAAGAAGACTCAATCTTCACCACCAACACCAGGGAGGTTGTCTCATAGAAGAGGAAAGGATAACTAATACACACAGTAAAATACAATTTCCCTTAAGTGCACACAGAGATCACAGTCAGTCTGGGGCTGGTTGCTCCCTTGCTCTGCAGGTCCCTAATAAGAATCCCCATTGGCACAGCTATAGGGTTTAGATCTCAGCCTAGCTGGCAAGCTAACCTCCAGTACACTCTCTGTCCAACCAGTGCTTCATGTCCCTGCCCAGGTAGCTGACACACACCCACACTTTGAGATAAGTATTCATAGAACTTCACAGACACTCCTGGGAAAGGCTGACACAGATTCTCCAGCTGTGCCCCTTTATCCAGACTATACGGTAGTAATTACTGCCACCACCAGCTAATATTATCAGCTACCCAAAGGCCCTTGAATGGGTGTCCAATTATTGCTGTGCAATATTATTATCCATTGGTAATGTGACTATTCAGTCTAAGGCTTATTAGAGTGGCCTATTACGATAACCTTTATAAATATGCAATATATTCTAGAACCTACTTTGTCTCTACACAAACTAGCCACAGGTAAAGGTTTTTCAAATAATTAAAACACAAGACAATACTACTACAACACAGATATATCTAAGAGTTCAGAGATCACACAGAAACTTAAAATAATACAGTAGGATAGGTCTGATGTCAAAGAAAAACACAATCTAACTTACTAATCTTTAGCTATTCTTAAGAGAAAACACAGTGCTATAATCCTACTTACAGACATAAAGAGCAAGCAGTGCTGGGGTTGGTGGTCCAAGACAAATGCTTTCAGTCTCTCACTGAACAATAGTTTTTAAAACATTAACAAACAGCTCTGCTAAGGCCCTCCCAAATTACATAATTTTGACACTTAGGTTTTCCCAGTATTCACATTACATAATTTAGACACTTAGTCTGGAGTTCCCAGGCAAACAAACTGCATTATTTAGCAAGCTAACACCTGCTAAGGAAATTACAATAATAAAAGACATTTCACATGTATACTCTTACAATTATTTTTTAAGTTAAGACAATAGAAAGAATGTGTTCAGCCAAACACTTCGGCACAATTTTTTAGATAATTGCAACTTCAAAGAGCATTTGAAATGCTTGGCTTGGTTTTCCTTACAGCAGATGGCAATGTTGCAACAATCTTGACGTTCACATTTTACGGTGTTTTCTTTCATTTAAAATCACAAGCCTGCATTTTACATTTATTTATACAAATGCTAAAATTATGTATCAGCTCTATTTGACTAGCCTGGCAGCCTTCACCCATCTTTCCCCAATCTTCACAGAGGGAAATAAAGATACAATGTAACAAAGGAGAGTAAATGTGATAAACGCTTATAAAGTGCTGAGATGAGGTAACAGCAAGGACAGTAGATACATTAGGGGACATTTGCATGTACTGCAGGTATTGCATATCAGATGTGTATCCATAAATGTATCTGTTGTAACCAACAGTGTCTTGTATTCTCCACTTAATCATATATAAAGAAAAATGAATGAGCCCTACGGCTGCTGTCTCATGCACTTCAGAAAGGGACATTTGTTTGCCATTTGTTGTCACTTATAAACATAGACATTGTATTCTACATTTAAGCATGTAACAGCCAAGCATGTGCTGTATATTTATGTAAATTATAAACTTTAGTATAAATACAGTCACAAAACTGAAATGTATGGTTATGCATATTCTGTGGTATGCTAAGTAACATTTCCATTACTCACATGATTACATTAAAAATGTTTTTCTACCCATGTGTGGCAGGTGTATGGAAGTACTCTGCCATTATAATATCTACTTTTGGAGTGATTAAATCTAATACATTTTATCTACATGATTCGTCTTAGAACACATAGATTACAGAATTGTATGGCTGTCATTGCCTTCTGTATATGAAGAAACCAATACCAATGTTTTAGGGCAGTGTACATACCTGTGACAATGTGGAACTATTAAGAAGAATCATGAACACCTGTGCAATCATTTCAATAATACTAAGTGATGAAAAAAAATGTTAAAAACCTACAAAGTTTTGAAAGGTAAAAAGTTAGAGACTGTTCATGCATGCTGTATATGTATGTAGCAAAATACTGAAGGTGCTGATGCATACAGAGATGTGTCAGACTGACCAGGAAATAAACAGAGTGCTTGTTTGGCTTGCTTGCTGTACTGTGCCTGAATATTGCTTTTCTGTCTGCATTTTATTTTGATTTGAAGTTTTCCATTTCAGGATTGCTTACTTCTATGTTGTAACTTATTCTTGTATTACATTTGTTTTGTTTTAAGTTTTCTGTTCTGTTAGAGTTTTAAGAGGTCTTGGCTAGGGTCATTTAGAAAAGTTAGCAAATCATTCCTTTGCAAACAGTGAATAACATCAGCTAATTCATGGGAAGAGCTGGGAAATAGCATTCTTCATTTAACTAGAAATATTTCTGTTTAGCTGGAGTGCTTGTCTGGCTTGCTTGCTGTATTTTAAAGTTAGTGGCTTTTGTGTTGCCCATCCCTACTATAAATCTGATTTTGAACACTCCTCCCAGTTCCATCTCATCATATATTGAGTACAGAGAGATCATTTGGAAAAGCCTACCCCCTTAGTTTTTCAACCTTGAATTAACTTCTGTTTCCTCCCTTCCCACTTAACTTAAAAAATAAAAAAAAAATTAAAAAAATTGCATTTTATTCAGCTGTTTTTACTGTATTGTGTTTCTTCCTACTTTATTCCTTTATTTTGCTTTTGTTGCTTGTTCTTAAAATTGTTCACTTGAATGTATTCTTCTGCATTTATCACTGGTTGTTAGTAGCCTGATTATATTGTAACTGTTATTCTAAGCCTCTTAGTTTTGGTTTAAGCACTTGGATTTCAGACCAGTTGTTTTACAAAGAAGGTCTGTAGTCTACACTCTTGTGGCAGGAGAAGTAGCTTACATCCTTCTAAGTTGGGAGTTGCTGGTTGAAAGCTTAGTGTGTCTGTTATTCTAAAATGTCTTAGTTTTGGTTTAAGCACTTGGGGTTTAGGTCAGTTATTTTACTTTAAAAAGGTTTGTGGTCTATACTCTTGTGGGAGGAGAAGGTAACGTCTGCCCCTCTGAGCTGGGAGTTGCTGGTTAAAGGTTTATTATGCCTGCCTGCTTATAAGAACTTTTTTTCGGAAATTGTTGCACTTTGTTTGCGGTAGAATATACTAGATTCAGACCTGCTGAATTTAGTTCTGTTTGTATAACTTGAGAATTAAACCAGGCCATCTTTTTTGGGAGAGGGTTCCCCTGCACCCTAGGGGCAGGAGTGTGCAGTTAGAACTCATCTGATTGAAAGTTGCTGGAACAAGGCTCAGTTTTGACTTTGAACTTTTTTATTGGTTAATTTGTTTAAATCAGTTTGCTCTTGTTTTCTACATAAGTACTGCATTTGCATGGGTTTGCAGTTGGTTCACCAAAGCTCCACAGCATTTGGTGATGAGTTACTGCTCTGCTGCATTTATCTGATCAATCCAAGGCATTTGCTGATCTCTGCAAAACATAAGTGGAATTTTTCACTGTATATTGCACTTTTGAACTGCATTTTGCCATATCACTGCTTATTTGAACTGTTTGTTTTTTTCTGAAATTGTACTTTGTTTGCTATAGCATAGACTAGCTTCAGACCTGCTAAATATATTTCTGTTTGTATAACTTGAGAACTAAACCAGGCCATCTTTTTTTGGAGAGGGTTCCCCTGCAACCTAGTGGCAGGGGTGTGCAGGTAGAACTCATCTGATTGAAGGTTGCTAGAACAGGGCTGTTTTGAGTTTTTTATTAGTCAATTTGTTTAAATTAGTTTCCTCTTGTTTGCTACATAAGCACCATGTTAGTGTGGGTTTGTGCTTGTTTGAGTATCGTGCACTGCCGATCAGCAGTGGATACCATTGGCAGTTATAAACACAAACACTTCTGCCTACAATTTTTCCCTTAGTACTCTACTGGTGCTCCATCAGTGAGTTCTCACCATTGTCCCTCACTGACAGCTGATACATTCAGTGAAGCTCCTGAGCTACCAACACAAATCCTACCCACTAGCCCTTCGTATTTTTTGTCCACTTCTCCTGCTTTCTACTTTACCCAGTCCTTCCTGTCCTCTCCCTGTTTTCTAACAACATCAACTTACCTAGCATTATGGACAGACAATTTCCCACAGTTTCTCCAGCCAGCCTGGTCAACATAGGCATCCTGAGATAATGCAGCAATTGTCTCATGTACACTGATAACCCACTTATTCTAGTTCACACATATTCATTATGTGAAAGATGCATCTATTTCACGAACCTAGAATCCAGGCTCTCTCGCTCACCAGTCAGTCCATCTGATATTAAGCAGGTTATCAGCATATCAGCATGCACACCTCACCTACTGCACCTACCAAACCAACAACTCATAAACCTACATATATGGAGGTGTTTACCAGAAGCTTACCTAAACACCAGAGACCTCCAGAACACAAACACAAGCACAAATGACTTAATGCATCCTTTGCAGAACATAGTACATAAATCACTCACCAGTGTCTCTCCAGTCAATCTCCTAAGGCATAACACAAAAACAAACATCTTAGTCATAGGCAACTCAATTGTGAGACACACAGATGTTCGTCTGACCAGGGAGGATAAGGAAAAAGTCATGGTCAGGTGTCTGTCAGATGCCAGGATCCAACACATCACACACACACTCAGGTCTCAAAACAACAGGCACTGTTATGACTCCTTCATAGTTCATATTGCTATGAACAACTTAAGAAATACCTTACTGGACTATATGAAGAGAGACATGACTGAACAGTTTGATTATATGTCTCAGGCAGGTTTGGTCCCTAGCCTTAAGCAGCATTTTACCTTCACCTAGGATGATACGTCAATACAAACAAAAATTATTGACTTCAACAATTGGCTTAGTTTCTGGTGTCATTCAAAGGGGATCCAGTATCTGTCAGCCTGGGATGGCATGGGCATCAGACCTCAATGCTTTGCCAGAGATGGTCTTCATCTGTCACGCCTGGGATTTCAGTTACTGTCTAAGGCTCTTGCCACCCCCATAGTGCTATTTTTAGGCAATGTCACAAGAGCAAAATTCAATGTAAAAATACTCCCTAAATCAACCTCAAAGTTATGCTGCTAAATGCTAGGACTCTAAACGAGAAACTGCACTCACTGGAAGCAGTCCTTGCCTTGGAAGATGCAGACTTTTATGCAGTCACTGATACCTGGTTTAAGGCTGTGGAGACCACGCCAGCTATACCAGGTTACATTTCCTTCCACACATTCAAACCACAAGCTGAAAATGTAAGAACTAAAGGAGGTGGTGTATCAATATTCATTAAAGACAATTATACCTCTAGATTGGTTAAACAACACAATTTCCTTTAATTACTTCACGTGCAATTGACAGTAGGTAAGACCCCTTTTCAGGTCATTGCTAGCTATAGAACCCCCTCCATGAATCAGGACATCCACTCAGCCTATTTGATCTATTTGAGTCAGTCAAGATAAAACCAAACACCCTGGTTTTGGGTGACTTTAATTACCCATCTATTGACTGTGCAAATTATACATGCTCTAACTCACTTGTCAAAGGTTCCTGGACATTGTTAACTCCAGTGCCCTGAACCAGCTGGTTGACACACCCACAAGGGACCCTAACATCTTGGATCTGGTGTTTACCAATATGTGGGACCTCTGCACCACCCCCAGTGTGTGGCCATCCTTGGTGAGATCTGACTACAAATCAGTCTCACTAGCTGTAATTATAACACAATCTTAGCAGCAACTAGACTAAAAAACTATTCCAAAGCCAATTACAGCCTCTTATGTGACAGCATCAATAGTTTCATAGCCTCTCCCCCACTGATGGAACAGACACATATGGTGACTTATACACTAATGCTTTATAGGAGCACTTGTACAATTGTATTGACTGTGCTGTATGTACCTGATAGAACCAAAGCAATAAAGATTTACTGGAAAAAGCTCAGCCAGACTCTGCCACAGCTTGCTGTGAGGGAAAGGTTAGTTTGCTTTTGATTGCTTGTATTTTTTATTACTTTATTGCCTTTTTATATTTTGTATACTGTGATTTGTTTTCTTTACACTGTGTTTTACTTATATTCTTCTTTTAATTGCATATTAAAAGTTGAAAAGAGACCACAGCTGTATCTCTTGTGAGTCAGAATTTTTCTCAGCCTCCCACCCTGTTGCTGTAGTGTTCTTAAACACAACTGTCTTTTTAGTTGCCCGCCCCTTATGTTAATTTTACCACATATCACCTTCCCTCTCACCATTCACTGGGTGGTGTGACTATGGACAAAATTATCATTTTGTGAAATCACTCCCCTTCAACTATTTACATTTATTGGCCATCCCACTGTATTTCATAGAACCAGAATACAAAACTGCATAACCCCTTTCAATCTATCTTGCACCTTTAAAATGAGTGGTTTTCAACTTAGACAGCTAAAACCTAAGTTATCCCATTTCATATCTAACTGCTTAGTGCACACTGCTGTGTTTGGGATATTAACCCATTTTCATCTTACCTTTAAACATCTATTGCAAGAGCACCCTTTATTGGAGAGCCCATATTCTGCCTCTCAGTAATCATCTTGGGATTAGTGCTTCTGTTTTCTCCTGGTGGGAGAAGGAGCACAGGACACTGCAGATCACCAGAAATCCTAATAACTACTTTATAAGTGACAGCTTGGAATCTGTGCTTATATTCTGTTTCTGGTGAGAGAAGGAGCAGAATACATATATTCCTGACTGTTTCTGGTTGGACAGTGAGTGTCTGTGCTTAATGTTCCTGATTGGCCTGGTTGCTATTCAAGGCATCTACCAAGAAAAGGCTACAACAAGCCTACAGAACCTTGCATCATCTGGGACAAGACTGTGGATCATCAAGCAGGCTGTGGCCTGCTTCTTATCTTGAGATTGGTGCTAATATTTTGCTTCTGGTGAGAGAAGAAGCAAAGGGGTATTGTATCCCAGCGAAGCTGTGGTAAGACCAGCATTAATAGTAGCCAGGCAGTAGCCATTCATGTGACTCCCTATTTTCATCATTCTTGACAAGCTAATTCTTTGTTTCCAGTAAGTACTGCTTGATTTGTTTCTAATTTCAGAATATCTGCCTAAATACTTCATCCTTAAATTTTCAGGGTCTAGGTATTTGTTTCCCCTCGAGTGTTCAGCAGTGATGTGCAGAGACTCTAACACTGTGAGGGACATCTTTCCTGTAAAAGCACAATTGAAATTTCTCCAATACCTAGTTGCACACAGGACAACTAGTTTGCAGTGACAAGCACTGTCCACATAGTTGCAAACTGAATACTCCTGGCACTGATTGAAATTCTCGCTCCAATTGTCTAATCAACAAAAAAAGTTCTGTTGCTATGGATATGAACTTTTCCACTGTCTCTGTTACCAGCTTGGTGGATATGGGTATCCTGAGGCAATGTAGAATTTGCCTCATGTTTACTGGCAACCAGTTAATTCTCAAACAATCTGATATGGATTAGTACACTCCCTGCCAGGAAAGCCAGCAGCCTAAAACCCCCTTTTCTAGTTTCTTGCTCTTCCCCTCCCTGACTTACACTAGCTGCCCTCTTCTTCAGTCCAACTTGGTCCCGAGGATATCCTAGTGGAGTAAGGTGTACTTCTGTATCTGTCCGATAGGTGGCATCCTCCCCCCCTAATACAGACTTCACCTCACTCACTTCAGGTATTCTTTCCAAGCTCTACATGTCTCCTTCTCATTCTATCTCCTAAACTCTTTTAGTCCACTCTAAGCTCGAACTTCTCTTTTCCTACTCTCTCTCTTTACTTTCTCATAGCCCACTCTTACCCAACACACCCAGATCTTACCTCCATTCTAACTTACCCCTCTGCAAACAATGCTTCACTGATAGGCTCTCGAACCTCTCCAGCCCTCTTTGGTTCTACCTGCTCCGTTCGCCCTGTTGGCTCACTCCGCTCCCCTACCCCATTTCCCACCCACCCCAGCACCTCTACCTATATTCCCCCATAGCCACACCCACAACAACTCTAATCCAATCAATCACATAATCTCTGAACACAACCACTCCCTTTTCCCGCCCAAATAAATCTTCTTTACATTTCACTAATATCCCACCTAACCAATAGGATTCCACTTTTTCTCTCCGCTCCCACTCCCAAACCACACCCCTTCCAAAAATAAATCAATTCCCCACTTCTGCTCCTTTATTCCAGAACTTACCTGCTCCTATATATAAATAACTCCCTTACATCCACATATATTGTATCAACAACATATCAACTCCACATATTCCCCATTCCATTATGCTTTTAAAACCCTCATTCATTTCCTTTTTAATTCTACTACTTCTTAATTTATCCTATCTTTTTTACCTCACCCAACCCCCTAACTTTTACCATTCACAATCCCTCCATGTTACCAACCACCTTAACTCCACTAAAACATACTCACACACTCCTATTTCTCCACATATATATCCTATAAATAACCTCCTACTCTTCCCATACAAACTTATAACCTCTCAAAAACATTTCCCCCATAGTAATTAACAGATTCTTCAGATTCACATTAGAACCCAATCTACTTACCAAACTGTCCAACTACCTCTCTAAGCCACTCTTACATCTAATTTCCAATCTACTATCTGGTGACATCCATCCCAACCCAGGCCCCTCCACAGCTTCCACTACAAACAAGTCCATTTTATTTACTTCCTTTAACTCCCAAAGTATAGTAAACAAAGTCCCAAACCTCCATGCTTGGCTCATACATAATAAACCCAATATCCTAACCATCTCTGAAACATGGTTAAAACCCCATATAAAAGACTCTGAAATTATTCCGCCAAACTATTCTATCATAAGAAAAGACAGGTCCCATAAAAAAGGGGGTGGAGTAGCTCTCCTTTACTCATCCCAGTTGTCAGTTACCCCCTATAAAAAACCTATTCCACACTTCAAAAATGCTGAACTACTGCTCATATCACTCCAAGTTAACTCACATAAACACATTTGTATAGCCTTACTCTATATCCCCCCAAGAGACAATATTTCTACACTTGAAGATATCTTCCCCTGGCTCTCTAACAACATTAGCAATGAAATAATAATCTTAGGAGATATGAATATTAACTGGTCCTCCATTCAGTCTCCTAAAAACCCTCTCAATATCAACCTATACAATTTTTCACAGCTAATCAACTCCGTAACATACCCCTCAAAAAAACCCTCAAGCGGCAGCATTCTAGACTGGATTCTAGTCTCTCATCCCCATTATTTCTCTGATAGTGGCACTCTACCTGATCCCCTTAGTGACCACATACCCATCTTCACACATTGACTCCCACTACTCCTCCATCGCACATCGCACCCATGATTATATTACTATCTGTAACCAAAAAAACTTTAATCCAACAAGCTTTTCAAACTCTCTAAATGCAATTGCCTGGAATTGCCTAAAAACATTATCTCTAGATAACACAGTTGCGCACTTCAACTCAATATACCTAAAAATACTTGACTTTCATGCACCCTTAAGGACTAAGAGAATTAAAACTAAAACAGCCCCTTGGCTTACCACAAATACACTAGCATCTATGCGACACAGAGATAAAGTCTGGGCACACTACCAGAAAAACAAATCCCCCTAGTCCAAACTGAAGATAAAATTCTTTGAAACAAAGTAAAAAATCTCATAATCTCTGATCGACAAAATTATTTCTCCACACTCCAAAACAATAATATACCAAACCCTCAGAAATTCTGGAAAGGTATCGCTACTCTCCTTAACCCCAGCAAACAAAACACCCCTACCCCAGACCCAAACGCTTCTGACCTAGATCTGGCTACACAATTTAATTCCTTTTTCATTGAATCCATTTCTAAATTAACATCATCTTTCTCCACCACTGCACTCTCTAATACTCCCCCTCCCTCTCTCCCCAGCACTCTACCCTGCACTGCTATTACTCCCTCACTCCCATTTACTAACTGTTATCCCTCCACTTCTTCTCCTACTCTAACTACTTCATCTGCCCCTAACTCCCCCCCTCACACTCTCCCTCTTTCTCATTAAAACCTATACCCACGTCCACTATAAAGAAACTCCTTCTGAAACTGAAGCCATGTACTAATGCTCCTGATAACATCCCTTCTTACTTTCTTAGCATAGCTGCTAAAGCTATCGCCTATCCCATTAGCATTTTAATCAACCGCTCTATCCTAGAATGTATAATACCCCAAATCTGGAAAAAGGCCTATATCATTCCTTTGCATAAAGGGGGCAACAATTACAATGTTACTAATTTCCACCCCATTGCTATCCTGTCTCCCATCTCTAAAATCCTAGAAAAGTGTATTCAACTACAACTCCTTCCTCACCTTTTAGATAATCACCTACTAACTCCCACACAACACGGATTCAGACCAAATCACAGCACTATGACTGCCCTCCTCTCCTTCCATGAAATTGTTAATAAAGCACGTGACTCTGGCCAAATTGTTTCTACCTTACTACTCGACCTCTCTAAAGCCTTTGACACTATCTCCCATAGCCTGCTACTAACCAAACTCTCAAAACTTAACCTATCTCCCTCCTCTTTGAACTGGTTCTCCAACTACTTATCTAACAGATATCAAGCAGTAAAATGGAAAAAGGCCACCTCCTCATTTCTAAATACCCCTACTGGAGTACCCCAGGGCTCCATAATGGGTCCCCTTCTCTTTAATATATTTATAAATGATTTCCACAACTCTATCCCATTCTCAGACATCATCCAATACACAGATAATTCTACCATTATATGCTCTGCCTCTTCTATCCCCTCACTCCTACAATTGACTCAAAATGCTTTTACAACCACTGAGCAGTGGATGAAAAGTAATCACCTAGCACTCAATGCCTCCAAAACCAAGTTAATGCTATTTACCCCCTCTAAAGCTACCTCTTTCAATATAAACACATTCTCTATCAGTAGTCAAAATAATTCACCTTTGGAACTGGTGTCAGAAACCAAGCTACTTGGGGTCCAAATTGATAGACAGTTCAAATTCAACTCTCACCTACAGCTAAATATCAAAAAAACTCATCAAAAACTTGGTATCCTCTACCGACAAAATAAATACCTCACACCTGCTGCCAAAATCACACTCTCTACTTCATTTCTTATCCCCTCCCTTCTCTATGGAGTTCCACTCTTAACTAATCTACAGTCCTCTCTAAAAACACAACTTTCCTCTTGCTACAACAAAATAGCCAAGTTTGCTACCAACCACAAGTCCTCCAAACACCACTGTTCCTCTCTCCAGAAACTAAAATCGTTAGAGCTACCCAGCTATCTCACATACACTTAACTAACTCTTGCTCACAAGCTCATTTTCAACTCCTCTCTCTGTCCCTCCCTTTCGTCAGCCTTTAAAATGCACCTTCCTGATGGAGTATTGAGGTCCAACAGTCAAAATCTATTAGAAGTCTATAAACCTACTCGTCCCCCAGGGAAAAATCTTCTATCTTATGGCCTTGCTCGCCTTTGGAACTCTCTACCACCATCCATCCGCACCGCCTCTAACCATTTTATTTTTAAAAGATCTCTTCATTCTCATCTAGTATCCAGGTGAGAATGCTCTTGCTCCCATCCCACATAGGTAATCACTTGCAATTCCCATCTTCCCCCCTTTGCCTTGTTTCCTCCTGCATTTCTCCTTATTATTTACCCATAACTAATGCATATTATCATTCCTCTGACTGGGAAAAATGCACTAGGCCGCACCTCCAAGGGGGTTGCTTCCCAATATGTTATTATTTCTCAATAGTGTCATACAGTGCTTCCTAATATGATACAAATTCTAAATATTTCATGCAATACTTTTCATGTAATATTCCTTTGTATGTACAATCTATTAATTTTATCAGTAGTCTGTATTATTCTTGTTTTTGCTGTACTACTTGAAATTGTTTTCTTGCTTCAAAACTTTTGTATTATAATATAAATTGTATAACTAGTATGAATTACTCTACTGTAACCTATTTAGTTGTGAAGCTTTTCTCCCCAGGACTGCATTGAAAACGGGTTCACTTTGGCTCAATGGACTATCCTGGTAAACCAACTGCAAATAAATAAAATAAAAAATAAATGTGAGAGAAGTATTTACACAATGTCACTGGAGGCAAAGCTCTAACATAAAAGTATTCCTAATGGCAATAAGGTTGTCAGTAGTACACATGCTTCACCCATCACACACAATTCAAAGCAAACATATCAGCCCACATATGCTGAGGCACTTAAATGTAACCTTCATAAACCACAAAGACCTCCCAGATGAAGTACATATAACAAATACCCCAGCAGCCCCAAAGCACTCTTTCAAAGCAACACACACGTGAACACATAGAGCTACACCTCATGGAGCTTCTGCCTCTAAAACCATAAGGCAAGCCACCACACACTCCAACATTCTAATCATTGGAGCCTTCATCGTGAGACATGACGATGTCCCTCTCACCAGGCTGAGTAAGGATAAAGTCACAGTCAGTTGCCTATCAGAGGCTAGGATCCAACAGATTACGCATTCACTCAGGTCATTGGACCACAAGTACCAATATTATTCAGTCATAGTCCATGTGGGAGTAAATGACCTGAGATGTATCTCCCTAGACTATATGAAGACAGACTAAATGGAGCTCTTAAAATATGTGTCTCAGGCTGGTATGAGCCTAGTATTGAGCAACATGTTATCTTCTCCAAGGATGATGCCACAGTATGAGCAAAAGATGATTGACGTTAATAATTGACTTTGTTTCTGTTGTCATTCTAAGGGGGTGCAATATTTGTTAGCATAGAAGGAGATGGCCAACAGACCACGTTGCTTTGCCAGGGATGGCCTGCATCTCTCCCCTCTAGGCTTTCAAATATTAGCTAAACATTGTCTTCCCCATAGTGCCTTTTTTAGGCAATGCCAAACTGAAAGTACAACATACAAATCAAAACCAAGAAAATCTAAAGATACTGCTGCTCGATGCTAGGAGTCTAAACAAAAAACTCCACTCCCTGGAAACTCTCTTCACCCCAGAGAATGCTGATGCCTGTGCTGTCACTGAGACATTGTTTAAAATCTCAGAGAGCACACCAATAGTGCAAGGTTATAATGCCTTCCACACATTTAGACCAGCTACTTCACAAGCAGGTACTAAAGGTGGGGGTGTCTCTGTTTACGTCATAAATAAATATACTTCAAGTCTGATCAAACAGGACAATGCACTTGAGCTGCTCCATGTTCAAATCACCATAAGCAAAATCCAATACCACTTCCTTGCAAGCTATAGGTCCTCCTCTATGAACCAGGAAACCCATACCATGTATTTAAACCTATTAGAAACGCTAACCATCCAACTCAATACCATATTCATGGGTGACTTTATTTACCCCACTATTAACTGGGAATCCTATATGACACCAAACATACAGGCACAGAGATTCCTTGTTTTTGTAAATGCAAACTCCCTTGATCTGATAGTCAGTACAAGAACCTGGGGTTTAACCATACTGGATCCGGTCCTCACTAATATGGGAGAGTGCTGCACACCCCTAGTGTATTGTCTTCCATAGTAAGGTCAGACCACAAAATGGTCTCCTTTGAAGTAAAAATAAAACCTGGACCCTCCAGCTAAATTTAGAATATTCAGGAACTATTCTAAAGTTACATTCCTGCTATTAAGTGAGAACCTGGCAGAATTTCAAGCTCCCGTAACCTCTGAGAACACTGCTGCCTATGCAGAACTGTTCACAGAAACCCTGTACAAGCATGTTAATAGCTGCATAGAGGCAGCTGTACCCACCAGGAAGAAGTACAGAACTAACTCAGAAAACAAGCCACCTGGTGAAATCACAAAATCAATAGGCTGTATAACAGGAGGAAGAACATTGTGGCAAAAGCTAGGAGGTGCAGCACCCAGCAGGATAAAAAGCACTCTCATCAAACTAAATAAACAACTTAGAGGTCAAATAAAATTCACCAAAGCCAAATTTCAGTTAAGTGTGGCCTCCCAGGCCAAGAAAAACAGCAAAGCATTATTTAGCCATGTCCAGAACCTCAAAGGCAATACACAGCTGTGTGCAAAGCTCATTGTAAATTGTGCCACCTGTAATGAGCCAGAAGATGTAGCAAACATCCCGGCTGATAAATTCAGCACCAGCTTTACCCCTCTCTCCCCCTCAACCTTCCCTCAGGAAATACTATGAAATATAACAACAGTGATTACATTTGCAGATCATTGCACTTTAGGAACTGTCATTGAATCCCACCCTGACACAAATGTTCTTCAGTCAGGGCTGACACAGACAAACAACTGGTGTCAGGGCCATGGACTAAAACTAAATGCCAAAAAATACATAATAGTATTCTTTAGAAAGTAATCCACCCCTGATAACTATTATATTGACAATGCACCCCTTAGAGTTGACCCAGTAGTCAGGGACTTAGGGACACACAAAGATAGTAATCTAGCCTTTGACCATCACGTGTCTACAGCAGTGAGGGAATAATTCTATGTTGCACAACTTATAAACAAAGGTATGGCATCTAAGTCCAAGGAAGTTATTGTTCCACTGTATACAGAATTTATCAGACTTATCATTGAGTACAATGCTCTCTTTGGTAAGTATCTAATCAGGCATATCCAATAACTGGAACATCCACAGAAGTTCCTCACTAAAAGAATACAGGATGTAAGTAAAATGTCCTATGCAGACCGCATCAAGGCTGTATCCCTATATTCTGTCTCCTGCAGGCTTTTGAGGGGAGATCTATGCCTGGCATATAGGGCATTGTCAGATCCCACTCTAATGCACCTCCTGCATATCCACAAAAAAAACAGTACCAGAATTACCCATGCTAAAGACTTAAACCTTGCCTGTGATATAAATAGTACCTGCTGGAGAGACAGGCATGTATCCTTGAGACTACCCCAGCTATGGAACAGGCTCCCCATCTATGTGAAACAGAGTTCCTCCCAACCCAATTCAAGTGCAGCTTGGACAATTGGATGGGGAACAGGAAATTCATCCCTGGATTGGCACCTATTTCTGTAATGGACACAGGCGACCTGTAAACGGTTCATCTCCCAGGCCCCTGCTTGTAAATGTTTCATCTCCCAAATCCCTGCTTATGCTTATCAAGGGTATCAGAACTTGTCAGAGATTTGGGATGCATGGCTAGGCTTAAAATGCCCTTGTCGTCGTTAGCCTAGTAAACACCTATGAACCTATCAGATCTTCACGGAAAAACAAACCTGCCTGGTGGACAATTGCCATTAATAGGCTATATAATAGGAGAAAGAAATTGCTGTCTAAGAGTAGGAAGGAGTGATGTCAAAACAGAAGACACTCCCACCTCAACTTAATTCATTACATCTGAGTGATGCCTCCAGGTGCATCTGCAATTAACTCCGACTGATGCCTCTAGGCATCATATATTGCTTGTTCATATTTGCATCAATAATTCTAAAACCATGCTATGTTCATAGGTTCATATGTTGATATTAGGCTAGCCATAACAATTCCCTGGCTATTTCTTCCCACAATATTTACTTCCCTGGACCCATGTCTAGCAGGGTTTTAAAAGATTGCTTCTTACAGCTTACACAATGGCAAACTCAACTGCATTAATATTTGATTTATATCTAGTGCAGGTAAAGAGATATTAACTGTTGTTTTTATGATATTGATTTATAGAGATATAACATTCAAGTTTTTTCTAAATATCTCAACAACCAAGTAACACAGATAGAACTCCTTAGCCTCATATGAAAACACTCAGCAAGATGAATAAAATGCTGCTGACATTATGTGTGTAACTTGAATGGTTGCTGAGATATTGTAAGCTGTTTACAAAATATTACACGTCACAGTTACTGTATTTTTTGTGACTTATAAAATTCAGTTTAAGACCTAGAACCTAAAGAATACTGCCACTTTAAAAATAGTTTGTGCTGAAGGGTTTGCCATTTATACTTCTTTCATAATTCCTTTGGTTCCAGAGATATGAATATTTGCTTGAAATGTGAGTACATAATTTGATTCTGTGAAAAGACTTAGGCTCCACCCATTGGAAGTTACAGTGCAAACTTCCTGAGCTCCATTGGAGTGAATGGCGCTAATAATACTCCTGGTGAACTCCTCCAGAGTTAACAACAAATCAAAATTAGCTTATTTAGCTAAAGATAATCACAACATGTTCTTTAGTTACGTCCATAACCTCAAAGGTAAGCCCAGATTTGTGCTGAACTTGTAGTTAGTGGTACTACATATACAGAACCTGTAGATATAGAAAACCTGCTGGCTGACAGGTTTAGTGGAGACTTCATTCCCCTGTCCCTGCCACATATATCCCAAAGCATCCTAGTATATCTGAGGACCAGGTCTTAATTGCTCTATCCAACGCTAAAGACACAGAGTCTATAGGACCAGACAACATCCCAGGGCTGTGTTCTACATGGGTTAAAACAGGAATTAACATCACCATTGGCCACGCTTTTCAATTACAGCCTAAGCACTGACTTCATTTCAGCAGAATGGAAAACAGCTACCATCATCCCTTTGCACAAATGGGTGCATCCACGAACCCTGGGAACTATAGACCCATTAGCTTTACCAGCCTTATTTGCAAGGCCATAGAATGAATCATCATAGACCTTATTAAAGATATAGAACATCTCCAAACACTCAACTTCACCCAGTTTAGCTTTGTCAAGGGAAGGTCATGCCTGTTAAACTTGGTGGACATCTTCAAGACAGTCACCAAACGCCTAGACAAGGGCAAATCTCTGTGTATTACCTACCTAGACTTAGCCAAGGCCTTTTACACAATCTCCCACTCAGGCATCATTGATAAACTCACCCAGCTGGGTATCAACCCATATATTGTCAGGTGGGTTGCAAACTGGCTCACTGATAGAACTCATACAGTCAAAATAGGGTATTCCACCTCCTTAAGCAGACACATAATCAGTGGTGTTCACCAGGGAAAAGTTCTGGGACCGCTACTGTTTGGAATTTAGTTCTCCAAAGTACCGGCTAAAGCTAAAGAACTGTGGCTGACAAAGTTTGTTGTTGACTGCAAACTGGGAGTATTCATTGAAACCCCTAGTGATGGCAACATCCTGCAAGGACTTCTTAAGGTCTTATACAGACGAATGACTGGGGCCAAAGTCATGGTCTTAAACCTAATGCCAAAAAAATGCATTATTATCCTTTTCAGCAAGTGTGATGTTCCTGCAAACTACCACATCAACATCAACACCCTAAGCACACTGTCAGTGGTGAGAGATCTGGGCACACAGGTCAACAGCAACCTTAACTTTGATCAACACATCTCCACAGTGGTAAGATGGGCATTGTATATTGTTCATCTCATAAGTAAGGGCATTGCCGCCAAAAAAAAAAAAAAGAGGTTATAACCCACCCCTGTACTCTTCCCGCATCATGCCAATAATAGACTACAACACTCCCTTTGGTATGTTCCTTTCCAAACACCTGCAGCAACTGGAGAGACCAGAAAGGTTCCTTACAAAGAAAATTCAGGGTCTTCAAGATCTGTCTTATGCAGACAGACTGAAATCATTGTCACGTTACTCTGCATCATAGATACTGCTCAGAGACGCCCTGTTCCTTCCATATAGAGCAATCTTGCATTAGAAACATTTGTATTTACATTCTCTGGTGTAATATTTTAAAGTCTTGCTGCAGGTGATGTGTAATTTTGTGATTTTTGCAAGGTAGTTTGCAACAAAAACTCCACTTTAGCTGCTAAGTGTTCTATTTGCTGGGTCATAAGACTGATTAAAATAGTTAAGTTGCCTCCTTTGTTTTGTGTTAGTTGTAGTGAAGGTTGGCTTGCACTGTTCAAACTTTCAGAAGCCATCGGAAACACACCAATAAAACTAATAAATTCCACAGCAACTCCAAACTATGTATGAAAACAGCAACTGGAGTCACAGTCCACAGCTAACAATGGCTTCCTTAAGATATGTTGTACTAACATTATATCATTATAAGTGTTAGCTGTAGATTTTGCAAGCTGTAGTATGCAACATAGTTTGCTATTTTTAGTTTTTTATTTTGAGTGTTTTTTCAACTTATGCTGCATTTGTTGACAATGTAATTTTATTTGGAAAGGGTTAATGTTTTAACTAGTTATGTAAATGAGAATAGTCATATGACTACCTATTTAAGTAAACCATAAGTTTAACATTTTATCTGAAGACGTTCGAGTTATTAGACCAAACGAAAAGTGCTTCATGTTAACCGATTGTTTTTAAACCAATACATTTTTTGTTAGCTGTGGACTGTGACTCCAGTTGCTGTTTTCGTACATAGTTTGGAGTTGTGGAATTTATTGGTTTTAGTAGTTGATATGTAGCATTGAAGTAATCCTTGTTAAAAATTATAGTAAGAACTGTATAATCTACAGTAATATACATCACACCCAGCTGAAACATTAACATGCATTGCTAAGTGACCTGTTGTACATTTGCTTTTCACATACACCAAATGTATACTAGCCTGTAACAAAATGTTGCTATCCTCCACCCATAGGTCACTAACTCCATTGCGTGAATGTTAGCAAAGTTAACATTACAGAGGCTAATTTAATTAAGTCTTGACAAAGAACAACACATCACAACAAATATCTCATGACATTCATTAATTTAAGGTCTCTTTACTAAATACCACACGCGTACTACCTCATTATACTGGGCATGCTCACAATGAATTACAGAAAGAGCTACTGTAATATCAGCTAACCAACACAAGCACACAAGAAAGTCTTAAAACACAGGCCCACTCACACTTTCAGATGATTTTGCAGTGTGCCACATATTAAGAAATGTTATATAAGATATCATATCCTATAAAGCCTTAAGGTATGAGCAAAAGAAATACAGTAATATGTAAAAGTTTGTATAAAGACATGCAATACAGGTCATTATTATTTGGAAAAATAAAGAACACATGTCAGCAGTCACTGATATTCCATGCATTTGCATCTTGCTACGGTTTAACACATGATGAAAGCAGATCTCAGAAAAATGTGTAACAACCATCGATGCCGCAGAAAGAGTCATATCTGATGTGTCATGAAGAAAACCCTTGAAGGGATTGTATCACCGTCATATTGTAATTGGCATGGCACCCCAACTTGGAGTGTGAGACCTTTAAAATATGACCCTTTTACTGTGTCATATCTATGCCACTCATGTCTGTCACAAGTTCCTGATAGACAGATGTTACCAGATTTAAACTCCTACCATTCATATTACACACTCTGCAGAGCTGTGTATTAACTGCATCTGCCACAGGCGATAGTAATGGATCTTGTCACCAGTAACACAACTCAAGGTGTGAAGTAAGAAAAGGCTTTTCATGTTAAATTATCCAGTACAAATTTGTCTAAGTGGTGAAAAGGAGGCAGCTATGTCAGTGTTCACACAACTGTGAACAGTCCAATATCATCATCGCTTGACCAAGCCTCTCTTTTCTGCCTACATTGACATGTACACACACAATCCCAAATTCAAATGGCAGTGTCTATGCATAGATATGGACATGAATCTGGGCATTTTGAGGCAATCTTACAACTGCCTCATGTACACAGAAAACCCTCTCTTCCTACTACCAAACATTAATACATGCGAGAGATGCAATTATACAGCCAAACTGGAGGCTATGCTCTCTCAACCCAAGACTGGATCAGACAATCAAGAGGAGAAGGGAAATATCTGCATCACACCACCAGTTTTACACAGACCCATTAAACCAGCACCAGCAAAAAACACACGTAAATACATGAAAACATACTCTGAGGCTCTAAATAAAAATCTGCAAAACCAACAGAGACCTCCAAAGCAGACATCCAAGCAACCTTCACCCCCCAACACAAACTATGAAACACATACTTCACAAAACCAGTGTGCCACACAATCACAGCCCTCAAGGCAAAATAACATACCCAACATACTAGTAATAGGTGACTCTATAGTCAGGCACACTGATGCCCCACTCACTAGGCTGAATAAGGAGAAGGTTCCAGTTAGCTGCCTGTCGGATACCAGTATCTGCCACATAACACAAGCACACGGGTCACTCCAGAACAAGTACAAATATGACTCTGTCATTGTTCATGTTGATGTGAATGACCTGAGCCGTACCTCCCTGGACTAAATGAAAACAGACATGGAAGAGTTCTCTGATCACGTAGCCCAGGCCGGTATGACCCTGACTAGCATCCTGCTCTCACCAAGAATGATACCACGGTATAAAGAAAAAATTATTAATTTCAACAATTGGCTAAGTTTCTAGTGTCATTCAAAGGGGATCCAGTGTCTGTCTGCCTGGGATGACATGCTTGACAAGCCACGCTGCTTTGCTAGAGACAGCTTGCACCTGTCACCCTTAGGCTTTCGAATACTGGCCGAGTCTCTTGCCACCCCCATTTTGCCTTTTTTAGGCAAGGCTCAAAAGACAAACCCACCGCCGTAAATAGCACAAGTAACAAAAATCTGAAGGTAATACTACTCAATGTCAGAAGTCTAAACCTCAAAATGCATGAACTCGAGGCACTCCTCAGTATGGAGAAAATCGATATATGTGCAGTAACAGAAACCTGGTTTAAGGCTCCAGAGAGTACCCCAACACTACCAGGCTACACCTCATACCATACATTTTGGCCAAAGAACCCAGACCAAAATAAAAAAGGTGGGGGAGTATCCATATTCATCAAGGATACCCACACCTCCAGGTTAGTGGCTCAGCATGATGCTTCAGAGATTATCCACATGCAACTAACAATGGGCAAAACTGCAATTCAAATTGTAGCTTGCTACAGATCACCCACCATGACCCAGGACCCCCATTCTGCATTTCTGAAAACACTGGGTAACATAAAGGTCCTACCAAACACCCTAATATTGGGTGATTTCAACCACCCAAACATTAACTGGGAGAACCACTCAAGTACTAACTCCCTTGCCCAACATTTCCTAGAATTTATAAACTCAAATGCCCTGGAACAACTGGTCAACACTCCCACCAGAGGTGACAACATATTGGACCTGGTCATCACCAACATGGGCGGCCTGTGTTCCACACCAGAGGTCAACCCCCTGCTGGTTAGATCTGACCATAAACAAATCACTCCGGATATCCACATTCCGTCCCCACCCCTGGACAAGGAAACCACCATGAAAACCTTTTCAAAAGCAAACTTCATGTTACTTAAGATGGAGGTAGAAAGTTTCAAAGCCCCCATGCTAAAGGGTAACGCTGTCTAAGCTGCAAAATCCTTTAATAATGCATTCTATGGGCACCTACAAGAATGCATGGATCATGCTATCCCAAGCAAAACCAAGACTCACCCCTCTAAGAAAAGGAAACCAGTCTGGTGGACCCCTGCCATGAACAAGCTATACAATAGAAGGAGGATACTAGTACAATAAAGAGTAAAATCCCAAGAAGGGAAGACATCCCTGATCAGTATCAGCAAGAAACTACAATCCCTCATAAAATCATCCAAGGTAAGCTTTGGAAGAAAACTTGCCAAGGACTCCAAAGATAACCACAAGGTATTCTTTAACTATGTCAAAAATCTAAGTGGCAATGCTCAAATCTGCTCAGAGTTAGTGCAAAATGGCACAAAATACACTGAACCAACCAATATTGCCAACATCTTGGCAGACAGGTCCAGTGCAAACTTAACCCACCTCTCACCCCCTAAAGGGCCCATAACCATACCAGAAGAATGTAGAGCCCCTGAAATCACAGACACTCAGGTTAAAATAGCCCTCTCCAAAGCCAAAAACACAGCATCAATGGGATTGGATGGCGTCCCAGGCTGCGTCCTACATGAGCTCAAAGACTAACTAACCCCTCGCCTAAACACACTTTTCAAACTCAGCCTCTCCACAGGCTACATACCCATAGAGTGGTACACAGCAATAGTTATTCTGCTCCACAAAGGTGGAGCCACAACAGACCCCGGGAACTATTGCTCTATAAGCCTGACTAGCTTGGTTTGCAAGGCTATGGAGCACATCTTCATGGAACTCATTAACAGAGACATTGGAAACCTCCAAACACTGGACCCTACCCAGTTCAGCTTTGTTAAGGGCAGATCATGCCTCCTAAACCTGGTGGACTTCTTTGAGACAGTCACCAAGGCTATAGACAAGAGAAAGGTGGTACACACAGCCTACCTAGACCTTGCAAAGGCCTTCGACACCATTCCCCATTCTGGTATTATAGACAAGCTCACCAGCCTGAACATAAACCCCTATGTCACAAGATGTGTTGCCAATTGGCTCACAGACAGAACCCACATCGTGAGAGTTGCAGGAGCTAGGTCTGACTCTAAACCGGTTTCAAGTGGCATTCCCCAGGGCTCAGTCCTAGGACCCCTCCTGTTCAGCATATACTTATCAAAGGTACAGACAAGCACAGGAGGTCTATGGCTGACCAAGTTCACAGACAACTGCAAACTAGGGGCTATAATTATCTCACCAGCTGACACTGACATCCTCCAAAAGGGACTCACTGAGATGGATACCTGGTGTCAAAATCATGGCCTCAAGCTAAATGCCAAAAAGTGCATAGTTATTCCCTTTGGAAATAACAAAGTACACACAAACTACCAGATAAGTGGTAGTTCCCTAATGTAATAAGGGATCTGGAGACCCAAGCAAATAGTAATCTCTCATTTGATAATGACATTGCCAAAGTGGATAGAAAATCCTTTTATGTGGCCCACATTATCACAAAAGGGTTGGCATCCAGATCAAAAGAGGTCATTGTGCCCCTCTACTCATCACTTATCAGACCCATCATAGAGTACAATGCCCATTTGGGATGTACCTTACAAGACACCTGCAACAGCTGGAAAGACCACAGAAGTACCTCACCAAGAGGATCACTGGCCTCAAACAGATGCCCTATGCAGCTCGACTGAAGAAACTCCAGCTGTACTCGGTTTCATACCACCTGCTCAGAGGTGATCTCTGCCTGACATACAAGGCCATGTCCAACTCAGAATTGATGGACATGCTCCACCTAAAGAAAACCTTATCCCCTCGAGCCACATGCTCTAGGGATCTAAACCTCACCACAACAATAAATAGGACATGCTGGAGGGACAGATTCCTGTCCCAGAAACTTCCCATGCTTTGGAACAAGATTCCAATCTATATTAGGCAGAGCTCCTCACTAGCACTCTTCAAGAGAAACCTTGACGAGTGGATGGGAAACAGAAAATTTACCCCGGGGATCACTTCAGTGGCTCTGCTGGACAGAGGCACAGGGAACTAATCTAAGGGGGTGGCAAAAGCCAACATATTCTGGCAAGGCTTATAAATGCCTTCAGGCAGATAGCCTAGTACCTACCTATGAACCTATGAACCTATCCAGTTAGACTAGCCTGGTCAACAAATGTAAAATAAAATAAATAAATAATAAATAAATAAATATACTATGCACATCAGTATTAATTGCATGTGCCACAGGACCATTCATGCATCAAGAACCCAGAAAACCTGTTTGACTGCCATGAAATCCCCACTGTGTTGAAAAGTGTTTGCCCAACATAAGAACGAACAGAAATAACTTGATAGAGTGTTTTTTGTGTAATATCAGTGCACTCACATAATGTTGTCCTTTGATAGAATTGAACTGTGTATTAACCACATACACCACAGTGCAAGTCCTACCACAGTTGTGAGACAACACCTATGTAAAGGCATTACATCATATGATTGTGCCGCATACTTGTCATTTGAGTTAAAAGGGAAGGGTAGGCATCTCCCACTGTAACTCTATTCTGATACCCAATGATTATAGTCACTCACCATGGGTTTTGATCACTTACCTATGTGCCCAGAGAAGATGTGTAGTCTGAACACGCACCACAGCAGAAGTCTTACTAAAAATGTGAGATATTTGTGTATTCGAAGGCATGACATCATCTTATTGTTGCAAGGCATGTGTGTACCTGTAATTTGGTGGTGTGATCTGTCTCATTGTCACAAAAAGTTGCATGATACTAGGTATACCCAAACACATGATTCATAATGTATTCATTATAGGTTCATAGGTTCATAGGTTGGTACGAGGCTCTCAAGCCCTAGGGCCTATACAAGCCTAGCCATAACAATTCCCTGGCTATTTCTTCCCTCATTATTTACTTCCCTGGACCCCTGTCTAGCAGGGTGACTGACGTGATCCCTGGGGTGAATTTCCTTATAGGTTCATAGGTTGGTACTAGGCTTCATAGGTTGGTACTAACTTCTTGTTCATTTACAACGTACTCCCAGTTCTTCTAATCAACTCTTGTGCTTTTCTCTGTTTCTCTTGCATTTTCCTTTCAAACTTTGATAAATATTTCACTGGCAAGTTTCTCTATGAGCTTTATTATTACAAGAATAAGAAGCAGAATCCCCTTCTGTATGAAAGTTAGGTTTTGTTAGACAAACTTTTGTATTTCCTACTTAGCCTGTTCTGCATCAAAAAATGACTTTGATTCTCCAGGAAACAATATTCTGAAGATAGATGGACACAGCAGCTTGAATCTCACATCTGCCTCTTGACATTCTCTGATTGTTGGAATAAATTTGCTCCTCTCCTGCCTCGTGTACAGGGAATAGTGATTTTCCACAAACACTCTACTATCTCAGACTTTTAGTACTTTGCCCTTCTGCTGTAGTTTTGTCAGAATCAACTCTTTCAGCTGGTAGGATGCATCTTTACTAATACAGGTCTTGGCTGCTTTCTCATGGCCAGGTTTGGAGAAATATGTTCCTAAGGTGTATGCTTTTCATCTTCTAATACATCAAAGGTGTATCAAATTAATATTTTGAGGAATTGTGATACAGACCGGGTCATATATTTGGCCACATGCATTTGTTCAGCATTTTATCATGGACAAACTTCATGTTCATTGAAACTCAGGATTTCTGAACATCTTAGTGATATTAGATGTGCCAGAGGATCCAGTGCTTTATATAAACTTTACAGCACAAAACTGCAATGTTTTATTTTATTATTGGTAAGATTGTGTTAAACAGGGACAACAAAGGAGGTTGGCACACTATGTTAAATAAAAAAGAGAAAGGTTTGATTATAAGGCCTGGAGCCTTATTCCCTCCTGGACTTAATGAGAATTCGTAAGAGACCAGTTATTTGCAAGATGTGTGTATTTAAGTCTTGTAACATTGTTTGCTGGTGTTGAAGCACTGATGAAGGCTAATTAAGCCGAAATCAGTATGCTGTTATGACAGAATAAAGTGGGTGGTCTATATTAGAACATCGAAGTTTCAGAACTTCGAATGTTCCAATATCGACCCCTATTCAGCGAACGCTGACAACATCGAACATTCAGAACAGCTAATTCTTTCCTAGGGAAAAAAATTTGCTGTTCCAAAACACATACACACAACACAAGCACACCAAACAAAACAGTAATCCACCCACATACACCTAAAATCTTACATCTAACCCTACACTAAACTGTACATACACCACTAACTATCCACTTACCTTAACCCAAACCCTAACCCTAAGGTCCATCACTATCGCACACTCACCTCACCCTTGAACTAACCCTAACTCACCTACCCTGCCCTAACCCTCATGTCCACACAATCGCACACTTACCTGACCCGCGCCCTAAACCTAATTCACCTAACCCACCCTAACCATCACGTCCACAAAATCGCACACTTACCTGACCCGCACCCTAAACCTAATTCACCTAACCCACCATAACCATCACGTCCACTAAATCGCACACCTACCTGAACCCAACCCGTAATGTTCCACCACAGCGCTGAAAATAGTGAAGCGACAGAAATGGACAACTGAACTATTTCCCTAGGAAAAAAAATTTGGTTTTCTGCAGCTGCACTATTTTCAGCATTCGCTGAATAGGGGTCGATATTAGAACATTCAAAGTTGTGAAACTTCGATGTTCTAATATAGACCCAAATAAAGTTATGTTTACTTAGTAAGGAATTGTGCAATTCATTAACTATCTATTTACCATAGTGTTGAGTGCTGGCTGGTGTGTAGGTTTTGAGCATACATACAATGTGCCCTTTCAATTAACAGTTCCTGCTGTGAAATACTACTCTGGCTGCTTATTTCTGTTTTCATAAAATTAATACAGTCCGCTCCTTCCAGTTTCTCTGGTACAGCAGAAAATCTCAGGTTTCCCTTATGTGCTCTGTCCTCTAATTCTACCATTTTTTGAAACATCTCTTCTTGAGCAGTCTCATATTCAGCCAACCTTTCTCCATTTGGACCTGTAATTGTTGCAGTTTTATCAGCACATATGACTATCTGTTTAAAGTGTCTCATTTTTCCACCCTTTTGTTTGAGTTTGTATATATCTTCAGTGTTTCATTTATTTCAATCAGTTCTGAGCACAGTTCATTTTTTTTCTCCTTTAGATTACTGCATGTCATGTTTTGCACTGCTTTTTTGCTGAACTTTTTTTTTTTTTTTTTTTTGCAGGATTCTTCCTAGCCAGTGTTTTCTCATCAACTTTTGTGGTTAGTTTTCTTTCAGGTTCTCTAAATTTCTTGTTTGCTGGCATCCAGGCAGTGCACTTACTAGCCACTAGCTGAAATTTACCCAAAAGGAGAAATTCACTGGTTCCCTTTTCTGAGTTTCTGTTTTCACACTAGCTGAAATTAAGCAGTTAATTGGTGTGCAGCCATCTTGGAAGCTGCACCTCGGCATTATTGTTAAACTGGCCCAGTTAAATATAAACCCCTGTGTAACAAATTAGATAGCAAACTGGCCAACAGACAGAACCTACTCAGTCATGATTGGTGACACACTTTCTTCAAAAAAGGCTCATCAACAATGGTATGTGTCCCTTATGGCTGCAGTCTGGGGCCACTGCTTTTTGGTATATGCTTTATAGTTTCATAGTTTCATAGTATAGTACTAGGCTATCTGCCCTGGGGCATTTGTAAGCCTAGCCATAGTGATGTGGCTTTTGCCACCCCATGAAATGGTACAAAAATGTACAGAATAAATCTAGAATACTGTGCCTCTGTCTAGTAGTGACACAGTGAAGGTCCCCTTATATAATAGAATTAGTTTACTGTGCCCCTGTCTAGCAGTGACACAGATGTGACCCCTGGGGTAAACTTACGATCTCCTATCCACTCATCAAGATTTCTCTTGAAGAGAGTCAGTGAGGGGCTCTGCCTAATATGAACTGGGATCCTGTTCCAAAGCATGGGAAGCCTCTGGGTTATGAATCTATCCCTCCAGCATGTCCTATTCATACTTGTGCCGAGGTTTAAGTCTTTAGCTCTCGTGGTCCTGATGGATTTGGATTTTTTGAGGTGGAGCATGTCCATCAGATCCTGATTGGACATGGCCTTGTACGTCAGGCAGAGATCACCTCTGAGCAGGCGGTATGCTGCTGAATAGAGCTGAAGTTTCTTTAGTCTGGCAGAATAAGACATATGTTGGAGACCCTTGATCCTTTTGGTGAGGTACTTTTGTGGTCTCTCCAGCTGTTGCAAGTGCCGGGTGAGGTACATACCAAATGGGGCATTGTACTCAATCATGGGTCTGATGAGGGAGGAATATAGGGGTACAATGACATCCTTGGATCTGGATGTGAAACCCTTCATGATGAGGTGTGCAAGGTAGAATGTTTTTCTAACCACTTTGGCAACGTGGGTGTCAAATGAGAGGTCACTGTCTACTTGGGTCCCTACGTCTCTGATTACTTTTTCCGTACTCAGGGGTTGCTGTCTATGTGATAATTTGTGGGTACTTTGTTTTTTCCAAAAGGGATGACTATACATTTTTTGGCATTTAGTTTAAGGCCGTGACTATGGCACCAGTTGTCCGTTTCAGTGAGGCCTTTTTGTAGGATGTGTGTATCTGCTGGTGTATCGACTATGGCGCCTAGTTTGCAGTCATCTGCGAACTTTGTCAGCCACAGCCCTCCCATGTTTGCTTTAACATCTGAGAAATAAATGCCGAACAAGAGGGTTCCCAGGACAGATCCTTGTGGGACACCACTTGTGACTGGCTTTGAGTCTGACATTGCTGCAGTGATTTTAACTTTATGGGTTCTGTCCTTTAGCCAGTTTGCAACCCATCTAGTGACATAAGGGTTTACTTTTAAGCTGTTTAGCTTAGCTATGATGCCTGAGTGGGGTATTGTGTCAAAGCCCTTAGCCAAGTCCAGGTATGCTGTATGGACTGCTTTGCCCTCATCAATGGCTCTAGTGACTGTTTCGAAAAGGTCAACCAGGTTTAAAAGGCAGGATCTGCCCTTTACAAAGCCAAACGGGGTGGGGTCAAGCATCTGTAGGTCCCCTATGTCTCCGTTTATGAGTTCCATAATGATTCTTTCCATAGCTTTGCAGACCACGCTAGTCAAACTTATGGGGCGGTAGTTTCCAGGGTCTGTAGAGGCACCCCCCTTGTGGAGTGGGACCACTGTTGCTGTACGCCAGTGTTCAGTTACTGTGATGGTAAAATCACAAGCATGCACAATGTCTAGATAATCACAGATTCAAACTCATGGCTTAATACGACAACAAGCTACAGAACATTGTCTCATTTCCTCATGCCACAGAAGAAGGCTTACTGCTAGTTTTAGAAAAGTCAGATTTCAACAAATTGCATCACCAGTGTTAAACAAAGCATTTGTGAAAACTGGACAAAAGCATTGAAAGAAGAATACAGTTATTCATGTACACATCGCATAAGTGGGTGGCAACATTGTTACCTACATGCAGCTGATTACCTAAATAAGCTTACAGACTAGAGAACATTGCATGAACTGTTAGCGCCACACGAGATGTTGTTTTACAACTCTGACAGTGCACATTTTAATGGATGACATCACCATTGTTTAATAGAGTGATGTGTCTGCTAAAGCGAATGAAAGTTCTAAAAAAGCTCAATAACACTATACAGCTACACATCTCAAATGTAGTTGAAGTTTTTTTCTACACAGCACGAGACGCGCTGGATTCAAACCACCTACCTATCTAGTTGTACAGTCTAGAGAGCACTATGTCAACAGCTACTGACACTTATCTTACAGTGTGTTACCAAAACTGGGTTTTGCCTAGGGATGCTACAAACTGAAAGGGGGGCCCTCTGCCAGTGTACTTATTTCTCCTAAGTGAAGTGTATATCACTGATGTTGTGCTGGAGACAATTATACATGACAGTACAGACAAATACACACAGTCATACCATGTAAGCAAGGCAGGATTTGAACAACTTTCCTATCTAGTTATGCAGTCTAGAAAACACAGTAGCAATAGCCAGAGCCATAGGAAAAGTCTGCTTGCAATGTTGAAAAGTGCATATTTGATCATTTCCATGGTGATTTGTTCCATGACTTTCAATGTTAGACTGGGGCATCTGTGGTTTCCTGGGTCATTTCATGATCTAGCCTTGTGAGGATGTGATGGCAATTACTATCCTCCATTCTCTTGGTATGAGGCCTGTTTTGAGGCTGTAGCTGAAGAGCGACTTAAGTGGTCCTGATAGGTTATGTTTCAAGCTATTTAGGAGACAGCCCAGGATGCTGTCTGGACTCACTGAGGTTGTGTTTCTGGCCTTAGCAAGCACCTCCATAACCTACTGTCTGCTAATAGATGGGGTTTATGCTAGTAAGGATTTCCCAGGGGATAGCAGTGGGGAAGTGAGGGGTGAACTTTGAGATAGATTTGTTGGCCATAAGGTTTGCTGTGTCACTCTGCTCAGTGAGGATGGTGCCATTTACTACCAATTCGGCACACTATTGCATATTATCTTTAAGACTTCAGGCATGGCTGTAGAAGGCCTTATGGTTGTTTCTGGCCTGAGAAATTATCTTGACCTCATAATTTACCTTGTTAGATTTAATTAATCCTCTTTGTTTCCTGTTTAGTTTAGCATACTCTTGTCATTATGAGAGTTGCTCTTTCTGAGTTTAGTCATAACATTTTTTTATACACCTGCTAAGATTAGATGTCCCCCAGTATGGACTGTCTTTTTTTTAGTTTGTTTTGGGAATTCTTCTGGTAGGTATGGCAGTCTCCGTGCAGACATTTACATGTTTTACAGTGTTTCTGTGAACAATTCTGCAAACTCAGGGTTGGGCGGGGCATTGAATTTTGACAGACTGTCGCTTAATAGGATGTAATTTGCTTTAGAATAGTTCCTAACTGTAACAAGTTTTGATTGATTTTCCAAGTTGATTTTTATTTCATAGGAGACAGCTTTGTGATCTGAACTCACCAGTGAGGATGTGACATGAGGGGGAGAGGTCAGCACTCTTCCATACTGGTGAGGACTAAGTCTAGTATGTTTGAACTTCTGGGTAGAGTGGAAACTAACTGATCAGAGGAATTTTTGTTGATGAAGTCCAGGAGATGATATGCCTGCAAGGTGGAAGCAGTGTATGTTTCCCAGTCTGCAGAAGGGTAATTAAAGTCTTTCATGAATAGAGTGTTTGGGTGGATGAAGAGTGCTTCCAGTAGATCTAGATATGAGTTATGGGATTCTTTTCACATATATGGTGACATAGCTTGCTATGAAATGGTAAGGGACTCTATCTAGGGTAATGGTATAATCCCAGTTATTCCCATTAGGGTAATATATAATTATTGACCATGGAATTGGTAAGGCCAATATCTACCCAAATGGTATAGGTTATTTCAAGCACAAGTAAGGAATTTGGCTAGGAATAAAATGGCCTGGAAGGGCAGCTAGCCTAGTCTCTATCTATGAATATATAGTTTTGCACTGAATGTGTTTTGACTAAACATTTAACAGATTAATGGGGGAGTAGTTTCCCAGTGTAAACATGCATTGTGAGTAGAAGCATAACTGACTTTCTGGTCCAGTCAAGCACACATGACACTACAAACAGATACTTCTATAGTATTTGTACAATGCTGGAATTGAACCACCTTACTAGCTAGACAGCCTAGACAATGCAGTTTTACATCCAGGCATCACAGAAGTCTGACTTCTAATTTGAAAGAGTGCACTTTTGAAAGGATGACCTTATTACTGTGTTGCAGAGAAGATGTTTGTGGCAAAAGTGATTAAAGTGATGGGAGAGTCCTCTCACAGTTTAAATATTTGTCTTGAGTGGAAGTGGACATGGCACATTTGTTGTAGAAGTTATACTTATCTGACACTAAAGCCACACACAAACAAACAAGTTCATCACTGCTAGATTTGAACCACCTACTTATCTAGTTAAACAGTCTAAATGACATTGTAAGAACCATAAGCACCACAAGAGAAGTCTGGCATTAAATGTGTGATAAAATACACTTGTAAGGATTACCATATCAGTGCTTGCAGAGAAGCTAGTGCCAACACCAACCGTTACACATAAAAATACACATCCCAGTACCTCTGCAAGCAAGCCCCTAAAGTGAAACACCACATATTCAAGCATCTTGTTCAGAGGAGACGCCACAATCACTAACCAGTATAATTCAGTTATAGTCCATTGTGTGTGTGAATAACCTGAGATGTATCTCCCTGGACTAGTCAAGAAAATATAAATACCTCACAACGGTTAGTTGCACTAAACCAAACAGTCAACAGGTAAAAAAAAAAAAAAAACAAACCTTTATATATAAGTATATCTAGATTTTCAGGTTATTCAGAATGTTGTAGATTTTTAACAGGTTTTTATGCATCTTGTTTATACATATGTTTTGTATGAAGGATGTTTTTTACTGTGGTTGTCTTTTTAAATAATTCTCTTCTTGAGCACATTCATACATATCACATGACTTATTATTGTTAATTGATGGAGTATTTAAACCTGTGTTTTTTTTTTTTGGTCTTTTTGTGATCTGAAGAAGCAGTTGTTTGAATTGTGAAAGCACTCATCTTTTTCATTAAACTTTTTGACTACATTGGATTTGGAATTTTGTCTTTTATCAACCGTGGAACTGCATTTTTTCTTGTTTTTTTTTATCTCCCTGGACTATATGAAGAAAGACATGATGGACCTCCCTGAATACGTATTGCAGGCTGGTATGAGCCTCACATTGAGCAGCATTCTACCCTTACTAAGAATGATACCACAATACAAGCAAAAAATGATTGACTTCAATAATTGGTTTAGCTACTGGTGTCCTTCCAAGGAGATCTGGTATTTGTCAGATTGAGATGACATGACTGAGAGGTCATGCTGCTATGCCAGAGATGGTCTGCAGCTGTTGCCTTTACGTTTTCAAATACTAGCCAATGAATTAACCCCATAGTGCCTGTTTTAGGAAGTTTCAAACCAACAGACCTACTAATGTAACAAATTCTTCTAATGCCTAGCTGAAGGTATTACTGCTTAATGCTAGGATTCTTAACAAGAAACTGCACTCCCTGGAGTGCAGTACAGAGATGTGATTTAAGGCTGTGGAAAGTACCCCAACAGTGCAAGGCTACAGTGTCTATCACACATTCCGACCATCCCCTGAAAAGGGAAAAAAATAAAAGGAGGATGTGTTTCCATTTACATAAAAAGCAATCACACCTCAAGATTAGTTAAGCAGTGTGACTTGAGTGAGCTAATCCCTGTCCAGCTGACCATAGGCAAAATCCCCCACAAAATATTTACTAGCTACATGTCCCAAACTATGAACCATAAAAAACTATTCCTCATACCTAAAGTTACTAGAATGATTTACTATTCAGCCCAGCACACTACTCATGGGCAATTTTAACTACCCCTCCATAAACTGGGAAACATACATGATGACTAGTATGCAGGCTCAAAAATTCCTGGACTCTGTCAATGCAAATGCTCTGGAACAGCTACACTGTACTCCCACTAGGGGTTCAAATATCCTTGACATAGTACTCATAAACATGGGGAAGCATTGCATCCACACCAGCATAATATTGTCATTGGTAAGATCAGATCATAAATCGGTCTCCTTTGAAATAAATGTAAAGGTAGAACCCCCATCAAACCCAAAAACCATAAAGAATTTTTCCAAGGAAATTATCATCTATTAAGTGATGGCATAGATAATTTCAAAGCTCCCCATAACCCCGAAAACACAGAAGTATATGCAGATGCATACATAAATGCCCTGTACAACCACTTAAACAACTATAGATAAACAGCATTACCTGACCAAACTGAACCCAGGTCTAGCGAGAAAAACAATTCACCCTGCTGTACCCCTGGCATAAATAAACTATGCAACAGAAGGAAAAAACTCCTGTCTAGAAGAAAGTGGGAGGGTGTACACCAGAAAATAAAACCCCTCAGTAGTCTCAACAGGCAAATCAAGGAACTAGTCAAGTCTTCAGATTCTAAATATGAGACTAAAAGAACTTCCCAAGAAAAGGACAACCTCAAAGCATGTTTTAGTTATGTCTGAAATTGTAAGGAAAACACCCAACAATGTGCTGAGTTCAGTTGGCTGTAGATGGCACTACCTATACTCAACCAGGAGAAATAGCAAACCAGCTGGCTGATAAATTCAGCTCAGATTTGACCCCCTCATCACCTCCAGTCACTCCCCATGAAATACCCCCTACCATTCCTCTGCCTGTCATCACAAAAGAGCCAGACATCACTGTACTGTTTAAAGCTAAATAAAATTGCATCAATCGGCCCTGATGGATTTCCTGGGTACCATTTAAATAGCATGAAATACGACCTAGAAGACCAACTCAGATCTCTATTTAACCACAGTCCCTAGACAGCCTTTGTCCCAGTAGAGTGGAGGACAACAGCAGTCATCCCTCTGCACAAGAGGAAACCATCAATGGTCCCAGGAAACTTCTGGTCCATAAGTCTGACTAGTCCCATATGCAAGGCTATGGAAAGGATAATCATGGATCTGATTAACAACAATATAAGATATCTCCAGGCCATGCCTCTCAACCTGGAAACATCAAATATATGGACAGAGGTCCATGAAAAGTAGGTACAACTGGCCAAAAAGCAGGACACTGATTAACATAAAATCTGCATACATAATCATGTAACTCCACCCACTCTGATGGAATTGTTGGATTCCAACATAAAGATTGAAGTCACTAAATAATAATAAATAATGGTAGACATTTGAATTTCAAACTTCATATCCCATAGAAAATACATAATAATGCAAAACCTGTTATTCTAACAACTATCTCAGTTTACAGGAGCAATATTTAAAATGTGTCCCTATTTTTGGGTGTTTGTCCCACCATTATTTTTGGCTTTTTCCATATTTCTTGCTCTGAGAGACTGAGATGTATACATGCAAGGAGATGGAATTTGTGCAGTTCTACCAGGCTTTATAGTTGTGACAGAAGGTAAGATGTTAATGGGTCTTTGTAGGAGGCAAAGGTCTGTTCACAGTTTCACATGAAATCTGTATCTGTTTAAAATCTCTGTACACAGCCAGATTCATCTTAGCAATTAATAAAATGGGAACACAAAAAAGCATGTCTACAGAATTATATGCATACCTGTCAACTGTACCAAATTCCTCAGTATTTACCATTTTTTAGGGCAAAATAATCGGCTGCCATGAATTCCCTAGTGGCCCCTTCCATACCTCTCAACCTGGAATCATCAAACATCTGGACAAAGGCCCATGAAAAGTATGTACAACTGGCCAAAAATCGGGATCCTGATTAACATTTTGCACACATAATCATGTCACCCCACACACTCTGATGGAATTGTGGGATTCCAACACGAAGATTGAAGTCACTAAATAATAATAAATAATGGCAAATATTTGAATTTCAGACTTCATATCCCTCAAAAAATACATAATAATGCAAAACTTGTTATTCTAGCAACTATCTGAGTTTACAGGAGCAATATTTAAAATGTGTCCCTATTTTTGGGTATTGGTCCCACCATTATCTTTAGCTTTGTCCAGATTTCTTGCTCTGAGTGACTAAGAGGTATGCATGCAAGAGAATTAAAGCTATGCAGTTCTACCAGACTTTATAGTTGTGACAAAAGGTAAGATATTAATGGCTCTTTGCAGGAGGCAAATGTCTTTAAACAGTTTCACACAAAATCTGTATTTGTTTGAAATCTCTTTGTGCATGGTCAGATTCATCTTAGCAATTAATAAGACTGGAGCACAAAAAAAAGTCTCCACAGAATTATATACCATTCATTACCAGCAATAATCACATGACAATTGTGACCACTCCCCACATCAAAGAATTTGAATATCACCTCCCCAAATAAACTGCAGATCAGGTCTAAATCTATGTAACACATTGATACTATCCCAGCCTATTAGCATTTCAACAGCTCAAACCTAATTAAGTACGTTAAAGTATAGTGCAGAAAGATGAGCCTTTATTCTATGACTGTGGAGTGAGGGCTCAGGTGCGCGCCATTTAAAAAAAAACAGCAAACTATTGCTAAACCTAATTCCTCATGAGCCATAAATTAGAACTACAGCTGTGTGTGTGTTCCTCATGTGCCATATTCAATATTACCTGCAGCCATCCGGATTCACTGACAGTATTGCAGATCAAAGAATTTGCAGTCTTCGAGAATCCAGCACTGGCTATTCCTGCGTGCAAGGGGAGCTTGAGCTGTGCTGCGTAATCTGTATGCAAACTGTTGGCAAAAGTGGTACCAGCATTTAGTTCACCTTCGCAGCTTCTTTAAAAGTCAGCATGTTTCCATGACTCTGCAACTCTCTGGGTTATGCAATGTGAAAAGGGAATGGGGAAAACAAAATAGGGAACAATGTTGGGTCCTAAAGTTAACAGTTTTCTACAGCGTACAAAACTGTGCAAACTTCTGACAAATGGGCACAAATCAGTTGCTATTGAACTGAGCTTGTTCAGGACTCACTTTTCACCTCTGTGAAGTCAGCTACCAATAGCAGCATGCAATGTTTTGTTTAGAAACAAACATTCTCATATGAAATTCTACAAAGGTTCTCTGAGCCTCTACATCATGTGCAAGCACTACTTCAGTACCCTATCCTTTAGAATAAAAGGTTAGAAAAGACTTCTGCATGGATGCATCCTAAGACCAAATTATTTCCAGCGAAATCATAATACAGCAAATTCTGCTGCTCACTTTATGCTGGGAGTCAAGAGCTGTGTTTGTTGAATTAATCATTATTTTTTAACCAGATGACATGGCTAACTGGTTTAATTTTAAGTTGGCCCTTTTCAGCTATGTCCTGTTGTGTTAAAATATAACCTGTACATTTGCTTTTTTAACATTTGGATCACACTTGTCTCAAGTGCTCTTCAGGCTTCACCTCAGAAATGTGCACAATCTCACACACAATGCACGCTTTAAGGATAAAACAGTGAGGTCTTTTATATCCAGTCTACCATAAGCTGCATCTGCAAAATATGCCACTGAATAAAACATACTCATAGAAAAGAACCTAACACCAAAAGAGGCAGGAGATACATTTTCAAGAAATAATCAAGAATAAAGGGCCCAGAATGCCACTGACATCACCTGCAAAAATGTACCCATCTGAAGCGCTTCACTTTACATACATAAAAAGTGTGATTACCAATGTGAGAATTCACTGTTTAGATGAACATTTATGGATACTTTTGGGGACAGCTGAAATACATAAATGTTGACAAACTGACAGTAAAGGAGACAGAGTTAATAGCACTGAGATAGTTTCCTAAATATATACCTACAAGTGCAAAGAAGAACTGTGCTGCAGAAATCATTCCCTGTTTTTAAGGAAACATTCTTACTGGTTCTGTCTGTGTGTAATAAAAACATCAGCCCAAGAAGTATTAATTACACAGATATTGCTAATCACAGATACCCAGGAGACACTAGTGATTTCAACTGTACTCTGCCCAGCTAGCATATCATTTTCTTTGCAGATTGCGTATACCTGCACTGTAGTTACTGCTTGTGCACCTGCTGCATAGTGCAAGCAGACGGCTAATGTGTTACTTTAGTTTGCAACATTGTTAGTAAATAATATTGGCAGATACAGTTTCTAAATTAGGAAATGCTGTGTGGGCTTTTTTATTATTATTATTATTCTTTTTTACTTACCTGCCTAGAGCCGGAGGTGGTTAAGCTAGGGGTGAAAGCAAATTTTCGGCTTATCTTGGCTGGGAGTGCATGCTTAACATGAGTGGATGGTGGGCAATGTCTGATGGTCTGGGCAGACTCTCTGCATTGCAAAAGTACTTGGCACTTGCAGAACATAAGTAAAGTTAAATTGGAAACAGTTTTGCAGCTCCACTTGCTGCTGTGCTGCTGCTATTCCAATCCAAATTTCCAAACAGACACATGGTATATACAGTCCAAGTCTCAGATACGCTGGCACGAAGCTGAAGTCATCACACACTCCCCTGCACATTGATAATATTATGGAATACGCTGGCAATGTGTGATGATGTCAGCCACAACTTCAACTTCTAAATTAAAAAAAATCGGGAATTGAAGGGGCCACTTGGGAATTTGTGGTACCCCATTATTTTGCCCTCAAAACTGGTAAATACCAAGGAATTTGATACAGTTGAGATATATGCTCCAGAATCTAGACCCAATCCAGTTTGGCTTAATCAGGGGTAGGTCCTGCCTACTCAGTCTGGTGAACTTCTTTGAGAAGGTCACCAAGACAATGGATGAAGGTAAGACAGTGCATACTGCCTACCTTGACTTGACCAAGACATTTGACACAATACCCCAATCAGGTATTACAGATTAACTCACAAATGGCTCACAGATGGGACACATGTTATTATAGTGGGGTAATACACATCTAGCAAGAAGTCAGTCACCAGTGGAGTACCACAGGGCTCAGTTCTGGGCCCCCCTCCTGTTTGGGATATATTTCGCAGATGCCAAGGCAAATGTAGTTGACCTTTGGCTGACCATGTTTGCTGATGACTGCAAGTTGGGGGCAATTTTTGACTCCCAAGATGAAGTTGATATCCTGCAGAAAGGACTGATGCAGACTAATGATTGGTGTCAGAGCCATGGCCTCAAAGTAAATGTGAAGAAGTGAATAATAATAACCTTTGGGAAATCAAATACCCCTGCAAATTGCAACATTGATAGCACCCCCTTAAGAGTGGACCCAATGATCAGAGATCTGGGTATTCAGATAGGCAGGAATCTGAACTTTGACTACCATGTGTCCACAGTGGTGCGGAAATCCTTCCATGTGGGTCAGCTTATAATAAGGGTATGGCATCTAGATCTAAGGATGTCAAGTACTCAGCCCTCATCAGACCAATAACTGAGTATGATGTACCCATGTACCTCACCAGGCACCTGCAACAGTTGGGGCAATCTCAGAGGTATCTCACCAAACAAATGCAAGGTATAACTGACATGTCATATGTGGACTGATTAAAAGCCCATCACTTTATTCAGTTTTCTATCCATTACTGAAAGATGATCTATGCCTGATGTACAAGGCAGTCTCTGATCCAGTCCTGATTGAAATGTTACATATTCACAAAGCTAACTGCATGAGAGTTGCCCATTGCTAGAATCTAAACCTGATGTCTGCCATGAATAAATCATGCTGGAGAGACATATATTCCTTTCCCTGACATTCTTCAAATGCAATCTGGACCAATGGATGGAAAATCACAAATGTATTCCTGGGGTGGTGCTCATGTCCTTTATGGACAGAGGTAGTCTGTATAAATGGTCAAAACTCCACTTCCTGACCGTTGCTATCTGTTCCCTAGGGATAGAAAATTGGGTAAAATCTGGGTAAAACTGTCTAGACTCATAAGGGCTCTTGCGCCATTAGCATAGTAATCTCCTGTGAACCTATAATCTCCTATGAATTCTCTCACATCAAAGGTGGAATCATTGCCTAATGCAATCATCAAGATCTACTGGAGAAGCATAACTGCTTGATATACAGCTTAGGTGCATCTACTCAAGCTGATATGGACTGATAGCCTAAAAATACCATCTGGCTTGCATTAATACCTGATGCATACTTACCTCATGCTTCTCTGAGGTGAGACAGACTCTCCTGATGCACTTCTCTGTATAGGGTAATATCGTCCACTAGCAGAAAAAATAAAACAAGTATGAAATAATGATGAATAAGTGCATTGTCTGGCTAATCCATGCTATATCATTAACTGGTGATAGGGTCATAGGTTCATAGGTTAGTACTAGGCTATTGGCCCTAGGGCCTATACAAGCCTAGCCATAACAATCCCCTGGCTATTTCTTCCCACACTATTTCCTTCCCTGGACCCCTGTCTAGCAGGGCAACTGACATGATCCCCGGGGTGAATTTCCTTTCTCCCATCCAATCATCAAGGTTCCTTTTAAAGAGGGCCAAGGAGGTGCTCTGCTTGACATGTATGGGCAGTCTATTCCAGAGTCTGGTAAGTCTCTGGGTCAGGAACCTATCCTTCCAGCATGCTTTGTTTATTGTGATGACAAGGTTTAGATCCCTGGAGCATGTAGCTCTGAGGGATTGGGATTTCTTTAAGTGTAGCATGTCCAACAGCTCTGGGTTTGACATGACCTTGTATGTTTAGCAGAGATCGCCTCTGAGTAGACAATATGCCACAGAGTATAGCTGGAGTTTTTTAAGGTGGTCAGCATAGGGTATCTGCTGTAGGCCTGTGATTCTTTTAGTGAGACATTTCTGTGGCCTTTCCAGTTGTTGCAGATGTTTTGAGAGGTTACATACCAAATGGGGCATTGTATTCTATAATGGGTCTAATGAGGGATGAGTACAGTGGGACAATGACCTCCTTTTTTCTGGATGAAAATCCCTTAGTGATGAGGTGTGCCACATAGAAGGATTTCCTGACTGTTGCGGCAATGTGGTTATTGAAGCTGACACCACTGTCCACCTGTGTCCCTAAGTCTCATCACACTTTCAGTGTTTTATTGTACTGCCACCTATGTGGTAATTCACGGGTACATGTTTTTTCCCAAAGGGGATAACTATACATTTCTTGGCATTGAGCTTGAGCCCATGGCTCTGGCACTAAGTATCTATTTCTGTAAGGCCCTTTTGTAGAGTATCCACATAATTTGGGGATTCAATAATGGCTCCCGGTTTGCAGTCATCTGTGAACTTTGTTAGCCAGAGTCCCTTAGTGTTGGCCTGTACTTCAGAGAAGTGGATGCCAAACAAGAGCAGTCCCAGGACTGAACCTTGAGGTACTCCACTTGTCACTTGTCTGGAGCTGGATTTGGAATCAGCTACTTTTACAGTGTGGGTTCTGTCAGTAAGCCAGTTGGCAACCCATCGAGTGACGTAGGGATTAATGCCCAGCTTAGTAAGTTTATCTATGATTCCAGAGTGGGGGATGGTGTCAAAGGCCTTGGCGAAGTCCAGATAGGCTATGTGGAATGCCTTACCCTCATCCACGGCTCTGGAGACTGATTTGAAGAAGTTAATTAGGTTCAGGAGACAAGATCGGCCCTTCATGAACCCAAACTGGGTGGAGTCTAGTGTTTGAAGGTTGCCAATGTCTTTGTTTATAAGTTCCATGATAATACGTTCCATGGCCTTGCAGATCAGGCTCATCAGACTGATGGGGTGGTAGTTCCCAGGATCCAAGGTGGATTGCCCCTTGTGGAGTGGGATAACTGTAGCTGTGTGCAACTCGGTGGGCATGAAGCCTGAGATGAGGGTATGATTAAACATGACACTTAGGTGAGGTACCAGTTCATTTTGTAGTTCATGTAGTACACAGCCCGGGATGTCATCTGGTCCCATGGATGCTGTATTCTTAGCTTTGGAGAGTGTGTTCTTTACCTGTGTGGCCGTTATTACCAAAATTTGGCAATCTTCCGGTATTAAGATGGGCTGCTTGGGGGGTGAGAGGAAGGTGAAGTTGGCACTGAATCGATCAATCTGCCAGGATATTGGCAGTATCCTTGGGATCAGTGTATTTTATGTCATTCTGTTGTAGCTCAGAGCAGATCTGAGCATTGCCATTTAGATTCTTGACATAGTTATAGAATACCTTGTGGTTGTCTTTGGAATCTTTGGCAATTTTATTTTTGTAACTAGCTTTGGGGGATTTTACGAGGGATCTCAGCTTCTTACTGAGGCTGGTAAGGGAATTTTTTGCATCTTGGGATTTACCTCTTTTCTGCAACAGTTTCTTCCTTTTGTTGTAAAGTTTGTTTATGGCAGGGGACACTAGACTGGCTTCCTTTTTTTGGAGGAGAGCATCTTGTTTCTATTTGGGATGGCACGATTCATGCATGAGTGGATGCACTCGTACAGTGTCTTAGTGTAGTACTCAGCAGTCAAACTTTCAGTTCCCATCTACATGGGTGTCATGAAGTTTGTCACTTCTGACTTGAGTAGCATGAATTTGGCTTTGGAGAGGTTTTTTATGGATGTTTCCTTACTAGGGAGTGGAGGTGGGATGTGGATGTTAAGGGTGATTAGCTTATGGTCTGACATGACCAACAAGGGGGTGACCATAGGTGTGGATCACTGATTTCCCATGTTGGTAATTACCAGGTTTAGGATAGTGGAACCCCTGGTGGGATTATGGATTAGTTGATCCAGGGCGTTGGGATTTATGAATTCCAAGAACCGTTGGAAATAGGTCACTATACTGACACAATTGAGGGGTGTTTGCAGTCTAAAATTCATCTTCCCATTGGCTCAGCCTCTTCTTGTTTCTGTAGTGCTGACTGCATTGTCCCCTAGTTCATAGAATGCCAGTTGCACTGGAGACAGCCTTAGCCATGCAATTCCAAGCCTCACCCTTATACTGAGACCCAGTATAGTTCTCCTGCAGAAGCCTACAGCTGTAGCACTCAATGATGAGGGCCACAAAACTCCTGGACTCCTCTTCATGCCACCTTTCTGCTCTAAATGGAGTACCATCCTCACTGTCACCTACCATGTCTACAAAAGGACACCTAGAACTATATGTCTAAACTGATGCCCAGTTCAGCTCTCACATATAACAGCCTCTGTGCAGCATTGCCAGCTGCATTTCTGCAACTGAAAGTGCAAAAATGGCTCGGCAGAGACGTTGGCAACGATCACATCAAAAACAATGAAGATAGGAAATATGGCAGTGAGAGCTGGCCATGTGTGGTACTCACCCTATTTACTCATATTCCAGTGTTAAACACTAAAATGGTTTATGATGTGTGTTATAATCACTGTTGCTTTGAAGTGAAATCCTGCAAATGGTGACATATTGTGCAGTTGAGACTTACACACTAGTATGATTGACTGGTACCAGCTGGGAATCGAAACCACGAGAAAAAGAAAGATAAAACGGTAACCTTCATTTGTTAATTGCCAGTACCATGAATGAACTTCCTTTTCAAGTGATAAGTTGAGATACACTAATTTCAAAATGAGTGGAAATGTAATTAATAGATGCCTGCATTTGTATGACCTTAAGCAGTTGTGGTAATACATTTCTCTGCTAAAGCATGCCCTGAGTACTACAAACTGTCCTATATTCATTGTCATGGTGAATATGCTTTAACATGCATTATATTGAACATATATAGCAAGCATTAATTACAAGTTTGTTGCAAAAATTATATTTATGATATTCATTTCTATTTAGTGTTGCATACCTAATCAAAAATTAGTGACAAATCTCATTATGACCCCTCAGTAAAATGATTTGTAAATTGGATTTGAACCCTGCATTATCTGTTTCCCTTTCTATACACTAACTGCAATTACAGCTCATGCCACAATGACATGTAGCTGACAGATGCATTTTATTCACTCAGTACTGTCCAGAGTGATGACAGCAGTGTAAAAACTCCCATATCATTTGCACTGTTGAATGCGGCCCAAATTAAATTTTTCATATTTGCGTTTAGATGTGAAATATTGTTGTGCATGGCAAATGTAAAAGACAAAAAAGGGGAGATTATTTGGTTCCAGAAATTTCGATATTGCTGTTTCACTATTAGAATTGCAATTGTTTGTGCACATTCCTGCAGATCCTGTAAAGGTATGTGATAGTTTTTATCAAAGCATGTATAGCACTTTTTTATTTTAAGTAAAAACTTAAATAATGTTAATTAGCAACATTTCTCTGAGAAATTTGAAAAGTTGTTATAAAAACGTGTTTTATGATTTGTAGCAATGGTGGGGTTACACTTATAATCCAACAAATGTGTTCAGACTGTGATATATGACTTACATTAGCTGAAGGGGATATCCAAAATGTTAAACGTTTAACTTCCTTCATTTTAATTAAAATATTTGTTAATGCTGTTATCCATTTTGAAGTCGCACATTTATTGTGATCCTTACAGAGTTTTATCATTGCTACTAATTTAATTTTGAGAAGAAGGAATTTTTATATTACCTGTGTGTAGTCCTGGACAGCCATATATTTAATTTCTTTTGTTTATGATACCTGCATACATTCATATTTCTTTTGTTGCCAGTAACTTTACTTACTTCCTTTTTTCTTTTTCTTTTCATCACTTATGGGGATATGGTACCCAAGACATCTAGCCACATAAACTGCCATTTACAGATGCAGAGAATGAGGTCACTATGCAAGCCATATATCAATGCAGCTCACACCTGTTAGACAGAAGCAGAACTTACAAGTCCTCCCATGACCATATCGGGGAGCAGGTGTCAATGGTGTGAAAGCTATGGGAGGCCACAGCTATGATTATGGAAAAATCAGACATCGATCCAGTAACATGGCAGCCAAAGCAAAAATACATGTCATTTCTATTGCTTGGGAATGGAGTGCTACTGGTGGTGGTCCTGCTACTGAACCACCACTGACTGAGACAAAGGAGTTCCTGTCCACTGTCATAGATCCAGATAGCTCAGCAGGGGTTTCCCAAAGAATCCTAGATACTGGTGCTGATGTGGACGACAAACTCAGATTGTCTCAAGCAGACTTTCCACAGATGCAAAATGCAAGTGCCATTGTTATATGTGCATATCTTACAAGTCTGAGATATATATATATGTGTGCATATATATATATATATATATATATATATATATATATATATATATATATATATACACACACAACCAGTGATAAGTTTGAGTCAGATGACACAGTGATAAAGAAATAGAGGAGGGTGCTTGTTGGGGTATCCAACTGTTCATCACATTTTTGTTTGACAGCATCTTTAATCTGCACATGTGAAGGGGATTGTTCTCTTTTTCTTGTTTTATTTGCATTATGATATTATGATACTTATCAGACTTCCTTTCTTTCCCTTTATCACATACAGGGACATCTGGACTGCAGGGTGCCAGCCCAACTGCACATTATAAGCACACATTTGGTTATTGTTATTAAAGTATATAAGGTAGAGCCGGGTCTATATAAGATTAAAATCTGTGCTGCTTTATCATCTGTTGTGTTTATTGCTTGTTATCATAGGTGATCATGAGAGTAGCACTTTGGACCTCCTACCAACTGATGTCAGAATATCAGTAGCCTCTGATGATGATGGTGGTGATAAAGAGACATAGTCTAGGGGGACAGATGGTCAGACTGATGCAGAGGTTGTGGCTTCCAAATCCCCTGCCCACATTTTGGACACAGTCAGTATGCCTACGCATACTCTTGACACAGAGACCTCTGATATAGGGCATGCTGAGGATGACAGTTGATCAGGATAGCATGGTTACTCCAGTTGCAGAGCTGGTAACTGCTCCCCATAGCCATCGTGAAGGTGTGGTGCACACAGGATGTTTGTAGGTATCCTTCAGGGGAGTCTTGCTGTCTACACTCCTCCTGATGCTGGTGTGTCATTAATTGCTGTCAGATGTATGTGTAGGGTCATAGTGAAGGAACAAGAGTGTTCTACTAGGACCATAGAAGAGATAACGTGATTGGTAAACATTGTGCATTCTGATGTGCGTGACTTCATGAACCACGTGGGCGATTCCTTGGACAGGATAAGCAACACACTGGATTGGGTAGTGTCTGTGATGGAATGACTGTTAGAGGATGGAGGGCATCCATGTGGCTAGAGAGGCACTGCATCTTCCTGTATTAGCAGATGTGGCCATACAAGTTCCTGCTTCCTTAGCCACACTACATCCACTACTCCATCAGTAATTATGGTATCCACACCCAGATGCTGTAGGTCATGTAGTCATGGTCCTGAATGTAGTAATGAAGAGAGCTCATCCAGCAGACATTGTTAACATTCAGGTAGCACTCTGACTTCTAGCCATGGCTATGGAAGTAGCAATGCAACTCCTGGCAGAGGTGGTTCTGTTGGTTGGGGATGATGACACCAAACTGATTACTCTATCATGCACTGCTCACACCCGTAAAGATGCCAGGACATAATGCTGCCATTGTGTTTCACTGTGTTTATGCAGACACAAACACACACACACACACACACACACACACACACACACACACACACACACACACACACACACACACACACACACACACACACACATTGAAAAAAAATTCACTTGTCCATACTGCCTCACACACATTCAAGCTATCTACACAGTTTTGTTGATTGTTATACAGCTGTTATTACTAGCCCTGACCCCTGTATACTCTGATAGATATATGTGTTTACCATGAACCCTGTATACTCTGAGAGATACATGTGTTTACTCTGAACACTGTATACTCTGATAGATACATGTGTTTACTCTGAACACTGTATACTCTGATAGATACAAGTGTTTACCCTGAACACTGTATACCCTGATAGATACGTATGTTTACCCTGAACACTGTATACCCTGATAGATATGTGCGTTTACCCTGAACACTGTATACCCTGATAGATATGTGCATTTGCCCTGAACACTGTATACGTTGATATATACTTGTGCTTATTACTCACACATGCTCACATCTTTGGTGTTAGTCTTACCCTCCTAACACCTCCCACCCTGTGCAGATCATGATGACCCTGACCCTTTGCATATGTCTTTTGTGACTTAGGGTTGCATATATGCATGATGCACACAGTGGATAGCTAATAATTGCTTACTCACAAGCTTGCATTTGTCAGTATCTATTGCAAAAGAAAAATGTTTGATTTCTTGTTCCTACTCATTTGTGAATGATTTCTTCTATAATTGTTGAACCTCATTGCATTTCAGTTAGTATTGTCATTAAGGCAGTGGATGCATTAGATACTTTATTCTTGCTTCTTAGTATCGTTGTACAAATGAGGGTATAATTGACCTGTTCCATGTTTTATAGATGGCAGTCAGTTCAAATGCTTGACACTGAGTATTGGTTCTAATACCTAACTGTATATAACAAAAATCTGACTTAGGAGATATTACTGACAGAATTATACACCTCAGACAATTGCATTGCTTAAGGGTATATACATATTTCCATATGAGAGTAATCAGCTATGTAACTTTTTTTTCCTTAGAGGTTTCACACTTACCTTGTCATTACTGTAGGTACAAATTGTGTCCTTGGGGGTTGTCCCTATCAATGCTATCAGAATACAGTCATTACATGCTTAAGTAAAGGTTGTGGAGTCTGACATGAATCAGTTTTCCTATTTGTTTGTTTTTGGAATCTTAGAGTTTGACCCAGGTAGTGCGTATGTGTGCTATCCTTTGCCTCTTAGCCAGAGCCAGGGCATACTGTGAACACTACCATCTGCCAGCACTACCTGCAGCTGGTGGTTGTCCCGCAGACCCCTCATCTGTACCTGCTGTTGCTGATGGCCCTGCCTATGGTTCTTGAAACTGTGGTCCTGCCCCTTACTGTCATCGTCAAAGCTGCTTTCTGATAATTATATTCTGCAATAAGGCACAGACTGAAAGTATTGCAGCAGAGGTGCCAGGGTTGTACTGCACTGCACCTCCTGATGTGTCTAGACACTGGAATCTTGATTTAAGCAATACAAACACGTGTTCTATGATATTCCTAGCTTGAACTTGGGCCTCATTGTATCAAAGAGGGGCTGTGTGGGTTTTTCATGGGGGCTGTAAGCCAGAGCTCCAGTCCGTAACTGCATCCTTCACTAGGTGCCCTTGAGGAATGTCACGCCTAGCAAACCTGGTGTATAACTCACAAGTGTGCCACATGTGTGAGTCATGGCAACTTCCTGTGTTACCTGTATAGACATTGCAGATGTCCCTGGGGCATTACAGACAGCCTGACAGTGTACAGCATGAAAGCCTTTTCTGTTGACATGCCCCATTGTCTTGTTCCCTGGTAGTACTTTTATTTCTATGTGTGTAATCTATGGCCACCCAACACTTCAGGGAAGTGCTCTACTGTGGGGTACATTGGAAACAGATGTGATTCCTTGCATGTAGTAACATTGCACTTAAAAACTGATGTAATATTCTTGAGACTGATGCCTGTGACACCCCTAATATATTCCCTGTTGGTCTCTGGAAAGTATCACTAGCTAGTATACATAATGCTAAACATATATTTCCCCTGCAATGGGTTCTTGAATAGTACCTTATTGCCTGTGGTAGGATTGGCAGAGATTGTATATTTCCTCCAGTGTTTTCTTGTCTATCCTGTATCTCTCAAAAAGCAAAGCCAGCACCAACTAGGCATATTCATACTTCTCTTTAATGTGGCGACACCATAAAAATCAGACCGGTTTCAGCAACCTTGCCTTCTTCAGTGATAAATACAAAAGCACATATCACCAGTATTTATACCATGATCAATCACATAATTGAAAATCAACATTTAAAGCAGCATCAGCAGCTCCATTTATCAGGGCTATAATCACACATATCAACTACATATGGTCATTAAGCCCTGGGAAGAATAAAGCCCTAAGTTTAATGATCCATCCCCTTTCCTTCTTGTTCAATATTGCATGCCATCCCAATTTGTTTTTCCTGTACCCCCCCAAATTTTATCAATAACCCTAAAGTGGAACTTGGCATTGTTATGTTTAAGTGTGTGTTTATACAGAGCATAGATCTAGCTACCCAATTCAACTCTGTTTTCATAGACTCTATTACCAAACTAACGTCATCCTTCTCTAATAACACCTCACCCCCTGCTTCTGCATCCCCCCTCCTGTCATCCCCTTCATCTCCAATCACTCAACTCCCACCATTCTCCCTAAAACCCATTCCTACTTCTACCATAAGAAAACTCCTGCAAAAACTAAAACCATGCACCAATGCTCCTGATAACATTTCCTCATCCTTCCTCAGCATAGCAGCCGAAGCCATTGCCTTCCCCATCAGCATCCTAATCAATTGTTCTATCCAAGAAGGGCTTGTACCCAAACTCTGGAAAAGGGCATTCATCATTCCCCTGCACAAAGGAGGCAATAATAACAATATTACTAACTTTCGTCCCATTGCCATCCTCTCTCCTATATCAAAAATTCTAGAGAAATGTATTCATCTCCAACTCCTTCCCTATCTCATAGATAATAACTTACTAACTCCCACACAACATGGATTCAGACCCGGCCACAGCACCATGACTGTCCTCCTTTCCTTCCTGGAAACTGTAAATAAAGCCAGAGATTCTGGCTCTACTGTATCTATACTCTTTCTTGACCTCTCTAAGGCCTTTGATACCATCTCTCATAACCTTCTCCTAACTAAACTATCTAACCTAAACCTATCCCTTTCCTCTCTCAATTGGTTCACCAGCTATCTCTCCAACAGGCAACAAGCTGTCAAGTGGAAAAAAGCCATCTCCCCTTTCCTTAACACACCCACTGGCATCCCCCAAGGTTCCATTTTGGGTCCTCTCCTTTTCAATATATTTATAAATGATTTCTTCCACTCAATACCTCATGCTAAACTTATTCAATATGCAGATGATTCCACAATTATCTGTTCAGCCACATCCATCCCTGCTCTCTTAAAACTGACTCAAGACGCCTTTTCTACCACAGAACAGTGGATGATCGACAATCATCTAGCACTCAATGCATCAAAAACCAAACTTATGGTATTTACCCCCTCAAAAACCAACACCATTGATAGAAAACTAATTTCCATCGCTAGCCAGAATAACACACCTCTTGAACTGGTATCTGAAACCAAACTACTAGGAGTCCAGATTGACGACCAGCTTAAATTCAACAACCACCTACAACTAAACATAAAAAAAACCACCAAAAACTTGGCATGCTCTATCGACACAATCGATTCCTCACTACATCTACTAAGCTCACTCTTGCTACTACATTTCTCATCCCTTCCCTCCTTTATGGTGCCCCTCTGCTAACAAACCTACAATCCTCTCTCAAAACAAAACTGTCCTCTTGTTATAATAAAATTGCCAAATTTGCAACTAGTCACAAATCATCTACCCATCACTGTGTATCTCTCCACAAACTTAACTGGCTAGAGCTTCCCAACCATCTCTCCTACACTCAGCTTACTTTTGCTCATAAACTAATTTTTCAGCCCTCCCTCTGTCCCTCTCTCAGCTCTACCTTTAAAATGCACCTGCCACAAAGACTCCTAAGATCTAATAACCAAAACCTAATAGAACTGTACAAACCCCGTCACTCTCCAGGACAAAACCTCCTGTCCTTTGCCCTGGCACGCCTATGGAACTCCCTTCCTCCTTCCATCCGTATCACCACCAACCTCTCTGCTTTTAAAAAATCACTGCACTCACATCTAACATCCTCATGGGAATGCTCCTGCTCCCACCCCTCCTAGCCTGTTCTTCACTTCCTATGTGCAGCTTTACCATATATTACCAGACACCGAATAATAAGCCAACTGTAATGACATCTTATAATTCTTTTATTCTATGATTTCACTCAAGAAACTATATATTTACTGCAGCAATGCTCTGTTTTGCTACAAAATGTAACCTTAACATTTTTTATTATACCTGCTTAAATCTTAGTGTTTCTATATATATTTTCCTTTGTAAATGCTTAATCTTTGTTTTGTCTTGAACCCACAAATTACCACAATTGTAAACTGCTGTAATCTTTTTGTTTACCAATGTTTTAAAGCTTTGTCTTTAACTTACAAATGATTGAAATTGTAAACTGCTGTAATCTCTTTTGTAACCTTTGTTTTGGAGCTTTTCTCCCCAGGACTCCATTGAAAACGGGTTCTTATTGGCCCAATGGACTATCCTGGTAAACCAACTGCAAATAAATAAATAAATAATAAATTTGAAATATGTCTAGTACGAATGTCACTAAGATGTTCTGAAATACGGACACACAAAGACCTAGAGGTCTGCCCAATATAAAAAGCAGCACAGGAACAAGTCACTAAATATACCAACCAATCTGACCCACAGTTTGCAAAAAAATTTATATCATACACCTTACTGGTATTCTAACTGGAAAACCGCTTGATTTTTAACATGTGCTTACATAATGCACAATGCGTACATGGGTATGACCCACATATCTTACCACCAGTTAACGTACCTTGTTGTACCAAATTTATGTTCCTGTTACTCAATTTGTAATGACTGAAGTAAGATCCTAACGTTTGTCCCCTTCTATATGAAAATTGACATTTTGAGGAAAGTAGACCTGACAATTCCTCATTGGCTAACACGATATTCCAATTTTTATTAATTGCATCCCTAATGATATTGATGCCCCTACAAACTGTAGTGACAAACCTAATGATGTTATCATCCTCATGTTTTTTATCATGGTATTGTATTATTTTGGACCTATATTGACCTGCTACCCATCTCTTAGCTGACCTAATATGATGTGGTTGATACCCCCTGACCAAAAACCTTTTTGTACGATCATCCTCAAATTGTTGATATACATCTGAAGAAGAACAAATTCTCTTCACCCTCAAAAATTGAGACTTAGGTATGTTTTCTATAATATGGTGGGGATGTAGACTTGTGGCAAATAACAAATTGTTATATTGTGGGTGCTTACGATAAATCCTGGATGCCAATGTATTATCATCATTTCTTGTCACTGTCACATCCAAAAATTTAATCTGCTGTGTGTCCAGATTCAGAGTGAATTCTATCCCCCACTTATTTTTGTTGAGATATTGAGCATTCTCTAACAAATAGTCTTTCCCTCCACGCCATATTAACCAACAATCATCGAGAAATCTTCTCCAGATGTCTATCTCATATATTAGCAGATCCTCTAAGTAGCCCATAAACAAATCAGCATATATGGGGGCGAAAGATTAAATACAAATTGATACGTAACATGGTCATCCCCTTCCTTAATTTACTAAATAGTTCACTACATTGGCCAACCACATGGGGTGTATCATCCAAAAACCCCTCAAACCTATCAACCTCAAAAACATGTAAGTCATTTACTTGTTGCCCAAGATTCATAAAAACTTAGAAAACCACCGGGCAGACCGATAGTGTCCTGTACTGGATCCCTAACAGAGCCATTATCAGCTTTTCTAACACAACACTTGCAGCCTTTATTGAAGATGATCAGAGCTAGAATTCAAGATACAACAGAATTCTTGACAATAATAAAGAATTCTCAGCTGGAAGCACACAGGTTACTGTGTACATTAGATGTGACAGCATTATATACCAGTATTCCACATTGGGCTGGACTGGAAGCTGTTAGGTATTGGTTAGAGAAAGTGGATATATAACCTCCAGGGTTCAACACCTTGCTATTATGCATGGTAGAACATGTTCTTACCAAAAATGTTATATATTTTCAGGGGGATTGCTATTGGCAAGTTCAGGGAACAGCAATGAGGCCATCTTTCGCCCCCATATATGCTGATTTGTTTATGGGCTACTTAGAGGATCTGTTAATATATGATAGTTTACATAATATCTATTTGTCTGAGATAGACATCTGGAGAAGATTTATCGATGATTGTTGGTTAATATGGCGTGGAGGGAAAGACTATTTGTTAGAGAATGTTCAATATCTCAACAAAAATAAGTGGGGGATAGAATTCACTCTGAATGTGGACATACAGCAGATTAACTTTTTGGATGTGACAGTGACAAGAAATGATGATAATAAATTTATCATAAGTACCCACAATATAAGAATTTGTTATTTGCCACATGTCTACATCCCTGCCATATTATAGAAAACATACCTAAGTCTTAAATTTTGAGGGTGAAGAGAATTTGTTCTTCTCCAGTTGTCTATTAACAGTTTGAGGATTATCTTACAAAAAGGTTTTTGGTCAGGGGGTATCAACCACATCATATTAGGTCAGCTAGGAGATGGGTAGCAGGTCAAAACAGATCCAAAATATTAAGATATCATGATAAAAAACACGAGGATGATGACACTATTAGGTTTGTCACTACATTTGGTAGGAACATCAATATCATTAGGGATGTAATTAATAAAAATTGGAACAACTTGTTAGCCAATGAGAAATTGTCAGGCCTACTTTCCTCAGAATGTAAATTTTCATATAGAAGGGAACAAACATTAGGATCTTATTCAATCATTACAAATTGGATAACAGGGACACAAATTTGGTACAACAAGGTACTTTAACTGGTGATAAGATATGTGTATCATACCCATGTGGGCATTGTTCATTATGTAAGCACATTTTAAAAATTAAGCAGTTTTCCAGTCAGAATACCAGTACGGTATACAATATAAATTTTTTGCAAACTGTGGGTCAGATTGGTTGGTATATTTTTATTTATTTATTTATTTATTTATATTTGTTGACCGGGAGTGTCCGACTGGACGTAGGTCCATTTTCAGCGGACGCCCGGGGAGAAAAGCTCCACAGTTAAAATAAACAGACAGAAGTTACATTGGATTACATAGCGATTAAAAATTTACATAGCAATTACTTACAACATATTTACAGATGAAGAACATAGTACATCAGTAGACAACTAGAATCTTTATCTGTGAAGTACATAACAGACATTAACAAATGTTACAAGAAGAAGTTCCTGCTGTATAATAAGTACTGGCTTATGAGCATCTGAGCTTGCTATAATCAAGGTAGTTAGTGGAGTGGAAAGAAAGGTAGTGGTTGGATGGGGAGGTTGATATTAGACTGGGAGTTGCAAGGGCATAGCCAGCATGTTTTTAAGTGCGCTTTTAGTAAAGTTTTGAAGTGAGTGCATGATGGTATGGAGGTAATTGTGGGTGGGAGGGAGTTCCACAATTTGGCTATGGTGCAAGAGAATAGTGCTTCACCAGCAGAGTTATTGGCTTTAGTGATCTGCAAGTGATTTTTGTTGCTGGATCTTAGTGGTCTGGTGGTGCGATAGGGTTGGAGTAGATTCTGGAGGGATGGGACATTTAGTGGATGATTTACTAGTTTGGGGGCAAGTGAGAGTTGATACCATTGATATTTAGTGACTTGTTCCTGTGCTGCTTTTTATATTGGGCAGACCTCTAGGTCTATGCGTGTCCGTATTTCAGAACATCTTAGTGACATTCGTACTAAACATATTTCAAATGCTCTGTATAAACACACACTTAAACATAACAATGCCAAGTTCCACTTTAGGGTTATTGATAAAGTTTGGGGGGGACATGAAAAACAAATTGGAGTGGCATGCAATATTGAACAAGAAGGAAAGGGGATGGATCATTAAATTTAGGGCTTTATTCTTCCCAGGGCTTAATGACCATATGTAGTTGATGTGTGTGATTATAGTCCTGATAAATGGAGTTGCTGCTGCTTTAAATGTTGATTTTCAATTATGTGATTGATCATGGTATAAATACTGGTGATATGTGCTTTTGTATTTATCACTGAAGAAGGCAAGGTTGCCGAAACCAGTCTGATTTTTATGGTGTCACCACATTAAAGAGAAGTATGAATACGTCTATTTGGTGCTGGCTTTGTTTTTTGAGAAATATTTAGGAGTTTTGGGCCTGTGCATCAGCCTTAATGCGTGGGGTGTGTCTTTGAATGTGACTCTATCCTGTATCTCTCAACATTTTCTGTGTCATGCATTCCATGATAAGTCAAATGGTGTTTGAACACCTTTCTGCTTCAGGCCAAGGTCTGGAAACAGCACCCTGATTTAAAACCTGTTGCACATACATCATAATAATAACAGCAACAACCCCTAACATGTTTTTTTCCTAAGTGTAATCATGCTGTATTCCAAAGAATTTCGGTGCACAGGGCAAAAGCTTAAACTGAGTGGACACTCTTGCTTTATAGCTTCCTGAATGGCTCCACCATATTAGATTGGTTAATTAGCAAGCACTTCAGCTCTTTATACTGTCATTAGCATATTCTGCTGTGTAGAGCTGTTTGATGAATATCAAATAGTACATCAGCACAATAGCTACACTTCATGCAGCTGTTAATGAATCAGGCCCAAAAACCCAAAAGGTGAGGCCATGATATTGCATTACTAGCTCAAAAATCACATTGGCACAAATGGCCATGCAGCACAATTCTCTGATAAACAGTCAAAAAGGAAAGTATATTGAAGAATACTGCCACCGCCACCCAGTATATTGAAGAATATTACCACCCCCACCCAGTATATTGAAGAATACTGCCACCCCACCCCTTGCATTAATTTTCTTCTTGGCAGTTGTTGGAAAATCCTTTGAGACAACCAGGTTGCAGTTCCATCTGTTCTTTTATGACAGAGGAGATTTATTTATATCTATGAATACATAGGTGCTGTAGGTGAAGGTGTCATTTTTCAAGAGGCACCCAAAAAGGAAACTTAAACTTGAAGAAGGGACAGAATAGAGCAATTAGTATAATTCAGCAAAAAATAAATAAATAAACAATCAATGATGAACTTAGAGGTGAAACAACTTTCAGAAAAATTAACAAATGCCCAGACTTCTAACATCTAATCACACATGAGACAGCTTAGAACAAATAAGTACTATATGTTTTGTTAACAGTTTTTTTCTGTAATCTTGGATTTGTCAACTCTGTGAGTAATGTTTTAAGCGTGTGCTCTTGGAATGTCCTGAAAACATCACCATCTGCCTAGTGGGTTTAAGACTTTCCAAGATAATATATTTAAAAAGGCTAGTGGTCTAGGAATAATGGAGTATAATGAATAAACTAGCAATATTGGGTATTCAATATGCACTGATGCATTATGCTTTTTTGATGTGTCTGTTCACCCCAATTACCATTTTAATAATCCATACTAAACCAAACCCTAACCCTAATCCTAACCCTACACCTTACCCTATATACACCCTTTCCATAATACTACCAGTAAAAAAGACAGCTTGGATACCCACCCACTACACACACACACACACACACACACACACACACACACACACACACACACACACACACACACACACACACACACACACACACAAAACCTAACCCTCATCCACAAATGCTCACACACAAACTAAATCATAAATCAGTCCCTAACCAAAAGTCTAACTCTAACTGCAGAGAAACAGGCACACTCACACACACACACACACACACACACACACACACACACACACACACACACACACACACACACACACACACACTCCAAATCCAATACAAACTCTCTTACCGCTTTCAAAAACATGAACATTTGGCAACATGAATGTTAAATATTTAGTACAGCAGATACATGTCAAGACATCCCAACATTTCATTTTATGAATAAACAGGCATTCCCTAAAGTGTGCAGGACCCATATATATGTAGTCTAGTACAGAGATGATCTAAATATCATTTTGTATGCACTCTAAGCATACCCATTGTGTGCAGGCAGTTTTGCAAACTGTTGCAAAAAGACTTCAGCACAATTCCTTGAGAGTGATAAAGTAAAATAAATATTAGGAAATCCCCTTCCTCTCAAAAACTGAGTCCTCACTGCTCTTCTAGAATATAAGTACATTTAAGTCTGAAGGGAGTGCAGGAAGATTGATTTGTTCCATGTTTACTGACAAACAGAAACACAGTCTGGTATACCTGTAAATTATACTATCTCTGTAAAAATGTTATACAATAACAGGCAGACACACACACACACACACACACACACACACACACACACACACACACACACACACACACACACACACACACACACACACACACAGCTATACAAATAAATATACATATAGATAGAAAGATACAGATATGATACATTAGTTTAATCACTAAAGCAGCTCAATGAATGCGGATTATTTTGTTACTGCTGATTGTCACCATCTAGGGAGAGCAGAGAGGCTTGGTCCCCTGCAAAAACAAAACTGATTTAATGTGCTATTGTGTGCTTTCTTTCTCTATTAGCTAATGCTTACGCAAATGTGAAATTTTGCAACAGGCAGGTCATTTCATTTTTGCACTATTTAGTAATGTATTGTTTACACGGTTTTGATGCGTGGCAGTGTGTGTGTTTTTGAGGTGGCAGTTACATTTTTTGTTTGTTCTATCTGTATGCATTTTGTTGTAGATTCAGTTAATTTTGACAACAGCCACCTCACAAAACTATTAATGGTTGCATGGTGCTTGGAGGATGCTATTAGAAACGCTGTGTAGTTCTCAACCTCCCACATTGGGACAGTGAGGATCATGTTCACAATGTGAAAGGTGATAGTCTTGGTACACCTACTATGTTACCCAAACAGCACCAAAAAATCGCAAGGAAAAATGCCCACTAATAGCCAAAATGTTGTCTCTAGAGGGAAAGGGTTTTACAATGACTGCATGTACTTGAGTGTGATACAAAAAAGACACACACCTCCATCATCTCCTGTCCGTCTGTCAATTTGGTGCCCATTGATAGTATCTGAGTAAGATACTTGTTCTTACAAGATCTAGTGGCAGCATTTTCCCTAAATCTCAGAGCTTATACATTGATCAACTACCCACACAAATAGAAACTCCTCCGGCAGTGATTTGCCATCTAAACAGTGATCAGGAAGTTCCTGGTCAGGGAACTGAAATCAACAAGGTAAAACATGTCAGCTTTGCAGTCATCCGGCTGTAAGGAAACTGCAAATAACACCTAGCAAGGTGACTTCTTCCTGCAGAAGTTGCTAACAACTCTTGCATGATCAGCATATTTCCCAGTAATGTGGTTGCTGCCATGAATATAAAACATTTTTTGTTGATGTGCTAATGCTTATCTCTGGCAATGTAAGAAAGGGCTTGTGCTCACACTACTTTCTGACATCACACTGAACATACAGCAATACAGCCCCCCGTCCACCCACAAATTCAAAGGTTTTTCTAGACTATACTACATCTAACAAAGCCTGACCTGCATCTCAAGAAACCATAAGCTTTGTAAAACCAGAAACACATACACATACTGGTTAAACAGACGTCAGTCTGACCATAGTAAAGCTAGCATACAAGTCAGCATATCACTACTGTACAGAGGGAGAGATAGAGAGAGAGATAGAAAGAGATCATAACAAGAAAATATGTGGGGTTTACACCAAAATAATCAACATTATTACAGACTGACTGTGAAGAAAAAAATTTATTCACCATAGCACCTCAAAAAATGCCTCTTAGGGGGTCACACATAACCAATCTTGCATTAGTTTAAATACTTAATATTTTCATTGATTGGTTAATAAATTAATGTAAATACGTTATTTAAGATATACTTTGCAATACATACAATCATATTAAACACTTAAGACTCAAACTCCACCAGCAGTGGTGATGAAAATCCACAGACAAAACATTGATTTTTTTAAGCGCTTTCATCCTTTAATTTCATTAGAACTTCATTAGAAAAAATCTAAACTGAATCATTACCATTTAAATAACCATACAAAAAAGTCAAGTGATGAAATCAGATCAATAGAAACTTGCAATGGCTTGCATCACACTTAAACCAACATAAAGGAACATACACTAAATATTAATATACAAAGGCAATCAACTAATATATGTAAATAAAAATAAAAAAATAAAGATTAAAAATTTTAATTTAAATGTTAAATATTCAGGTATACTTGCACTGCAGCAAAAAAAAATTATATTAATGGATTCGTTAAGGCCAGGTTTATGATCAGCTCTGAGTCTGTTCTGCCTGGCTGTTTCTTTGCAATCAAACATAGTTTTAAAGTCACCAGTGAACCAAGTACTGTTAACTGAATCCAATACTGCAAAGTAAACTTTTTTAAATTTGTGGAAGACACAGCATGCTTGGCTACAACATTTGAAAAGTCTTCTTTTTAATGGCCAAACAATGTTCATAAATTCCTCTGTTGAGTGGTCTAATAGTTTTACCTATATAAAAACTCTGACATGAATTACATTTAGCAGTGTATACAACACAGTTGGAGCAACAGTCAAATCTTTGTTTGGCCGAAAATAAATAGCCACAAGATTTGAACTCTAAGGAAGATGAGTTAACAATGTATCTACATTGTTTACAATACCCACAATGCCCACATCAGTAAGTGCCATCTGCTAAGCTAGTTTTCTTTGTTGTAGATATGGTTGCACTTCTTTCCAAAATGGACTTAAGGCATTGGTATTTCCTAAAGGTGAAAACGGGCTTAGTCCCAATAATGTTGACCAAACCTGCATTGCCCACAAGCACCTTCCAATTGTCAATAATGCAGTCCTTAATAACCCACATTGTTGTTGCAAACTGGCAAATGAAAAGCTGAGACAAATTCTTACTGCTCTCAACATTCACTTCCCAAAGGAGTAGGATCACTAACTTCACATGAAAAAGTTTTTCTCAAAATGGGACTAGTTTATATATTCCTTAGTAAAAGGACCTCTTCCTCTATGTTTTTCAAAAAGTTAATACTGTTATGAAGTACTTTCATTCATTTAATTCAGAAAGGAGGCAAACTCTTCATAGCTGTCCCCCACAAAATAAAAAGGTCATCTATGGAATGTTTGTAGAATAAAATCTTGTCTGAATTAGGGTGCTGAACAACACATTTTTGTTGCAACATCACCATTAAAAAAATAGCAAACACAGGGCTCACCCTAGTCCCCATGGCAACACAAGAAGTTTGCTTGAACAATCTCCCATCAAAACTAAAAAAATGTTTAGAATTAATTGCTGCAGTGCAAGTACACCTGAACATTTAACTTTTAAAATCAAATTTTAATCTTATTTTTTATTTTTTTTTTTTTATTTTATATTTATTAGTTAATGGTCTTTGTATATTAATATTTAGTGTATGTTCCTTTAATTTGGATTAAGTGTGATGTAAGCCACTACAAGCTTCTATTGGTCTGACTGGATCACTTGACTTTTTTATGGGGTTATTTAAATGGTATTGATTCAGTTTGGATTTTTTCTGATGAAGTTCTAGTGAAATTAATGAATGAAATCTCTTAAAAAATCAATCTTTTGTCTGTGGATTTTCATCATCACTACTACCAGTGGAGTTTGTTTGAGACTTCAGTTTTAGTTTTGAGATGGTGGTGCAGTGTTTTTATCAATGTTTTGCTTGTTTTCTTCTATTTCCTGGCAGATAAAGTGTTATCCCAGCACACTCTTTTAAATCTCAGTATGCACACTGTGCCAGATTTTGACTCCACATTGAGACAAACTCTTGATCAACAGTGACCAAATAAACCAAAAAAACAACACTTGGGAACAGCAACCAGTCCGAACTTTAATGATGTAAAATTTCACAAAGTGGTTAACCCAGGTTTCATCCTAAACTACAAGGACTTCATCAGAACAATAAATCTGACTTCAGCAATCCTTATATACCCACCCAGTAAATTGATTAACCAATGAAATCAGACATACAATAATTAAAAAAGTTTTTAAAAATTACATAAAATCATGAAAAATAAGATAAATTCAAGAACAATAAAAACTTTAAAAAATGTTGTTTCAAAAGTGTAATTATTTTTAAATTATTTAAAATATTTAAATAATTTAATAATTACTAGTTTGCTGTTCAAACCAAACTTTTATAAAAAATAATTTCCTACCCATTATATGTTTTAATTTAAGGATAGGAGCTATGCTAACACTGTCATTTATACCAGGAAGGCTTTGAGCATCTAACCTTAACTGCCATTTTAACTCACAAATGTCCAAATGTACATCCAGCGTCTTTACCTGGATGTCAAACTTAATGTGCTGAATGACACAAAACATGAATTTGTGACCTAAAAATTCACTAGTGTGCCTAGCTAATGAGTTATGCAATCTAAAATGCTTCATATCCAAAATATGCTCATTAACCCATTCCCTAAAATGCCTAGAGGTTTTCCCTACATAAAATGCAGAGCATATTTCACATTTGGCTAAGTAGACCACGTTCTGAGTTTGACAGTTGTAATGTCCTTCAATGAAAATATGATGCTCATTCATCCTAATATGATGTCCTGTTTTCCATATGTACTTACAAGCGCTACATCTCCCACACTTAAAATTACCCAACCTTCTACTAGTGGTTAACACCTTACCACATAATCCATTCTCCAAAATCTCTTTAATAGATCTATCTTTCCGATATGCAATAGTTGGAGCTCCCCCCATTTTCACATCCACATTCTTGTCCACCAAAAATCTCAGTTTTTCCTAACCATCTTAATGAACCACTCTGCTTCCTGGTTGTAGGTAATTACACAAAATATCCGTTTAGCATAATTGTCTTTAATACTTGGGCCACTGTTTGTTGGTGATGTTTCCTGCACTCCTTCAGGCCCTCCTGTGGTCAGAATAGCCTTGTATGTACCTATTTCTCTTTTATGGGCAATTTTGTCCCTAACCCCCATACACAAGGTCTTGGGGTAGCCCCTTTTAATAAACATTTCCATCATAAAATCCAACTCATTTTTAAAATCTTGGTCATTACTTACCATCCTGGCCACCCTCACCATCTGCCCCTTAACAATAGATCTTTTTTGATGGTGAGGGTACCAGCTATTGTAATCCAAATAGGAGTTGGAGAAGGTGGCCTTTCTGTGAATTGGAGATTTCAAACACTTCCATTTCCTCTCCACCACCAGACTAACATCCAGGTAAGATATCTTGTCAACACTGTATTCATAAGTGAATTTTAAAAATTCTACAGTGTTACTGATGTACTCCAAAAATACTTTAAGTTGGTCAATACTTCCCTCCCACCCGATAAAAATGTCATCCAAAAATCATGTGCACTGCTTAATGTAGTTTTTGAAGGCACTAGGGAAAACAAATTCCTGCTCCCAAAATGACATTATGTAGTTGGCATATATGGGGGCACAAGCTGCCCCCATAGCCACCCCGGTTACCTGTTTATAAAAGTGCCCCTCAAAATACAAAAAATTGTTAGTCAATATGGCTTCCATGAGGGTGACAAACACATTAATCTGGTCCTGGTCAAATAAGCCAGTTTTGTTTAACTGACAATCTAGCCATATTAGGCCTACTTGGTGAGGAATGACAGAGAATAAATGACACACATCGATGGTAAGCAGTACAGTATTCTCTGTGACTGTAATCTCCTTTAACATTTCCAGGAAGTTCCATGAATCCTTGGTAATATAACCAAACTTCACCAATACTTTTTGTAGGTGGTGATCCATTTGTTTATGAAGCAGGTTTTACTCTGCTTACCATCTACTATAGGCCTGAATTTTACATCATCCAGGGCCTTATGCAGTTTGGGAATACCAAATATGCTACTGACTACTGGATTTGAATTTACCAAAAAGTCATGGTCGATTTCAGTAATCTGACCCTGATATAATAGGTCATCTATCAAAAGGTCCAATTTCATATTTGCAATATTAATTTCATTGATGCTACTCTCCTCGTATGTATCCTCAGCCAACATTCCCACCATAGCATCAGTGTAATCATTCCTGTCCATAATCACAGCACAATTGCCCTTATCTGGCTTCATGATTCGTATGTCATTGTTATTAGCTACCTCACCTAATAAGTTTCTTTCTTCTACAGTTAAATTGTTAAATTCACTCCTCTTGTTGTTCATGTTTTTAAAGTGCTCCCTTATGTCCAACTCACAAGCTCTCTCAAAAAAAGTAATCAAATGATTAGCAGGAGGGTTAAACTTGCTTGGTCTAGATAACACACTGTGTTGGTAATTAGTGTTTGTGTCAGCAAACCATAACTTAATATTCATTGTGTGAGTAAACATTTTTAACTCAATTAACCTTTCAGGTAACATTCCCTTCCTTCCTGGTACAAAAGTAAACCCCTTAGATAACAGGTTGGCATGCTCAATTGTAAAGTTGGTCTTTGAATAATTATATACCTTGTAATCACCATGTACATTGAAAATAACTTCTGGGTTACTTAAAAGTTTTGTATTACCAACTTCATGTAAGTCCCCCATAAATTCATTAAAGTAGTTGTTAAAAGACAAATAGGTGTCATTATCAATACCACCAGACAAATACCCAAGCCTCTGTTGGTCACCAACTTTATTGGCCAGTTGGGCATCCTGGAAGTTAACATCAAAATTACCTTCAACATGCCCAATTGCCAAAGTTGTTTCTGTGCTCGCACTACTATTTGGGCCAACAATCTCATAAAACACCCCTATTTCTTTGATAACACAAGGGTCATCATGAATGTCTTTTACACTATAAACACTCTAATCTAACAAGTCAATTTCAAAAAGGTTATCATCCATTTGCTCACTACCCAACCAGTAAATAACATCTTCACCAACACCAAAAACCAACAAGCTTTCTATACTTGCTTGCTGCCACAAGCCTTCAGGCCCCAATATTTCACCTATTTTTAAGCCAGTCAAGTTTACAATATCATGAGCCTGGTTAGCATCATCATCAGTGTAAAAAAGCACATACATGAGGATTTTGTGTTAAACTAACAGTCACACTTACATTCCCCTTCGACAGTACAAAGTTTGTAAAATCTGTTGCTTTGTTGTTATCCATCATACTGTAGTCAGTACAACTAGACACACCTGCATCCACATTGTCAGTATTAAATGTTTCAGTAGCTACATTTGACAAATACCTGTGTTGAAAATTTTCTTGTGGAATGCTGCCATGAAGCTCGTACATCCCAACTTGTTTGGATACACATTGTGGACCTTCCGCAGATAATTCCAGTTTTTTGGATGAGCATCCTGCTGAAGATATTGCCTCTCTTCTTCCTTTCTCACACCATAGTTGCCCTATCCCTTGTTGTGTAACCTCTCCAAATGCCTGGGTCCTTCATCCAAAGGGGTTGGTGTCTGCTGAGATTAGTGTGAATCCCTCTGTTGTGATGCAATTTCGTCATCTTGGTCTCCGCCATCATTGGCCACTCTCATGTGACTCCCACGGTCGCCCCAATTACCTTTGGATAGTGGATACGCCCTGTCTGTAGAATACTCGTCAGTATCCCTTTTGAGTTTGTTTAATTTTCTCTCAAAAATAGTCCAACTGCTGTCAACATTATTGATGAGGTTATTGCAATTAACACTATACTGCTCAAACAGCAGGTCTTTGAGAATACAATCATTGTCTCGTTCTAGCTCACTCGTATATTGATCAAATTTTTGGCTGTTGTATTTCATCATAATTTTCATCAATTCTACCCCAGTGTCATCAAATAACTTGTGAATGTCTTTAAGCATATCAGGGTTATGTTCCACATCATTGGGATAATGCCATAGGCGTAACCCCCATGGGACCAACCCCATTTCGATGTTTTTAAGTAAATATCCATTTTCTATTTGAATTTTTTTCATGTTGAACAAATTAGTTTCAAAAGACCTTAAACACTCAGTGAATGACATAACTACCGGTTCACCACATTTGGAGTGGTGGTTAATGTCAATATTGAAACTAAATAAATTGCTTTTCCATTGCTCACTGTTATTAAGAACAGTCTTACCAATTTGAGTTCCATTCCCATTAACACTGGAACCAGCCATATTCTGCAAAACTGTTCCTCCATTGGGGGTAGGTCTTCCTGTGTTCTGGGTGGGCTAGGTTAGAGGAACCCCCAAACTTAAAAACAGGCAATTAGATGATTCAACCCACTGTTGTTTATCAGCCAAGGATTTGATTTGGGCTATATGCTCCTGTAGTTGCTGGTTTATCTGCTGTAGTAAATCCATGATGTCGGCACTAGGCTCCATATTTCCAAGCGCAAAACACAACCAAACAAACTTTTGATCAAGAAAGGAGGTAAACCCTTCATAGCTGCCCCCCCCCCCCCCACAAAACAAAAAGGTCATCTATGGAATGTCTGTAGAATAAAATCTTGTCTGAATTAGGGTGCTGAACAACACATATTTGTTCCAACATCACCATTAAAAAAATAGCAGACACAGGGCTCACCCTAGTCCCATGGCAACACAAGAAGTTTGCTTGAACAATCTCCCATCAAAACTAAAAAAAAAATGTTCAGAATTAATTGCTGCAGTGCAAGTACACCTGAACATTTAACTTTTAAAATCAAATTTTAATCTTATTTTTTGTTTATTTTTTTATTTTATATTTATTAGTTAATGGCCTTTGTGTATTAATATTTAGTGTATGTTCCTTTAAGTTGGGTTAAGTGTGATGTAATCCACTACAATCTTCTATTGGTCTGATTGGATCACTTGACTTTTTATGGGGTTATTTAAATGGCAATGATTTAGTTTGGATTTTTTCTGATGAAGTTCTAATGAAATTAATGAATGAAATCTCTTAAAAAATCAGTCTTTTGTCTGTGGATTTTCATCATCACTGCCAGTGGAGTTTGTTTGAGACTTCAGTTTTAGTTTTGAGATGGTGGTGCAGTGTTTTTATCAATGTTTTGCTTGTTTTCTTCTATTTCCTTCAATGGCAGATAAAGTGTTATCTCAGCACACTTTTTTTAAATCTCAGTATGCACACTGTGCCAGATTATGACTCCACATTGACAGAACAACTCTCCACCATTATTTCTGGTGAAATTCATGATGTATTATTGGTAAATTCAGGGATTAATTTGACCTCTGGGTAAAATTTTGTGACTACATTCCCTTCTGTATCTGGTACTGTTGACCATATTAGTGTTTCTGGAATGAAAGCTGATCATGGCATTTCCAATGGTGGTTTTATGTTTAACAGTCACAATGTGCTTGAGTGTATATTTAAGCAGATGAACAACTTGTTTTTGCTGGAAGGACAAAACGGCAATGAATTGACTGTAAATTGTACATTTTCTGTGAATTACTTAAAGGGCTGTAATCATAACATTTTTAAACTTGAACAATTGTCTTGTAAATACACAACCCTTAACTTGGAAGTATTACACTTAGAAGAATGTATTAGATGTGGTTGTGTTCCTCATGGTCTGCATGTTTTTATGTTCCCTGAATTGTGTTCCTTATGGAGATGAGTTGTTCACGGAACTTGTCAGTTTATTTAACAGTACTGGTATTTCTGATATGAAAGCTTTGGTCAAGTATTACAATAACAAATTGGTTAGTTTATGGGCACAAATGCAAACACTTGATGATAGAATTAAAGCTTCCGGCTATTTTGGATCTTTGTCAACTTTATACAGTGGCATAGGAGCTAAAATTGACAGGCTAACAGCTAATATTATCACCAGAAAACAGGGTAAGCTCCAGAGGGACACTGGAGCCTATGCACAAGGCTCTGCTTATCCATTAAAGGTCTTGCATTGAGTTTCTTTGGATGTTGACATTGGTCAGAATTTAAGTAGTGATTCTAGTGATGTAAATAGATCTGATGCACAGACCACTGATAACATCACTGTGCATGAGGAAGTTAACTACCCCACCTGCCCAACAGACACTACTGGTTCTGTGCTGCCTGCATTTACACAAGGCCCTTTTTTAGTGGATCAACTGGGCAACGTGTAGACCTCAAAGTGGTCCAACAATCAACAAGGAAAAGGGAAGGGTAAGGGGAAGATTCACAAAAAGAATTAACTTTTTGCACTGATATTTTGAATCTCAGCAGTATTCAATTAGAAAACAGTATCTGTTGTTGCAGAAAGGTTAGTCGTTTCTGCTTGCTCGTTCTATTTATATTACCAACATGCTAATAGAATTTAAGCTTTTTTTAAGAAAGCTTAATTTGCAGTATATTGCGTATAAAGTATTTACATCAAGATCTTTTAATTAAAAAAATTAAAAAAAATGTACTGCTTCAATCCACCCTTGACTAGCACTCTTCAAGCTTTTCAGAATATTTGTGAACATGATTTGAGAGTCAAGTTGAATTGCAATTTACAACCTGGCAATCTTTCAACTGATGAGAGAGGTGCTTTCAGTTGTTTGATAAAATATAAGGATGTCATGGTCATGAAAGCAGACAGGAGTGGCATGCTGGTGATCATGAACAGCTCTGATTACACTTCTGCCATAAAAAATCTACTGAATGATGAGTCTTGTTATAAGGTGGTTTCCTGTGATGTCATTCATAGTGTGGTGGAGTTTGTTTGAGTCTTCAGTTTTTAGTTTTGAGTTGGTGGTGCAGTGTTTTTATTATTTTTTTTACATATTAAACACTTCTATCTCAAGTCAGCATTCAAACCACAAGGCATTAAAGTATTAAATTTCAAATTTATTTTAGAGTATAGTTTGTTTAAGACTGCTACTTTATCACTCCCTCATCTGAAATTAACAGCTAAAATAAACCTCAAACAGTCCTCATTAACAACATGTACAGCTAGTTATACTATTCCCTAACCTCAGAGATGTGTTCCTGTATCCTGGTTTTTGTTTTTCTTTTCTGTTTGTGAAGCAAATGTACTATATCAAAGATAAGCAATTGCAACAAATGGCATTTATTACACAACAGCTTTGACAACAGAAATACTTTTTGATTTTCAAACTTTTACCATTACTGTAAACTATATCATATCTAAAAACATGACTGCACATATTACGTCATACATTTTTGAATGCAATTTGAAATAACATTCTTACAGGGGGTGACATTTTATAAGATTAAATGTCCCAATACTTAGTTCCCTGTACCAAGGAAAGGAGGAGTAGCCATGGAATTTTTTTTAACCTGTCATCGGACAATAACATATTCAAATATACTTAAAATCTCAATAAAAGTTGCTATTTCAACAGACAAATGTAATTTACTGTAATATTAAAAAAGCATCCTCACCGTTTATTCGACCCCTACCTATCCTATATGTTAAATGTCAATTACTATCACCTACGTAATCATGAAACACATCTGGCAGGATTCACAAATGCCTGCACTCACTGCTGTTATTGTGTGTGCATTGTACACAGGACAGTGCACTATTTGGTATTCATTAAGTAGCTCTGCACTTTGTGCCCACCCTAAAAACAAGGGTAATTTTTACAGTATGGTAATGAGGGCTTGAGTACCTGCAGTACATGCTAATTAAGAGATCCAACATGGTGGAGCACTTCAAGAATGTATAAAGTTAACGTGTATACTCAGTGCTCCTTTTTGCTCTGAATTCTAAAACCTTTTGCAATACATCTATGAACACACTTAGAAAAAATGTTAGGGGTTGCTGCTGCTACTGTTAACCTGTATGTGCAACAGGCTTTAATATAAGATGCTGCTGCTGCCAGACCTCATCCTAGAAATTGTAGAGCAATACAGGGTGGACAGGGGTGCCCTAGAAGAAATCTACAACCTCTGACCCTCCCACCTGATGCCCTGGGGAAATCATGGAGAAACTGTCCCAGTGGAAACAAAGATATGTATAGCATTACATATACTAGCTACAGATACTTTTCAGACACCCACTAGGGATATATTACTGATGTCACAGGCCTCAGTTTTTAGAATCTTACATCAGTTTCTAAATGCAATTTTACAACATGCAAGGGATCATATCTGCTTCCAACACATCTCAAATGAAAGAGCAACAACCATGCCACAATTTTATGCTGTAGAAAGCCCTGATGTTCTAGAGGCCGTAGATTGCACATACATAGAAATAAAAGCCCCACGTGGTGAACAGGGAAGAAGGTGTGTAAACAAAATAGATACCACTCTATTAACCATCAAGTTGTCTTTAATGCTAAGGCATTGTCAATGTGTGTGCAGGTAACCCTGGTAGTTTTCATGACTTACACATATGGCCCACTTGTGACCTGCACACAAAGTTTGATAGGGGTGAATTTCAACAAGGGCATCTAGTCAGGGACACAGGTTGTGCACTACAACCTTGGCTCATGACACCTATGTGAAACCCACCTATCCCCAGTGAGTAAGGATACAATGATGCCCATGCTCAAACTAGGAATATAGTATAATTTGTATTTGGCTTTCTCAAATCAAGATTTTACTGTCTAGACAAATCAGGGGGTGCCTGCAGTAGGCCCCTGCTACCTCTGTCACAAACATACAGCCTGTGCCATGTTGCATAAAATAATTGACAATAAACAACTTCAACAAGGACTGCACGACCCAAGACCACAGTTTTGAGGACCACAGACAAGGACAGCAACTCCAGCAGATACAGTTTATGAGTCTGAGGAAGAACTACCGACTGTAGATGATCCTGACAGATGTAGGTATGCACAATATTCCATGGATCTGGCTAAGAGGCAAATGATAGTACACACACGTGCTACTTAAGTGAAAACTTAAGAGCATAAGCACATACAAATAATAAAACTGATGTTGACAAACATCCACAAGCTCTTCTTAATCATGTAATGGCTGTTTTCTATCAATATCAGACTGAGTCAGTCCCCAAGGACACATCTTCTAGCTGCAGTATTGTCCACGGTAAGTGTTGACTATATGAAAAAAGAGATATACAAATGATTACTCTCGTATGCAAATATTTATGTCACTAAGGTGAAACATGTCTCAGCTCTACAATAATGTCAGCAGTAACCCATGTGTGATTTATGCAACATACATCTATAATTCTGTCCAGTATTGTGCAAAACAGTACAGTTGGCCAATGCAGATAAAGCAAAAGTGTGCAGGTCAATGTAATTATCATTTGTGCAAGTTTGGGAGCAAGCAATGCTCCCAATGCAGTACTAAGTGAAGAGATTCAAGTTGTCACACTTTAGTCTCTGTGGAATAACGTGTAAATGTTTTGAGCTTAGAGAAACAGTGCAGGTTATGCAGATTCAAAACCTGTTTGCAGATCATTTTACCGAGGGACATCATACTAAATCTTGACACTCATTTTGGTGTATGAATGTGTTGATATGGGAAACTCAGGTAAGGTCAGCATTGAATAAAAGTGACAGACAGATAGGTCATTTGAAATTATGTCAATATTAATTGTATGCTATGTGAAAAAGAAAGCATTAGCTAAAGCCCTAATATTGTGAGACAGGCTTAATAGTGCTGATGTGGGAAGGAGACGTGAGAAGGCTGAACATATCAGTGTAATGCAGTAGTAGCTCAGATCATTGATGGATATACACTGTGATTCATTTCATGTATTTTTTTTTCAAATTGTTATTCCAAAAATAAGTTTTGTGAATGTTTCTGAAAGATATCACCTTCTGCATCTGTGTGCCACTTGGCAGAGTGAAATGAACTTTCACAGCTTAAAGCAAGAAGTAAAAAGTTTTGGCTGCCTAATGTAATGCAAACTAGCTAGGCAGCATTGCACAGCTGTTAGCACTCTTGATAGTACTCAGAGAAGAAAATACACCTGTCGGGTAACTTTCTCTGTGACATAAGGTGTAAGTACAGTGAGTTTAGAAAAAAAAGGACAGCTGATGTATGGTTCAAATCCAGTTAAATGATCATTTTTACAGAGGGTGGTCTGCATACATATTTAATCACATTTTGTGTTACCAAAGTGTTGCCATTGTTTGAAAAGAAAATATTGCCAGTATTGCTAACAACACGTGAGCTGTTTTGAGTCCACTTTCACATTATTTGTCATTAACTACAAGTCCAGTAATGTGTTCCACAAAGTAAATTTCTGATGTTGCAATGAGATGTGCGAAGGATGAATGTGTCACCTGAATGGACTTATTGTTCTCGCCATTGCTACATATACCCATTAATTACATTTAAATTTACTAGCTCTCCACTCAACAGCACATAAAAAAGTTTGAACATCTAAGGAAAAAAGTGGAAATTTAGTTTAAGCTGCCTTATGTAGAGCAAATGTACGTGGTGTCAGAGTGCGGCCCTTTGCACGTGGATAGGACTTGCTGCAGAGAATGCAGCTGACAGATGTCCAAGCTGTGGGACAAGGAATAAATGGAGTGAACTAAGTGATATAAGTCACAGGCATTGTTTAAATCCTGTGTGAAGATCACATTCAATTTATTAATCTGCATTTGCTTTCTACTTGTCAACGATGAAAAAATATAGTTCAATACCTAAGGAAAAAAATGTGGTTTAGGATAACTTATGTAGTGCAATCAGGCCTGACAACACTGCATGGCTGGCAGCACTCTAGATCTTCTACATGTAACTTCCACTGTGGTACAAGACGCTACTGAAGTGAATTGAGAGAAATACGGCACATGATGCCATTGGCTGAATCCTATTTAGAGATCATATTGCAATTATTCACAAAATGTATTTTTTTTTTCATTTGAATCTCCATTTGATCTCTGCTTAGCAGCATGCAAACATGGTTCCTTATGTAAGGAAAAAGTGAAATTTTTAGTTTAGACTAGCTTATGTAGCTCAAGCACACCTGCCAGTGGTGTGCTTTCATCAGCACTCTGAAGAGTACTGAGTGGAGAAATTCAAACTCTCACATACCTATCTGAGGCACAGGGTGTGAATGCAGTGAGTTTAAATAAAGGACACTGCTGATTAAGGGGTCCAGTCCTGCTAAAAGGAACTTTTACAAACAGTGTTAGAATCCCATTTCTGACAACATTTTCATTAGGACTGTAACATTAAAGAAGAATGATAAAATGTTTCTTGCAAGCAATTTATCAGTAATTCTTTCATACATAAACTTTTCTATTTAGCATGTATCTTTAATGTTTCACATATAATCTCAAGCTAGTATGTGCCCACTTTCCTAATTGTAACAATGATGATATTTAGCATAAAATTCACTTCCATATGTATGACGGGCACAGTACATTTGTTATGATAATCATGGCTCATCACATATCCTAACTATGTGTTTAGGACAGTTATGTCCTGTGAAGTATGCATGTAACATAACCCAACCTGCAGTACCTAGCTTATTCAACTGTATCCACCTGAAATATGTTTACAAACAGAATTACTGACTTTTACATAAGAATGCATTCCCAGGACTAATTAAAATCTGGCACATACAGGCCTCTCTAAAGGCTATCATCATTCATTGTGAAATTAGTATGTGTCTAATTTCCATGCTTGAATGGCAGCTCATATTTTCCATGCTTTATCCCATGGGATTGATTCCTAGCTGGTGCAACATATTTTAACATTGTGTAAACCCCAACATCACAATATATCACAATTTATCCTCGTTCTCCTTCCAAACTGCAAGGATTAAAAGCCATGCAATTTAACATTTCATTTCTGATCATTGGAATCTGTGCAAATAGGTTTAGCATCACAAATGACACAGCTCAATGCTATGTTTCACACCTTTACTGCTATGTGATGTAAATAGTGCCAATGTGTCCGCCAAGAAATCCATATGCTTTCAATTATGCAAATGGAGTTGGCAAGGTTGTGTGCCTTTGTGCACAACCAGTTACCTGTGAGATCTGAACTGGGTGTGAAATCAAACATATTTTGCTAGCCTGACTTTTGCAGACATGCTGGTGAGGGAGAGAAGAGTGCTAAATTTAGAGCATAAATATGGGGTGTTGAGGAGTCCAGGATATTTCTGGAACTCTTTGTGTATATGATAGGGTATTAATACTCTAGACAGACAACTTAGGTACTCATTATGCATTTATGTATATTTCTTTTCTTTTTGTACTGTACAGCTGCAGAGGAAATAGTTGCAAACTGTGAGGCACAACAGGGGAGATTACCTTGCCTTAGAGTGGCACAGGGTAGATATGGCTCAGGTCTAAATTCAAGCCAGCAATTTATTTTCTTTTCATTCCCTCAGTCACTAGTGTCTTGAGCAGACCTACCTCAACCTTGATCTCAAGCATGCATGTCTTCCCCAATAACTCTTGCTACTTGTATTAGATGATGAAAAGACCAGATTAAATGAGTGTGGGTTCAATACCCAGAAGCAGTAAATATATTTTAGTACTGGATAAGTATTTATAAAATATTAATGCCAGTAACGTGTCAAGGATAATTCAATTATGATAATTGCAATTATAAAATCTGAATGCATGTATCCCATCTATCATAGGAAAATAAATGTTGCTCTTTGTTATGTTTGTTTGTTTTATGACACATTAATACCTTTCTATCATATATGGATCTGCAAAAGGTGTAGAATAGTAAATTATCATAATTGTTTATGTATTACCAAATGAAGGTAACTGAGAAATACAGTAATGTGACATGCTGTGTATCTAATTATCTTCTTTTTGTCTCCCCCCATCTATTACTGTCTGGTTACATCGCTGCTGAAAAATAAATGACCAACAGCACAGAGAGGTAGACTGACCACTGCATATCTGTCCAGCATACTACCATAGATGACAGCACAGCAACCGAGCACTTTGAGTTCACAAGTTGTCGATGTTGCCTTCACAACCCCTACCCTACCAGCTCCAGTTGTATTAGGTAGCTCTGCCCAAGCTGCTCGTGCAGTGGTATCTCCCAGGAGCACTACTAGTGGAGGTGGTGATTTTGTCACCTGGCAGGAGCTGACAAGGCTGATGAATGATATAAAGGAGAGAGGCCTCAGTGCACATATTGACAGGGTTGAAAAGGTCCTGCGTCAGATTGTAAAGACAGTGTCACATCTGGTAATGACCCAGGTAGCTGCTGCAAGAGACAATGTTGACAGTTCTGAGGGTAAGGACTAGATTCTCACTTTTCTCAAGCTGGATGTGGGTGCACCTCTGATGTCCCCTACCTATTCCCAGTCATGGTGTCCCTCAACCTTTTTTCTCCATCAGTATCTCTGGTATGTCGTCTATGTCTGTGCATGCTTCTTAACCTACCCTTCCTACCTGATACTCTCATTCCTAAGCACCTGTCCCAACATTCCTCCCTCTCCCCAAAAATAATAAAAAATGGGCACCTGTCTCCTCCCCCCAAGAAATGCACCCTATATATAGCTGTCCACTTTACCTATGTGTCATCTGACACACGTGAGTTGGTCCAAATGGCCATACAACATTATACTGTTGTTGTTATTAGCCATCATTGTGTTGACTCTCAAAGTCATGAAATTTTTGTGTACAATTGTACATTTATGTTGTGAAGAAGTAGATAGCTCTAGTACTCTCCCATGACCCTCCTGCATATTCCTGTATTCTTTCCCTGTGCCCTGCCAACTCCATTTTCACCACTGTCCTATCCTTCCCTTTCTTACACTTTAATCTGGAAAACATAAATTCACACACAGCACACGTGGCTAGAAATACACACTGAGAAACCTTCTCTTTATGTCCTTGGCATTTTCATGTAATGCAATAGCTCTTAGGCTGCTGGATGCAATGAAGCAGACATTCCTATGTGCTTGCTGAGATAATTACTCTTTTTATGAAGTGATATTTTTGAATAGTGTCATGGGTTCAAAAAAAGTAATCAAATGATTAGCAGGAGGGTTAAACTTGCTTGGACTAGATAACACACTATGTTGGTAATTAGTGTTTGTGTCAGCAAACCATAACTTAATATTCATTTTGTGAGTAAACATTTTTAACTCAATTAACATTTCAGGTAACATTCCCTTCCTTCCTGGTACAAAAGTAACCCCCTTAGATAACAGGTTGGCATGCTCAATTGTAAATTTGGTCTTTGAATAATTATATACTTTGTAATCACCATGTACATTGAAAATAACTTCTGGGTTACTTAAAAGTTTTGTATTACCAACTTCATGTAAGTCCCCCATAAATTCATTAAAGTATTTGTTAAAAGACAAATAGGTGTCATTACCAAAACCACCAGACAAATGCCCAAGCCTCTGTCGGTCACCAACGTTATTGGCCAGTTGGGCATCCTGGAAGTTAATATCAAAATTACCTTCAACATGCCCAATTGCCAAAGTTGTTTCTGTGCTCGCACTACTATTTGGGCCAACAATCTCATAAAACACCCCTATTTCTTTGATAACACAAGGGTCATCATGAATGTCTTTTACACTATAAACACTCTAATCTAACAAGTCAATTTCCAAAAGGTTATCATCCGTTTGCTCACTACCCAACCAGTAAATAACATCTTCACCAACACCAAAAACCAACGAGCTTTCTATACTTGCTTGCTGCCACAAGCCTTCAGGCTCCAATATTTCACCTTCTTTTAAGCCAGTCAAGTTTACAATATCATGAGCTGGTTAGCATCATCATCAGTGGAAAAAAGCACATACATGAGAATTTTGTGTTAAACTAGCAGTCACACTTACATTCCCCTTCGACAGTACAAAGTTTGCAAAATCTGTTGCTTCATTGTTATCCATCATACTGTAGTCAGTACAATTAGACACACCCGCATCCACATTGTCAGTATTAAAAGTTTCAGTAGCTACATTTGACAAATACCTATGTTGAAAATTTTCTTGTGGAATGCTGCCATGAAGCTCGTACATCCCTACTTGTTTGGATACACATTGTGGCCCTTCCGCAGATAATTCCAGTTTTTTGGATGAGCATCCTGCTGAAGATATTGCCTCTCTTCTTCCTTTCTCACACCATAGTTGCCCTGTCCCTTGTTGTGTAACCTCTCCAAACACCTGGGTCCTTCATCCAAAGGGGTTGGTGTCTGCTGAGATTAGTGTGAATCCCTCTGTTGTGACGCAATTTCGTCATCTTGGTCTCCACCATCATTGGCCACTCTCATGTGACTCCCACGGTCGCCCCAATTACCTTTGGATAGTGGATACACCCTGTCTGTAGAATACTCATCAGTATCCCTTTTGAGTTTGTTTAATTTTCTCTCAAAAATAGTCCAACTGCTGTCAACATTATTGATGAGGTTATTGTAATTAACACTATACTGCTCAAACAGCAGGTCTTTGAGAATACAATCATTGTCTCGTTCTAGCTCACTTATACATTGATCAAATTTTTGGCTGTTGTATTTCATCATAATTTTCATAAATTCTACCACAGTGTCATCAAATAACTTGTGAATGTCTTTAAGCATATCAGGGTTATGTTCCACATCATTGGAATAACGCCATAGGCGTAACCCCCACGGGACCAACCCCATTTCGATGTTTTTAAGTAAATATCCATTTTCTATTTGAATTTTCTTCATGTTGTACAAATTAGTTTCAAAAGACCTTAAACACTCAATGAATGACATAACTACCGGTTCACCACATTTGGAGTGGTGGTTAATGTCAATATTGAAACTAAATAAATTGCTTTTCCATTGCTCACTGTTATTAAGAACAGTCTTACCAATTTGAGTTCCATTCCCATTAACACTGGAACCAGACATATTCTGCAAAACAGTTCCTCCATTGGGGGTTGGTCTTCCTGTGTTCTGGGTGGGCTATGTTAGAGGAACCCCCAAACTTCCAAACAGGCAATTAGATGATTCAACCCGCTGTTGTTTATCAGCCAAGGATTTGATTTGGGCTATATGCTCCTGTAGTTGCTGGTTTATCTGCAGTAGTAAATCCATGATGTCGGCACTAGGCTCCATATTTCCAAGCACAAAATACAACCAGACAAACTTTTGATCAAGAAAGGAGGTAAACTCTTCATAGCTGCCCCCTCCCCAAAACAAAAAGGTCATCTATGGAATGTCTGTAGAATAAAATCTTGTCTGAATTAGGGTGCTGAACAACACATATTTGTTCCAACATCACCATTAAAAAAATAGCAAACACAGGGCTCACCCTAGTCCCATGGCAACACAAGAAGTTTGCTTGAACAATCTCCCATCAAAACTAAAAAAAAAAAAAATGTTCAGAATTAATTGCTGCAGTGCAAGTACACCTGAACATTTAACTTTTAAAATCAAATTTTAATCTTATTTTTTGTTTATTTTTTTTATTTTATATTTATTAGTTAATGGCCTTTGTATATTAATATTTAGTGTATGTTCCTTTAAGTTGGGTTAAGTGTGATGTAAGCCACTACAATCTTCTATTGGTCTGATTGGATCACTTGACTTTTTATGGGGTTATTTAAATGGCAATGATTCAGTTTGGATTTTTTCTGATGAAGTTCTAATGAAATTAATGAATGAAATCTCTTAAAAAATCAGTCTTTTGTCTGTGGATTTTCATCATCACTGCCAGTGGAGTTTGTTTGAGACTTCAGTTTTAGTTTTGAGATGGCGTTGCAGTATTTTTATCAATGTTTTGCTTGTTTTCTTCTATTTCCTTCAATGGCAGATAAAGTGTTATCTCAGCACACTCTTTTAAATCTCAGTATGCACACTGTGCAAGATTATGACTCCACATTGACAGAACATCTCTCCACTATTATTTATGGTGAAATTCATGATGTATTATTGGTAAATTCAGGCATTAATTTGACGTCTGTGTAAAATTTTGTGACTGCATTTCCTTCTGTATCTGGTACTGTTGACCATATTAGTGTTTCTGGAATGAAAGCTGATCGTGGCATTTCCAATGGTGGTTTTATGTTTAACAGTCGCAATGTGCTTGAGTGTATATTTAAGCAGATGAACAACTTGTTTTTGCTGGAAGGACAAAACGGCAATGAATTGACTGTAAATTGTACATTTTCTGTGAATTACTTAAACGGCTGTAATCATAATATTTTTAAACTTGAACAATTGTCTTGTAAATACACAGCCCTTAACTTGGAAGTATTATACTTGGAAGAATGTATTAGATGTGGTTGTGTTCCTCGTGGTCTGCATGTTTTTATGTTCCCCGAATTGTGTTCCTTATGGAGACGAGTTGTTCAAGGAACTTGTCAGTTTATTTAACAGTACTGGTATTTCTGATATGAAAGCTTTGGTCAAGCATTACAATAACAAATTGGTTAGTTTATAGGCACAAATGCAAACACTTGATAGAAATAAAGCTTCCAGCTATTTTGGATCTTTGTCAACTTTATACAGTGACATAGGAGCTAAAATTGACAGGCTAACAGCTAGTATTATCACCAGAAAACAGGGTAAGCTCCAGTGGGACACTGGAGCCTATGCACAAGGCTCTGCTTATCCATTAAAGGTCTTGCATTGAGTTTCTTTGGATGTTGACATTGGTCAGAATTTAAGTAGTGATTCTAGTGATGTAAATAGATCTGATGCACAGACCACTGATAACATCACTGCCCATGAGGAAGTTAACTACCCCACCTGCCCAACAGACACTACTGGTTCTGCGCTGCCTGCATTTATGCAAGGCCCTTTTTTAGTGGATCAACTGGGCAATGTGTAGACCTCAAAGTGGTCCAACAATCAACAAGGAAAAGGGAAGGGTATAGGGAAGAATCACAAAAAGAATTAACTTTTTGCACCAATATTTTGAATCTCAGCAGTATTCAATTAGAAAACAGTACCTGTTGTTGCAGAAAGGTTATTCATTCCTGCTTGCTCGTTCTATTTATATTACCAACATGCTAATAGAATTTAAGCTTTTTTTTAAGAAAGCTTAATTTGCAGTATATTGCGCATAAAGTATTTACATCAAGATCTTTTAATTTAAAAAATTTTAAAAAAATGTACTGCTTCAATCCTCCATTGACTAGCACACTTCAAGCTTTTCAGAATATTTGTGAACATGATTTGAGAGTCAAGTTGAATTGAAATTTACAACCTGGCAATCTTTCAACTGATGAGAGAGATGCTTTCAGTTGTTTGATAAAAAATAAGGATGTCATGGTCATGAAAGCAGACAGGAGTGGCATGCTGGTGATCATGTACAGCTCTGATTACACTTCTACCATAAAATATCTACTGAATGATGAGTCCTGTTATAAGGTGGTTTCCTGTGATGTCATTCATAGTGTGGTGGAGTTTGTTTGAGTCTTCAGTTTTTAGTTTTGAGTTGGTGGTGCAGTGTTTTTATTAGTTTTTTTACGTATTAAACTCTTCTATCTCAAGTCAGCATTCAAACCACAAGGCATTAAAATATTAAATTTCAAATTTATTTTAGAGTATAGTTTGTTAAAGACTGCTACTTTATCACTCCCTCATCTGAAATTAACAGCTAAAATAAACCTCAAACAGTCCTCATTAACAACATGTACAGCTAGTTATACTATTCCCTAACCTCAGAGATGTGTTCCTGTATCCTGGTTTTTGTTTTTCTTTTCTGTTTGTGAAGCAAATGTACTATCTCAAATATAAGCAATTGCAACAAATCACATTTATTACACAACAGCTTTGACAACAGAAATACTTTTTGATTTTCAAACTTTTACCATTACTGTAAACTATATCATATCTCAAAACATGTCTGCACATATTACATCTCATACATTTTTGAATGCAATTTGAAATAACATTCTTACAAGGGGTGACATTTTATAAGATTAAATGTCCCCAATACTTAGTTCCCTGTACCAAGGAAAGGAGGAGTAGCCATGGAATTTTTTTTAACCTGTCATCGGACAATAACATATTCAAATATACTTAAAACCTCAATAAAAGTTGCTATTTCAACAGACAAATGTAATTTACTGTAATATTAAAAAAGCATCCTCACCATTTATTCTACCCCTACCTATCCTATATGTTAAATGTCAATTACTGTCACCTACGTAATCATGAAACACATCTGGCAGGATTCACAAATGCCTGCACTCACTGCTGTTAATGTGTGTGCATTGTACACAGGACAGTGCACTATTTGGTATTCATTAAGTAGCTCTGCACTTTGTGCCCACCCTAAAAACAAGGGTAATTTTTACAGTATGGTAATGAGGGCTTGAGTACCCGCAGTACATGCTAATTAAGAGATCCAACATGGTGGAGCACTTCAAGAATGTATAAAGTTAACGTGTACACTCAGTGCTCCTTTTTGCCCTGAATTCTAAAACCTTTTGCAATACAGCTATGAACACACTTAGAAAAAATGTTACTGCTACTGTTAACCTTTATGTGCAACAGGCTTTAATATAAGATGCTGCTGCTGCCAGACCTCATCCTAGAAATTGTAGAGCAATACAGGGTGGACAGGGGTGCCCTAGAAGAAATCTACAACCTCTAACCCTCCCACCTGATGCCCTGGGAAAATCATGGAGAACCTGTCCCAGTGGAAACAAAGATATGTATAGCATTACATATACTAGCTACCGATACTTTTCAGACACCCACTAGGGATATATTACTGATGTCACAGGCCTCAGCTTTTAGAATCTTACATCAGTTTCTAAATGCAATTTTACAACATGCAAGGGATCATATCTGCTTCCAACACATCTCAAATGAGAGTGCGACAACCATGCCACAATTTTATGCTGTAGAAAACCCTGATGTTCTAGAGGCCGTAGATTGCACATACATAGAAATAAAAGCCCCACGTGGTGAACAGGGAAGAAGGTATGTAAACAAAATAGATACCACTCTATTAACCATCAAGTTGTCTTTAATGCTAAGGCATTGTCAATGTGTGTGCAGGTAACCCTGGCAGTTTTTATGACTTACACATATGGCCCACTTGTGACCTGCACACAAAGTTTGATAGGGGTGAATTTCAACAAGGGCATCTAGTCAGGGACACAGGTTGTGCACTACAACCTTGGCTCATGACACCTATGTGAAACCCATCTATCCCCAGTGAGTAAGGATACAATGATGCCCATGCTCAAACTAGGAATATAGTATAATTTGTATTTGGCTTTCTCAAATCAAGATTTTACTGTCTAGACAAATCAGGGGGTGCCTGCAGTAGGCCCCTGCTACCTCTGTCACAAACATACAGCCTGTGCCATGTTGCATAAAATAATTGACAATAAACAACTTCAACAAGGACTGCACGACCCAAGACCACAGTTTTGAGGACCACAGACAAGGACAGCAACTTAAGCAGATACAGTTTATGAGTCTGAAGAAGAACTACCAACTGTAGATGATCCTGACAGATGTAGGTATGCACAATATTCCATGGATCTGGCTAAGAGGTAAATGATAGTACACACACATGCTACCTAAGTGAAAACTTAAGAGCAAAAGCACATACAAATAATAAAACTGTTGTTGACAAACATCCACAAGCTCTTCTTAATCATGTAATGTCTGTTTTCTATCAGTATCAGACTGAGTCAGTCCTCAAGGACACATCTTCTAGCTGCAGTATTGTCCAAGGTAAGTGTTGACTATATGAAAAAAGAGATATACAAATGATTACTCTCGTATGCAAATATTTATGTCACTAAGATGAAACATGTCTCAGCTCTACAATAATGTCAGCAGTAACCCATGTGTGATTTATGCAACATACATCTATAATTCTGTCCAGTATTGTGCAAAACAGTACAGTTGGCCAATGCAGATAAAGCAAATGTGTGCAGGTCAATGTAATTATCATTTGTGCAAGTTTGGGAGCAAGCAATGCTCCCAATGCAGTACTAAGTGAAGAGATTCAAGTTGTCACACTTTAGTCTCTGTAGAATAACGTGTAAATGTTTTGAGCTTAGAGAAACAGTGCAGGTTATGCAGATTCAAAACCTGTTTGCAGATCATTTTACCGAGGGACATCATACTAAATCTTGACACTCATTTTGGTGTATGAATGTGTTGATATGGGAAACTCAGGTAAGGTCAGCATTGAATAAAAGTGACAGACAGATAAGTCATTTGAAATTATGTCAATATTAATTGTATGCTATATGAAAAAGAAAGCATTTCATCTGTTCCCTGTGCCTTTCTTCATACCCATGGCATTAGCTAAAGTCCTAATATTTTGAGACAGGCGTAATACTGCTGATGTGGGAAGGAGACGTGAGAAGGCTGAACATATCAGTGTAATGCAGTAGTAGCTCAGATCATTGATGGATATACACTGTGATTCATTTCATGTATTTTTTTTTCAAATTGTTATTCCAAAAATAAGTTTTGTGAATGTTTCTGAAAGATATCACCTTCTGCATCTGTGTGCCACTTGGCAGAATGAAATTAACTTTCACAGCTTAAAGCAAGAAGTAAAAAGTTTAGGCTGCCTAATGTAATGCAAACTAGCTAGCAGCATTGCACAGCTGTTAGCACTCTTGATAGTACTCAGAGAAGAAAATACACCTGTCGGGTAACTTTCTCTGTGACATAAGGTGTAAGTACAGTGAGTTTAGAAAAAAAAGGACAGCTGATGTATGGTTCAAATCCAGTTAAATGATCATTTTTACAGAGGGTGGTCTGCATACATATTTAATCACATTTTGTGTTACCATAGTGTTGCCATTGTTTGAAAAGAAAATATTGCCAGTATTGCTAACAACACGTGAGCTGTTGTGAGTCCACTTTCACATTATTTGTCATTAACTACAAGTCCAGTAATGTGTTCCACAAAGTAAATTTCTGATGTTGCAATGAGATGTGCGAAGGATGAATGTGTCACCTGAATGGACTTATTGTTCTCGCCATTGCTACATATACCCATTAATTACATTTAAATTTACTAGCTCTCCACTCAACAGCACATAAAAAGCTTGAACATCTTAGGAAAAAAGTGGAAATTTAGTTTAAGCTGCCTTATGTAGAGCAAATGTACGTGGTGTCAGAGTGCGGCCCTTTGCACGTGGATAGGACTTGCTGCAGAGAATGCAGCTGACAGATGTCCAAGCTGTGGGACAAGGAATAAATGGAGTGAACTAAGTGATATAAGTCACATGCATTGTTTAAATCCTGTGTGAAGATCACATTCAATTTATTAATCTGCATTTACTTTCTACTTGTCAATGTTGAAAAAATATAGTTCAATACCTAAGGAAAAAAATGTGGTTTAGGATAACTTATGTAGTGCAATCAGGCCTGACAACACTGCATGGCTGGCAGCACTCTAGCTAGTAGTCACTGAAGAAAGTACATCTTTCATGTAACTTCCACTGTGGTACAAGATGCTACTGAAGTGAATTGAGAGAAATACGGCACATGATGCCATTGGCCGAATCCTATTTAGAGATCATATTGCAAATATTCACAAAATGTATTTTTTTTTTCATTTGAATCTCCATTTGATCTCTGCTTAGCAGCATGCAAACATGGTTCCTTATGTAAGGAACAAGTGAAATTTTTAGTTTAGACTACCTTATGTAGCTCAAGCACACCTGCCAGTGGTGTGCTTTCATCAGTACTCTGAAGAGTACTGAGTGGAGAAATTCAAACTCTCACATACCTATCTGAGGCCCAAGGTGTGAGTGCAGTGAGTTTAAATAAAGGACACTGCTGATTAAGGGGTCCAGTCCTGCTAAAAGGAACTCTTACAAACAGTGTTAGAATCCCATTTCTGACAACATTTTCATTAGGACTGTAACATTAAAGAAGAATGATAAAATGTTTCTTGCAAGCAATTTATCAGTTATTCTTTCATACATAAACTTTTCTATTTAACATGTATCTTTAATGTTTCACATATAATCTCAAGCTAGTATGTGCCCACTTTCCTAATTGTAACAATGATGATATTTAGCATAAAATTCACTTCCATATGTATGACGGGCACAGTACATTTGTTATGATAATCATGGCTCATCACATATCCTAACTATGTGTTTAGGACAGTTATGTCCTGTGAAGTATGCATGTAACATAACCCAACCTGTAGTACCTAGCTTATTCAACTGTATCCACCTGAAATATGTTTACAAACAGAATTACTGACTTTTACATAAGAATGCATTCCCAGGACTAATTAAAATCTGGCACATACAGGCCTCTCTAAAGGCTATCATCATTCATTGTGAAATTAGTATATGTCTAATTTCCATGCTTGAATGGCAGCTCATATTTTCCATGCTTTATCCCATGGGATTGATTCCTAGCTGGTGCAACATATTTCAACATTGTGTAAACCCCAACATCACAATATATCACAATTCATCCTCTTTCCCCTTCCAAACTGCAAGGATTAAAAGCCATGCAATTTAACATTTCATTTCTGATCATTGGAATCTGTGCAAATAGGTTGCGCATCACAAATGACACAGCTCAATGTTGTGTTTCACACCTTTACTGCTATGTGACGTAAATAGTGCCAATGTGTCCGCCAAGAAATCCATATGCTTTCAATTATGCAAATGGAGTTGGCAAGGTTGTGTGCCTTTGTGCACAACCAGTTACCTGTCAGATCTGAACTGGGTGCGAAATCAAACATATTTTGCTAGCCTGACTTTTGCAGACATGCTGGTGAGGGAGAGAAGGGTGCTAAATTTAGAGCATAAATATAGGGTGTTGAGGAGTCCAGGATATTTCTGGAACTCTTTGTGTATATGATATGGTATTAATGCTCTAGACAGACAACTTAGGTACTCATTATGCATTTATATATATTTCTTTTCTTTTTGTACTGTACAGCTGCAGAAGAAATAGTTGCAAACTGTGATGCACAACAGGGGAGATTACCTTGCCTTAGAGTGGCACAGGGTAGATATGGCTCAGGTCTAAATTCAAGCCAGCAATTTATTTTCTTTTCATTCCCTCAGTCACTAGTTTCTTGAGCAGACCTACCTCAACCTTGATCTCAAGCATGCATGTCTTCCTCAATAACTCATGCTACTTGTATTAGATGGTGAAAACACCAGATTAAATGAGTGTGGGTTCAATACCCAGAAGCAGTAAATACATGTTAGTACTGGATAAGTATTTATAAAATATTAATGCCAGTAAAGTGTCAGGGATAATTCAATTATGATAATTGCAATTATAACATTTGAATGCATGTATCCCATCTATCATAGGAAAATAAATGTTGCTCTTTGTTATGTTTGTTTGTTTTATGACACATTAATACCTTTCTATCATATATGGATCTGCAAAAGGTGTAGAATAGTAAATTATCATAATTGTTTATGTATTACCAAATGAAGGTAACTGAGAAATACAGTAATGTGACATGCCATGTATCTAATTATCTTCTTTTTGTCCCCCCCCCATCTATCACTGTCTGGTTACATCGCTGCTGAAAAATAAATAACCAACAGCACAGAGAGGTAGACTGACCATGCATATCTGCCCAGCATACTACCATAGATGACAGCACAGCAACCGAGCACTTTGAGTTCACAACTTGTCGATGTTGCCTTCACAACCCCTACCCTACCAGCTCCAGTTGTATTAGATAGCTCTGCACAAGCTGCTAGTGCAGTGGTATCTCCCAGGAGCACTACTAGTGGAGGTGGTGATTTTGTCACCTGGCAGGAGCTGACAAGGCTGACGAAGGATATAAAGGAGAGAGGCCTCAGTGCACATATTGGCAGGGTTGAAAAGGTCCTGCGTCAGATTGTAAAGACAGTGTCACATCTGGTAATGACCCAGGTAGCTGCTGCAAGAGACAATGGTGACAGTTCTGAGAGTAAGGACTAGAGTCTCACTTTTCTCAAGCTGGTTGTGGGTGCACCTCTGATGTCCCCTACCTATTCCCAGTCATGGTGTCCCTCAATCTTTTTTCTCCATCAGCATCACTGATATGTCATCTATGTCTGTGCATGCTTCTTAACCTACCCTTCCTACCTGATACTCTCATTCCTAAGCACCTGTCTCAACATTCCTCCCTCTCCCCAAAAATAATAAAAAATGGGCACCTGTCTCCTCCCCCCCCCAGAAATGCACCCTATATATAGCCGTCCACTTTACCTATGTGTCATCTGACACACGTGAGTTGGTCCAAATGGCCATACAACATTATACTGTTGTTGTTATTAGCCATCATCGTGTTGACTCTCAAAAGTCATGAAATTTTTGTGTACAATTGTACATTTATGTTGTGAAGAAGTAGATAGCTCTAGTACTCTCCCATGACCCTCCTGCATATTCCTGTATTCTTTCCCTGTGCCCTGCCAACCCCATTTTCACCACTGTCCTATCCATCCCTTTCTTACACTTTAATCTGGAAAAAATAGATTCACACACAGCACACGTGGCTAGAAATACACACTGAGAAACCTCTTTATGTCCTTGGCATTTTCATGTAATGCAATAGCTCTTAGGCTGCTGGATGCAATGAAGCAGACATTCCTATGTGCTTGCTGAGATAATTACCCTTTTTATGAAGTGATATTTTTGCATAGTGTCATGGGTTTGATTACAGCTGTAGATCACTGTATTATTTCATGATGCTTCATATTACTTTTGTATATCTAACTGCAAACCCATGTATTTCTCTCCATATAAAACATTTCATTAACATGCCAAACGAATAGTGCAGCAAGACATTATTTATCAAAATGTAGCAGCACCAACAGGGAGGGTTGTTAAGCCAGCCTTATCCTTCTTATGTATTCATGTTTATTGCATGCACTCTCCTACCCTTATTTGTGCTTATAGCAAGCATTTTATTCTACAGTGCATGACAGATTAATGATGATTTAATAAGTAAGAGTAACATACCATACAGATGGCCCTACATGTCCCCCAAAACATACTGGTTTTATTCCTCTTCACATGTGTCTCTGCCTCTCTCTCTCTCTCTCTCTCTGTTCACCCTTTCTGCATCAGTAAGTTGTCATTATGCTTTAGTTGTGTTTTTTTAAATGCTGTGAAATAGTAATCCATTTGTCATTTGATGTGATAATGCTCCCATCTACAAATAGATTTTTTCTCCATTATCAAAGGTTCTATTCCTGCCATTATCTAAATGTTACGGAAAGTTTTTGTACACTATTTGATGTTTGCCTGTTAGTTAAATATTGTTATGATCCATCAGTACGCAATGCCTGGCACTAGGCAACAAACGTGTGTGTGTGTGTGTGTGTGTGTGTGTGTGTGTGTGTGTGTGTGTGTGTGTGTGTATATATATATATATATATATATATATATATATATATATATATATATATTTATATATAGGTCTACTTTTATGAGTTGAAGTTACATTACTTCGACTAACAAAAGTATGACCTGACTTCCGCGAAAGTGCACTTAAGCGAAAGTGCATTTTTGTGAAAGCAGATTCACCAAATTGGCAAAATAAATATAAAACAAACAAAAAACATTGTTTTGCAGGGGGCAAACCCCCCTGCACCCCCAGACCCCCGCTACTTAAATATACCAATGCCAAGATCGCACTAAAGTGGGGAAAAGGATATATTTCTTTATCCCCCACTGTACCATGCTTCAGTGAATCAACATTAAGTGCACTTTCATGGGGCCGTACTTTTCTTGTTCGACATTATGTAATTTCAAACAAAAAAAGTAGACTCAATCCCTTTAATAAACTACCCTTAACAATCCTGCAAACAATCTACTGACATTTCACTTGAACATTTGAAGTATAAATAATAAAATCCCCAACCTGCATGCCCTCTTAGCAGTTCATTCCCCAGACATAATGTGTCTTACAGAAACCTGGCTTAAACCTACTACTGTTGATAATGAGGTATTACCCCCGGGCTACAAATTACACAGATTAGACCGAACAACTAAGAAGGAAGGTGGGATAGCAATTCTTTACAAAAATGCATTAAGTGTTAAAACAGATCCAGTTCAACCACCCCCCTTTAATAATGCAGAAATCCTCATTACCAAACTGCAAATTAACAATAATAAGAGTATAAATTTTGCCTGTGTCTACATTCCCCCAGGCAATAAAATAAGCACTCTGGAAGATATTCTTCAATGGTTATCTACTACCTTCACCCAAAAAACACTGTTCTTGGTGACTTTAACACTGACTGGTGTATCTGCTCAGCTGAATCCCCTGTCACCCATATAAATCTGTTTGGGTTCACACAAATAATAACGTCTCCCACTAGGATTAGTAAATCCACCAACAGGGAAAGTATCTTAGCTTGGGTACTTATCAATAGCCACCCAAGCTTGTATACAGCTGGGACTCTACCAGGTGACCTAAGTGATCATTCACTAACTGATATTATTAAGCATAAGGCAGAAATCCACCACAAGACTACATACAAAACAATCAGAAATAATAAAAACTTCAATCCTGCTAACTTCCTAAATGTACTTAAATCGGTTAACTGGTCAGTCCTAAAAAATCTACCACTAGACAAAGCCATAACTTTTTTAACAATAAATTCCTGAGCATCCTTGACTCCCATGCTCCTGCACGTACTATAAAGACTAAATCTAATACTGCTCAATGGCTCACAAAAGAAACTAAGATAAAAATCAAACTTAGAAATATAGCCTGGACCAAATGGCAAACAACTAAAGCACCCCTCGACCAAGTAAGATATCATTAACTTAGAAATGATACAAAAAAACTCATGTTGCTAGACAAAAAAAACTACTACCAGTACCTCCAATTTAAACACCAAAACAATCCCCAAAAGTTTTGGGTCAGTATTAACTAACTTCTTCATCCAGGACAATCTACTACCCCAGTCCCATCAAACTACACCCATAAATCCCCAGAAACTGTTGCCACTGCCTTTAATAACTTTTTCACTGAAACTATTCAGTCCTTAGCTGACCAACTTACTCCCACCCACTGTAACTCTACCACTAACACACCCACTTCTCATCCCCCTTTAACTTCCAACCTGTCTCTACCACTTTTATCCAATCCCTTATCAAAAAACTAAAACCAACCACCTTGGTGACCTCCTTCCTGCTGAGTACCTAAAAGAAGCTGCTGACGCCATAGCATTCCCCATCTCTATCCTAATCAACAGAACACTAACTGATGGAACTATCCCCTCAATCTGGAAAATATCCCATGTTATCCCACTTCAAAAAGGTGGAAGCTCAACAGAACTGTCCAGCTACAGACCCATTGGCATTCTCTCACCACAAGCCAAATTAATGGAGAAGTGCGTTCATAAGCAGCTTATGGACCATCTCATTCAGAACGGTCTACTTGCCAACTCTCAGCATGACTTTAGGCCACATGACAGCACCACCTCCGCCCTCCTTTCTTTTACAAATACCATATTCCAAAATAGGGACAACAACAGGCTATCTTCAGCCCTATTTCTAAACCTGTTGAATGCCTTTGATATGGTTGACCACAAATTACTCATCCATTCCCTAAAATCCATCTTCCTAGAGAACCATGCTATTCAGTGGTTCCTATCCTATCTGAATGGCAGACAACAGGCTGTATTATGGCAGGGCAAACTATCCACCCTGCTACCTCTCACCCTTGGTGTCCCTCAGGGCTCTATTCTAGGTCCTCTACTCTTTTCTATCTTCATCAACAATCTTCATATCACCACTGGACACAGATCCTCCACTCACCACTGTATTGCCCTCCATAAACTAAACTGGCCAGAGCTGCCCAACTACCTTATCTACTCTCAACTAATTCATGCTCAGAAACTCATCTTCAGTCCCTCTTTCTGCCCCTCCCTTGCCTCACCCTTTACAATGCACCTACCTAACAGACTCAGAATCTGATTGAACTTCACAAGCCTGCCCTTCCAGCAGCAAACTTTTACTCTCTTTTTCCTTGGCACATCTCTGGAACTCCCTCCCACCTCATATTCGCCTCACCAGTGGCCCCTCCACCTTTAAAACTCTGTTCCACTCACACCTAACATCTCTCTGGGAATGCTCATGTTCCCATCCTGCATAACATCCCCAGCAGCTGCCTTACTCCCTACCCCTCCTCCCTCTCTCCTTTTATCCTAACTCAAATATCTACCTCCCCTTTTCCTTCTGTTTCACCACTTCCCCTAACTCATCTCTGCTTTACTTCATTTAACCTACATATCCCCCCCCCCCCATTGATCATATTTCCCCTGTGGCAACATACATATTGTAAAGAGCTCCTTAGCTTAATTGACTTATAAATACCTACTTATTGTTATAACTATTATTATTATTATTATTATTGTTGTTGTTGTTTAGACTTAACATCTGTGTTAGCAATGACAGTGACTATATATTTGTAAACTTTAACTAATTGTGATATAATTTCTGTTTTTTTATCTTCTAAATTGTATTAACATATACTTTTGTTTTCATGTACTTTTCTTGTACTTTAATAACCTGTTGTTTTATATATTGTATCTATGGAGCTTTTCTCCCCAGGACTCCATTGAAAATAGGCTCATTCGGTCCAATGGACCATCCTGGCAAAAAAACTTCAAAATAAATAAATAAAAATAAATAAAAATCCCTGATGCAACCTGCATTCAATATGCAGATGACTCTACCCTGATCTGTATGGCCTCCTCCCCTTGGAGGGTAGCTTAATGGCTAAGGGGTTTGCCTTACAAACACAAGATGCAGGGTTTGAGTCTCACAAGGGACACTTGACTAGGCTTAAAATGGCTCACACGGGCAATTAGCTTAGTACTAAACTATGAACCTATGAACTATGAACCTAAACACATTTAAAGTTGAAAACTGGCTCTCTAATCACTGTCTGTTGTTAAATCCCAACAAAACTAAATTGCTCCTCTTTACCCCCACCAGTAGATCCACCCCATTTTCTTTCTCCATAACATCCAACAACAATACCTCTATCTCTCCATATGACCAAATTAAGCTTTTAGGAGTAATAGTTGAAATTTGATCTGCATATTAATAAAACTATAAAAACCATTAATAAGAAGCTTGGCTCATTATATAGAAGCAAACCTTTTCTAACTCCATTAGCTAGGACTGCAATCGCCCACTCACACCTACTCTTTATCCTTCTATATGCCTCTCCCATAGTCTCCAATTTGAGCATAACTGAACTTAGTAAGCTATCTCACTGTTACAACCATATTTCCAGATTTGCCATAGGCTCAATATATAGGACACGTCACTGTCAAAACATCAGTCTTCTCAGGCAGCTAGAACTGCCTAGACTACTTCTGTTCAATCAGCTTATAGTAGCACACAAAACTGTGTACCACCCTAAAAGTACTCTGGCACTCAAAATATCATTAAGCCATACAGTAATTCAAGGCAACTACGATCATCTAATAAACTGTTAGTCCAAACCCACAAAGCCATTAACTTAGCTGGAGACTCCCTATTTGCCAATGTCATTGGTGAAACTTGGAATTCACTTCCATCTGAGCTTATCCTCGAACCTTCTTTAAGCCTCTACAAAAAAGGCCTCAAACATATTTTAAAGTGCATTGGCTTTGTTCCTGTACTAACCCTGATTAATCACTACTTATTCAATGCCTTATTTATATTAATATTGTATGCATCTCTTGCTCATAATAGCTTGCTGCAACCTGTTGTTTTTGTATACTATTATGCACTGTGTATATTGTGAGTACCTACTAGAGGGCTTTGTAAATATGTTTGACTTATATCTGTTATGTTTTATCTCTGTTATCTGGAGCTTTTCTCCCTGGGCCTCCGCTGAAAATGGACATATATCCAGTTGGACTATCCCGGTCAACAAATAAAAAACAACTCTATATATATATATATATATATATATATATATATATATATATATATATATTTTTTTTTTTTTTTGATAGAGTTATGAAGGTTCCAATCCAAATGGATGAAACAATGCTTTGTCTAACTCCTGGGGCTATAAATATTGGCTATGCATTTCCTTAACATATCATTTTCCTGCCGTTATATTAATACGCCCTCTCTCCATTGTGAAGCCCATCTTCTACTGATCTTTCTGCATTATTTGGCACAGAGCAACATAGACTACTGCTGTTTCCCATTCTAAATTCAACACTTCGAGATATGATTACACAGGCAGTAATACTTTGACATCATCAGTGAAATTCAGCTTGGCAGTGCTGCACTCAAAGAATAGCATAAAAAATGAAAATCACATCATTTTTCTTTTAGGTTGCACAATGTTTGTATGTCTGTATTAATTTTGTCAGCAGGTTATCTTGATTTCAGAATGGTGTTGACTTAATTCAGTTATTTAATGCCTGTCTGCTCTTCAGTGCTTACACTTACAACTGTGTTCACAGTTTAGTTAACTTATTCTCACATAATCTATCACTGCTATTCTGCAGTGCATTGTCCTATGTATGACTTGCATGTTTGTCTTGTCAATGCATATAATGCAGATATGAGACAATGCAAGTGTGCAATCATACTGGCATGAGGTTGCAGGAAATTTGACTGATAATACACTAGTTTACAACAGTGAATGTCTGTGCTATCCTACAGTGTAAAAAGTGTCAATGTCCCTCACAGTAAACATAATTTACACAAAAGACAGCATCTAAATTTTAGTAGAAAAGTATATAACTGCATGTGACAATCTTATTAATGTTACAATGTTCTTTGCACACATATGCACTATTTGTACAGCCTGTGATATACTGTATCATCCGTTCCAAGCAATGGATTTTCAAGAAGTACACATGTGCTATTTCACATTGTTGCAGTCAGGCTTCATCTGTGGTGTTTGTGACTAACACAGTGCTGTCTAGAGTGTGTACTAGATTGGTAGTAGGTTTAATGTTCAGCAGGGGAAACTTTTTGTGTGTGTGTTTGTGTGAGCACAACACTTGTTGCTGTATCCACTGCCCCAGAGGAAAATACATTGTACTCTTCACAGAGCTCCATTACCCCACTTTTTACCAAAACATCCTCTCTGCAATGCAGCGATGAGTTAATCCTGACAAAGGTGCACTCTATCCCCTTAAGAGTCAGAGTTTCCTGTGGAGCTTGCACTTCTTACATTATTGTCTAGAATTTGTAAATACATGGTTCAAATATAGCAGTGTTTAACTTCTACAAGTGTGTGTGCATGTGAATCTGAATGAATTCAGGATTGGTTGACAGACATTTGTAGTAGCAATTATAACTCCAGATGGCTGTAACAGTCATTTTACTAGACACATCTCCTTGACAATACACTGCTGATGTCATCTCTTCAAAGATGCTGTATCCCTCATGTGTTCTCAATAGTGTTATGTGGTACTGACTGCTGATAATGTGCTGTATAGATGGTGTAATTAGAAAGGTAGGTGGTTCAAATCCATCCCTGCTTAAATTGTATGACTGTGGTTATTGTCATATACCACTGGCCACCTCTCAACCACCTGTAACTACACTTCCACGCATGAGATGGATTTGCAGTGGCACAGTGTTACACTAGCAAATCCTAGTATCCTAAGGGGAAAAACTTGTAGGCCACACAATGATAACATAATGCTTAAATAACTGCAGTATCTCACAGGTGGAGTGCAAATTCTCCTGTGTTGCATGACTTTGATAGTGTGCTTTGTACATTGTGTAGCTACATATGTCATATATTTGAAGCCAGCTGTGAGTGTGTCATTCACACTCATACTGGGTATACTACTCTTCAGATACATATATGATGTGTAGCTTTACAATGTTATTCTGCACTTTAACCCCCTTCTATCATAAACATTCAGCTAATAAACAATGGTGATGTCATCCATTGAAATAGGAGCTGTTGCAGTTGTACCTCAACATGTCATGTGGCGTTTGTGATTTAGGTACTAATCTATAGCTTGTGATCTTAGGTACCTAGTTCAAATCTACCCATTACTGCTCAGATTTCTTTGTGTCAGTCTTATTGTGACTGTACATGTCACTAACACTGTTGTCCAACACATCTGCTGTGTACACATATAGATGCTGATTCCTCTTACAAAAAGTTATGATATTTCTCACAATGTAATGCTTTTATTCAGAGTAAAGATGATGTGATTACATTTTCCTTACATAGAATTTGCAGGAATTGTTATCTGGCACAAGGAAATAAGACACCATTCTGTAAGTTGTTGTCTTAGTACAGCAATTACTTGCACACATATCCTTTGCAATAATAACAATGTGCAATGTTTTGACATACTGACATATCTCACCACTGTAGTGACACTCTTATCATGGTACATTCATTCTATGAAATATGTATGTTCTGTTTTCAAATGCTCATGTGTTTGACATCCACATTCAGTGCCTGTTATCATTGTCGGGCCTTATACTGTAATGCATGAATGGCATCCACCTCAGTAACAATGTGTCCATTTACAGTGGGTGGGACCTCCCCCATCCCTTTTATCTTATACTGTAATGCATGAATGGCATCCACCTCAGTTACAATGTGTTCATTTACAGTGGGCGGGACCTCCCCCATCCTGTTTATCTTATACTGTAATGCATTAATGGCATCCACCTCAGTTATAATGTGTCCATTTACAGTGGGTGAGGCACCCACCACCCCTTTTATATCAAAGATATTGTTTACTATACAGACAACTTGATGCACTAAGGTTGCATGGGTGGGGTGTCACAATTGTGTTAAGACTTGAACTGTGGCGCTTGTGGTTCATCCACATCATTAGTTGGTAGAGTCACATAGCTTGCTGTTCAATTCCTGAAAAGGCAACATTATATGAATGTAATGACATTACATAAACACCATCGCATCTAGTTTTTCTTATCCATTTTATCACAGGTTCAGATTGCATGGCAGTGAAATGGTTACTTGGGGCATGCTGTGCTGTGAGTTCTCCTGTGGCACATGCATTCATTACTGGCTTGTACAGCATGTATACACAGATAGACTCTTGCTCATTTCTGGAAGAGTGTGTGTATTACATGATGGAAACAACTTCCTTGTCAAAGACGCTTTGCTGTTGCACTGCTCACTGTTGTGTGAACAGTAACATCTTTAGCTCCTTTCCAGCATTCTGACTCAATCTTATTGTTCATAATATATTTGTAACTCCTTTCTTAATGTAATCATTCACTTCAGTTATTTGTGATGGTCACCATTGCTATTTGATGTGGCAACATGCTGTCAATGCCCAGGCCTGGAAAGACCCTACTATAATAGCAGGGGTTTGAATCTGGTAAAACCTGTCTAATAGACAAATGTGTCAGACAGCAGTGGCTTATACACAGATAATAATTGGTTCACTGTACAGAAACAAGACATTTTTAACCCCACTGGCTAGGACTGCAATCACCTGATCACACCTACTCTACTCTTTTATATGCCTTGCCTGTACTCTCAAACCTCAACAAATCCAAGCTAGGTAAGCTGTGCCATAGCTACAATCATATTGTAAGATTCACCACTGGCTCCACCTATAGAACCCACCACTGCCAGAACCTTAAACAACTAGAGTGGCTAGAACTGCCCAGCTTAATTCAATTCAATCAACTCTTAACAGCGCACAAAATTTTGTACCACCCTGAAGATATCCCCTCACCTAAAAATATTATTAAGACATATAGCAACCTAAGATCCCTACAGTCAGCTGATAAACTACTGGACCAAACCCACAAAGCTAATAACTCTGCTGGTGAATCTCTGTTTGCCAACTTCATTGGCAAAACCTGGAATTCGTTGTCAAACTATATAACTCTACAATCCTCCAAAAGTCTCTTAAAAAAAACCTCAAACAGTATCTCAAAGTGAATTGGCTATGCCCATGTACCAACCCTGATTAAGTTATAAACTAAAAGCATATTCTGTAATTATCATAACTTGTAACTACGTCACCAAGCTCTGCTTTCAGTCTGATGTCTCTTACTTTTAATTGTGTCTGTCTATGAGAATTGTGTGTCCCTACTAGGGAACACTACAAAGCCATTGTATATAATCACTTTGTTTTTATAAATGTTTGCTAACTTCTGTGTAATCTATGTAAGTTTGTCTATGTGGAGCTTTTCTCCTCGGGCCTCCACTGAAAATGAACATGTATCCAGTCGGACTATCCTGGTAAACAAATGTAAAATAAATAAATACAAGTAAATAAATAAATATGGCACAGTCATAGGGCCACATCTTTCAGGCCTTGTCCTACAAGGTAGGGCATCCATTCCTCTTATGATAGGAGAGTGCTCTAAACCCTTCAAGGGTGTTCTTTATGACATAACTGATATGCATTGTTCTGTGGTATCCGTGACTGATATGCATCTTTCGGATATCTGTTCTGGCATGTGTTCGGAAATGACATGATGTTAATGTTTATTACATAACTCATTGCTCAGAGGCATTACCTATTCCCAAAAGAAATATAGACTATACTGCATGTCTTAATCCAGACATTTATTTATTACTGCTAAAATTTTCATCATAGTATACAGTTTAATGGCAGATGAGAGCCTCCATAAAGGTTTCTTACTATATCCCCTGCAGCTGAACCATCAGAAACTGAGATTGGTCCTGTGTTCCAACACGTTCTTGTGTGTTGGTGTTGTTGAATTCCTGCTATGTTATTGTTCTGTAATTCCACATGAGCATGCCTAGTATAACAATATCTGAGATGTTTTCAAATTAACAACATAAAACTTGAAATCATGAAATGCCATCTGATCTGTGTTGTCTTTTATCATGTCTGTATGTTGTGTGTTATTATATGTTAATTTAGTATTTATATAAGTAGACAACACTTGCCTGTCTAGAAAATGTTTATAGGTGATAAAACACTTTCCTGTGGGTGCCACTTACATAAAACATGTCCATTTGTGATGTACATGACATTAATGCTGTAAGCTCCATTTGTTCCTGTGTATACATGCTGAGGTGGAGAATACAGCTGTGGTTTTGTGCTGTGTACATACATTCCTTGTATATACATGCCATATGCAATAACTGCAGTCTATGCATTCATCCCATAATGTATTTTCCATCCTTGCTGTTACCTCGACTCATCATTTTGTTAACGTTTGTCACATATTAACTCCCCTTTGTTACACTGCAGCTTCATAACCTATCACATTCTTTGTTAGCACGCCCGCTTTTATTTATGTGCATAACACTGATATTGTCATTGACACTTTAGTTATCATTATATCAATATGGCAGGACTTATGTTAAGAATGTTTCTTTGACACCTCACCACATTTGCCTGCAGTATATGACTACTCCTTACCCATTTCCTCTTCTCTATTAATTATTATGTAGTGCAAACCATTGTTCTTTGTGTACAGTTCCTCATTTCACTTCCGCTCCTTCAGAATTCTTTCACTGTACTTGCCCTTAATATTTCAGGGCTACAGAGCATGTTCATATTTCAGCTTTGCCTATAAGCAAGCTATTTTGTTTACTTTCTTTGTTCGTGAATGTAAGCACCTTTCCCTGGCTGCTAGCACTAGTGCTGTCTACGAAAAGGTGCTTGCAAATGTGTAGGCATGATTAGCAGCATGCATATTCGTGTAGCGCTGCTGCTCATCGCACTAACACTTATATCGTGTAGGCTTAGCATGATGCCTTCATGACTGTTAATGAATCCCCAGGCTTGTCTAATTCTTGCTTCTTGCATTCTAAAAAGAAAATGTGCAGAAATGTATTAAGCTATACAACAGTACAGTCTCTCCAGTCCTCTGTATTTAAAATTCCAGTCTTATAGCCTGTCTAAATAGTATTTGATTATATTTTGATTTTGTGAATATGTTTTCCTTTTTTCTATTTTATGAGGTGACCTTTTTATTTGCTTTATAGTTACTGTCTCCAGTTGTTTCTGTATCAAGGACTGTAAAATGCTCAAGTAAATCAAGTGCTGTAATGAGTTATCTAATGGGATATCAGTTTAAATTATTTCACAACACATGCTTTTTCACCCTAGTTCTGTAAGGCTGTTCCTCTGTGACTTAACAGGCATGCCGGATGGGCTGGAAGTGGGAACTACAAAGTACTGAGTGAAAAAAAGCATGACACACCTTAGGGAACAGCTGTCAGAAATATCAAGCATTGTACATACCATTTGAGTTCTGTGAATAAATAGCTCTATGAAGAAAGCCATGACTGTCAATGTTAATTCCTCACTCCAGTGTACTGTATAACAAGGTGTTCGCATGTTCGTCTCTGCACAGTGTTATCCATATAGGCTAAATCTGTACCTCAACCAAACCTGGTGTACATTCTCACCTCACCAACATTAAAAATATTGAAGTCAATAAACCTGCTAGTGGTAAATCTATGCACTGTGTACTTAAAACCAAGCTCTTGTAGCTGCCAATCTGCTAATGTTTCATGGATTAAATGAATAAAGCTTCTGCTGCACAGACCAAAGGTATAGTTCTGTTTTGATTGTACTGAAAAAATGTCCCCATACATCAAATTCATACTTTCCACCATGTTAGAGTGCATAACGTTTGTGACTAAAGCAGTCAGTGGTATGGCTAGTTTCACAATCCCTTTCACACTACCTTGCTGGGAAGCATTTGATGGACTGGTGTTTTGTGCCTGGAAAAAAGGAAAGCATGCTTTTATGCTGTTTCCCTCTCTATTGTAAATATTTTGCACCATGGTCCTACATTTGCTTGGTTGCTCTTTGCAGCATTCAGTTTTGTTTAGATTTCATAACCATGTCATCCTTCACTATTTTGTTACATTTGTGATACAGATTTCTTTGAAAATAGAAAAGCAAGGGAGGAAAACTCTAATTGTATTTAAAATATTTACTTTTTTTAAAGTAATGACTGGGTGCACACAAACACAGGCAAACAAACAGATGTGCATTTATATATAAAATGTGTACTGATTTTGATCAAATGTCTGACCTTCACAACATTGACCAGAAAACATGGACATTGCAAATGTTAACATGCAAGTACACATGCGCTGAGCAACAGTCTTGGTGCATGCAAAATAAAATTTTAAAAGTGAAGCAAAATAGCCTAGATTCAAGACCACTTGCATTTCATGGTAAGTATGTGGGCATTGCACAATGATAAAAGAGCTAATTGGCATTCGTTTAACAGCTCCGCATGTCATGTCCAGTTTAGAAACAGGGTTAAGTGGTGGAATATACAAATTAATACATAAGCAGGTGAAAGACATGCTAATTCAGCAATTCAAGATGGTGGAATGATTTAGTAAAGTATAAAACAATTGTGTACACACCTATACACTATTGTCCTTTTTGGCCTCATTCCCAATACTCTTTGGAATACAGCCATGAACACACATAGAAAAAAGTCTTACTGGTTGCTGCTGCTAGACCTCGGACCTGAGGAAGAAGAGTGACATACCATGGACTTCATGATGATGAAACATTAGAGTGCTACTGCGTGAACAGGGATACCTGAGGAGAAATATGAAATCTCTGCTACCCTCAGCTGAGGCCCTGAAGAAATTGTGGAGAACCCATTCCCATAGAAACCAAGGTATGTGTACCATTACATATACTAGCAAAAGACACTTTTTAGAGACCCACAGGAATATATATTAGGGGTGTAACAGACCTCAACTTCAAGAATGTTTACATCAATTTCTAAATTCACTGCTCCAACATGTTACAAGATCATATCTCATTTCCATTTACCCCAGAGGAGAGACTTGCCACTGTGCAGCATTTCTATACCATAGTACATTTTCTTGAGTTCTGCAGAACAAAGTCTGTACACACATTGAAACAAAAGTCCCACCTAGTGAACAGGAAAGGAGGTACATCAGCAGAAAAGAATAGCACTCTGTCACATGTCAGTTAGTTTGTAATACGCAAAGGACCATATACAACGTGTGTGTTGGCAACCCTAGCAGTTTTCATGACTCACACATATGGCACACCTTTGACCTGGATGAAAGGTTTTCTAGGGGTGGCTTTCCATGAAGACATCATGGGGGATGCAGGTTATACACTGGGACCTTAGTTCATGACACCCATGAGAAACTCGCACAACCCCACTCAGCAGGATTACAACTATGCACACTCTCAAACTAAAAATATTGTAGGGCATGTGTTTGGCTTGCTTGATTCAGAGTTTTGATTAGTCACATCTATTGGTGTCTTGCAATATGACTGAGTCACCTCAGCCAAAATACTTACAGTCTATTCCATGCTGGCCAGTAAAATTGCCCAGAACAGCGCAACAAGGACAACAAGGCCAGTAGACACAGATGAGGAGTCAGAGGGAAAACAAGCAGCCAAGGATGATACTGTTAGATGTAGGTATGAACAATATGTAAGGTCCTGACTACAATGCAGAGGATAGAGCACAAACTCACTACAGAAGTGAAAACCTAAGAAGCACATATAAACTGTAACAGTGATGCATGCAAAAATAACAGCCTTTACTTACCCATGTGATGTGTGTGTTCTATAAGCATCAGACAGAGTCAGACCCAGTACAGCAACTTGTAGCAGCAGCACAACCAAGGTAGGTTACAAATCAGTAAACAAAAAGGTTGGTTAGGCTTATAAGGGCCTCAAGGCCAATAGCCTAGTAACATGCTATGATCCTATCAGCCTATGATTATTCTTTTTTTTACTCAAATGATTTTTATTTTGATGAAATAACACAATAATTTAATACATTCCTAACATTCAATAACTATTTACAGTATTTATATTCAGCCTGACAAAAAGGATTCAGATAAAATCATTTGTAGTTAAATAATAAGTTAATATATAAACTATGATAGCTAGGAAGAGTTTGGTTCCATCTGTAGGGTGTCAATCAAATTCAAAACTTTCCTCCATGGACTATTAACCAACGGCTTAGGAAATGTTTTTAACTCTTTAGTTATTTTCTCCATTAGTATGCATTTCTTTAGTGATTACAGGAATTCATCCATTGTGGATGCTACATTAGAGTTCCATCTTCTAGTTATACATTTTCTGGCTATTGCTAAAATTGTCCACAACAAATACAGATTATCTTCCTTCGTATTATTACTGTTAACAACATTCAGTAAAATTAAAGACTTTGTCAAAACAAATATATCAGTATAGATAGCTTGAAGAAATTTGTTAATCTCATTCCAATATGGTTTAATATTAGTACAGTCATAAAAAATATAAGACCAGTCAGCATTGGTGGACAGATGACATCTCCAACATAATTTGCTGTTTGAAGGGTTCATTTTTGAGAGTTTCTCAGGTGTCAAAAAGGATCTGTGTAGAAATTTCCAATGAAAAATCCTCCAGAATTGTGAGGAAGAATTTAATTTAACTTTAAATAAAATGTTTGTTTTATCTTCCATTGATAGTGAAACTTGAAACCATTTGGTTAAGTATTGCCAGTAAGAATCTTTAGGAGCTGTCTTATAGACAATTAACGTGTTATATTAGATATGATAATTCCTTCTTAACATTGATATTATTATATAGAATTCCAAAAATCCAGTTTATAGTTTTTGGTAAGGTTTTGAAGGATTCTACACAGATCCTTAGTGTATGCTGTGACACTCTGAAGAACCAACCAGTCATTAGGGAATAGGCCATAGGTTGACAATATATTTTTTGTATTCAAAGCTTGTTGATTTTCAATACATTGCAACCAACAAAATAGGTTATTATTTTCCCATAAACCAAAAATCTCTCTGTGTGTTTTTCAAGGAAATCCCTTGTAGTAGTAAATGGTATTAAAAATCTATGCCACAGTTTTATATCTAAATTTGTGTTAATGCATTTTCTAAACACATCAAAAATATTGTTTTAGTGTTAGTTTAGTTAATTTTGTTGTACTATACTATAAATTTAAACTTAAATCGTGCCATATCTTATCTTTGTCAGTTACCAAAGCATTTTTTTGGTAAATAATTTTCATTCATTAATATAATGGAGTGTAACTGTTTCGAATTGGAACAGTATCTAGGATTTATCCAATTCATCACTATTTTATTAATTATAGATGCCTTTTATATAAGTTTCAGTCTCTGGGAATTTTAACCCCCCCCCCTTGTTCCCATTCTCTGATATGATGAGAATATGCCACTCTATTTCTTTTGGGGTACCATAGGAATTTCACCAGAGTTGAAGTGATTTCTTTAAGGATTTTCTTTCCTGGTGGAAGTATAAGGGCTTGTGCTATATTTAATATTTTAGGTAACAAAACCATTTTTATCAGTTGTAACCTATCATCAAATGTTATAAACAAATTATTCCATTTGCTTATTAATGTCTTGATTAAGTCTATGGCTTTAGCATAATTAAGCTGTAAGGTTTCCTCTATATTCTTGCCTAGGACTATTCCTAAATAATCTAGAGTTGAAACTTGGTTTCCAATAATATGATTAACTGGAACCTGTATGTTCTTTTTTTTATTTAATAATAAATATTTTGATTTAGATTTGTTGAAGAAGAGTCCTGAGATTTTTTAGAAATTTGATGTTACTATATCCACTTCACCTAACACTTCATTAGAGTTGGGTAAGGTAAGTAAGACATCATCAACAAACATCATTATTTTAGAAATATATTGGTCATATATATTATACCTCTTATCTTTGGGTTATTACATATTAAAATGGTAAGTATTTCTATGGTCAGAGCAAATTGGATGTGTGTGTGTGTGTGTGTGTGTGTGTGTGTGTGTGTGTGTGTGTGTGTGTGTGTGTGTGTGTGCGCGAACTGGATTGCTATTTTTGCCTACCCGGCTAAGTCGTACATGGCTTACTGGCCACGGGAGAAAAAATATGCAACTACAGTCACTTTGCAGAATATATGAATTCGGATCTTTCATCACATACAAGGAAGTAGATGATACTCTGTAATGTAACTGCAGTTGCATATTTTTCTGGCTCTGAAAGGAAGCAACTTACATGATTAAGTGCTGTGTTTGTCTATTTTTAATGGTATGGGACCAAGGACTAATTCTTTATATGTGAGAATTTTTGTTATGTATGCTTGGGCAAGTACCTAAAGGGTGGATATACAGCAAGGCTATATCAGTCACTCATGCAAGTGATGCAGCCTTTATATCAGTCTTGCTCCTCTTAAAAGCTGATGATTCCTTTTATTTCCCCAGTCTCCAATAGAGATTTAGTGTTAAGGAGGATACCTTTAGGGTAGATAACTTTTTACATCTCATCATGGACAGGTGACCAGGCAAATACTTGATCACTCCACTTATCCAACTAGCTCACCAGTGTCTAAACAACTACTCAAACCTGGGTCATTGATAGCGCAGGCAGATTACATGATGCAAACTGCTTCATTCTTGCTGGGTTTTTGTGTGTGTGTGTGTGTGTGTGTGTGTGTGTGTGTGTGTGTGTGTGTGTGTGTGTGTGTGTGTGTGTGTGTGTGTGTGTGTGTGCTTGTATGGCAGTGAAATAGATTTATTCACTGCAATTATCTGGTAATTAAAAAAATGAACTGATCCTTGATAGTCCCTTTTCAGCCTCAATCAGGGCCACACACACACAAGAGTAAATATATTGCACATAAGAAGAAACATACCCTGGGATTCAAAAAGATGGCAGGTGCAGCTCTGGCCAACCCACCTCCACTCTATTTAGCCTAATTATCATTAAGAATTAATATTGGTGGGAAACAGCACAAAGACAGGAGGTCACTAAACATCCTGCTTGTGGCTGCAGCATGGCCTGCAAGAAAAGTGAGTAGTACTACGCTGTGGATGCAGGGGAGTAGAAGCACTAGCAGTGCTCATTATTAGACCTCACTCCTTAGTGAGGCTCTGTTCAATCCTGGGAGCAATGTGAGCAAAGGAAATTTACTTTGAGAGCTGGTATACCTTTCTATGTTCAAAAGCACATTTCCGAATGTGCACAAACGCGAATCATTTAGCCGAATTCAGTCACGCCGACTTCCCTAAATGTCGAAATAATGTCGACATTTCCAATTGCTCCACCACTGAAACAAGTGCTACCATGGGTCAAAAAGGGGGACAAGATTTTGTATTTTGGCGCTTCAGTTTTCACAGTTTTGGAATTTCGTGGTTTGCAGTTCACGGCAGCAGTTTCGAGGATGTGGCCATCGAACATATGAAGGTACACCTTGGAAGCTTTAAAAGGCCACAATCTATGTCTACTGAAATATTTTTTTTCACCAAAACAAAAGTCAGAAATGGGAATATATAAGAAAGTGTTGAAAGGGGAAAGCACGTATTGACTACAAGATAAGATGAACAATTAGACAATACGCAAGAGCGAGGTGGGGACGTTTTTTTTTTTTATTTGTGGGTTAAGTGCCCATTTTATTTATTTATACATATAGCTATATATATATATATATATATATATATATAGGTGCCGTGAGATGGTAATCGGAGTTATATATTATTTCTCATGCCACAATAGATGTACTGCTGCAGTATTATTGTTTGCCACTGCATTGATGGAGTAAGACAAAAAAATGATCAAGCCTGCTACAAAATATGGACTAGTGTAATATGAAAAGTTTTGATAATCACTATGCACTGAATGTTCTTTTTTTTGCCTTATATGTTAAACTAACATAGCTGAAATGTTCTTTGCAGAGTTAGCATACAAAAAGAGCACTAAAGGTTAAGAAGTGTTTTAAAACTTATATTTGGCATGTAAGGAGACTCTATGTATTTTTTTATAATTTTCTACTTTGGATCATCTTCCTTTCTACTTAAGATCATCTTCCTTGTTAGTATAGTGTTGAGTGTCTTTATCTATCATATGGGAGGCCAGGGTTTGATTCCCTGACAGGGAACATGTAGGTTTTGCTTTGCTGTCTGTGTTAAAACATATGCAGTATATATTCAATGCAGAAAGATAATTAAAAAACACATTTTAAGCATTTCAAATACTACTGTGCTTTAACTATTCAGATTTGAGGAAGCATTTTACTTCTGCACATTGTGTAGGGCTGGAAGTTGCAATTGTGATGCAGTTCCTGAGATAAAAGCTTTTAACTTTTTGCTTCCACATGAGCAGTGGAAGGTTATTCTGCAACTTCCTTCATGGCAATAATGGTTGCCTTTTCACAAAACTACAATATGAACTGAGTACAAATAAACGTTTATTTCTGTTCATCAGCAAGTAAAGATGTAAAACAAACAAATTGTTCAATGGAAACTCACTTTACAGTGCAACATACATTGGATTAAAAGTCTTAAAATGGATGTTTATTCAAATCCCATCAAACTATAGTACATATTTCTTTATGAAAAGTTTTAAAAACAAATTGAATATGTCAGCTTAGAGTCTTATGTCAGAAGAATTTTTGTTTACCTAGTTGTGAGCTTTCATATAAGGGCAGGCAGTTCTGTCCATGTTGCTTGGTTTTTGAAGTATTTATAGATATTAAATGCCCAATATCCTGTGGATAATCCTATTCCTGTGCTGAGATGCTGCATGTGAGTGTATGTGTGAGTGTGTGCATTTGTGTGTGTGTGTACCTGTGATGTGTGTGTGTGTGTGTGTGTGTGTGTGTGTGTGTGTGTGTGTGCATGTGTGCGTGTGTGTGTGTGTGTGTGTGTGTGTTGTGTGTGTGTGTGTGTGTGTCTGTATCTGTGATGTGTGTGTGTGTGTGTGTCTGTGTGTACCTGTGATGTCCATGCATGTGTTTGTGCATGTGTGTACCTGTGATGTCCGTGTGTGTGTGTGTTTGTGTGTGCGTGTACCTGTGATGTCCGTGTGTGTGTGTGTGTGTGTGTGTGTGTATACCTGTGATGTGTGTGTGTGTGTGTGTGTGTGTGTGTACCTGTGATGTCCGTGTGTGTGTGTGTGTGTGTGTGTGTGTGTGTGTGTGTACCTGTGATGTCCGTGTGTGTGTGTGTGTGTGTGTGTGTGTGTGTGTGTGTGTGTGTGCCTGTGATGCCCCTCCACACCATATATGTCTAACTTGTTACTAAGTGCTTTTCTGATTTTTTTCTGTCTTTGCAATTGTAGACAGGGTCATTGCTGAAAAGGGTTCATGGGCCTGTTCACTTTCCTGTTTCACAATGTATAAATAAATACAAAATAGGAAAAAAGGGGGAAATGAACATGACAGAAATAAGTATGCAACTAGTAAATTCTGCATCATCCACTAGAAAATTCTGCATCATCCACAAGACAGTGTGAATTCCTGTGCAATGGGAGCTGTTAGTTGTACATGATACAGGAAGAATCATTCACCTACCTAATGAAAGTTAAGATCTGCTAATATCAAGTAGTTTTTTGGATGCTTTAGGGAAATTGATATATTTTGCATGGTATAATGGTGCTACCAAAACGGGGGGGGGGGGGGTTATAGACTGATGCTATATGCAAATTAAGGTGGCTACCTAATGTGATGTAAAAGACTATTCAGTTGGGCATTTTATTGTCTTGGGAGCTGTGTCTCTGTTATCTGTTATAATGCAGCTTTGCTGGCATAGTCACGGCATGGTGCCACAACCTGTTGTCTGTCCTGGTCTATTATTTATTAGAATATTTTATTTAGTGCAAATATGGTGTAAACAGCATAAGTTATCTTTGGCTCAGTTTTCAGACATAGTTATGATATAAGTTTTTATATATCCAGCTTTCAAGCATATACTTAAATTAACTGTAAACAAATATAATGAGACATGACTTAATATGTACACTTGCGATGAACAGATGTTAACAATATCCAAATACCATCATGAAAAACACTGCTGTTAAATGACAGTCTGTCAAAATGTTGCATTGCTGGATAACAGTAACAGTGCCGATAAATATATCCAAAGGTTCTGCAGGTATATTTTTGATTCTCCTGAGTAATATCAACTGAAACAATATTTTCTACTAAATAATGCTGGATAATTGGCCAGACGTGTATACATGTATAAGAGGGTACTTTTATGCTAATTCCAGCACGGAGCGAGCATATATCTTGGACTATATTTCTGGTTTTGTCAGTCTTGTGTGGAATTTAGGTGAGAGGAGGGACACAGTAATACACAAATGTTGTTCTACTTTTACTGAATTGCTCTGGTCTTTTCCTAACCGATGGTAATGACTCAGTCTTACATAGCCCCTGCACCAGGAATATACTGAATGTCTACTCAACGGGTTATATGCTGCAGTTATCTACCTGCACATAAGGGGGTCGCTTGGGTGAATGTTTCATTTTGGTGCATGTACATACCAGGAAATGTTAAAGAAGGATCATTTGGGGGAATATTTCATTCTGGTGCTTGTGCATACATCAACATTATATTGAAGGGGTCGCTTGGGTGAATGCTTCATTTTGGTGGTTGCACATATTAGGAAATCGTACTGAAGGGATGTTTGGGGAAATGTTTCATTTTGGTAATTGTGCATACCTCAACATTTTACTGAAGGGGTCACTTGGGCGAATGCTTCATGTTGGTGCATGTGTATACCTGGACATACTAATGAAGGGTTTGCTTGGGGAAATAATTCATTGTGTATCAGGGAAGTGCTTGTGCATACATGGTCAGACTACTGACGTGACCACTGGGCAAAATAGTTTATTGTGTCATTTTGGTGCTTGTGCAAACAAATTCATTAGTGTGTCAGGGAAAAGCCTTTGTATAATTGGACAATCCATTTTTCCATTTTATTTATTTATTTTATGCTTACCAGGCTAGTGCACTGATCTCGATGGACCATTTGCAGGCACAGCCCAGGTGAATAAGGTCACATAAGACACGTTCATAAAACATGAACAAAATATATTTTCAGATACGAGGATATGATTAAAAAAAAAAAACAAGGGCATGCTACAAGATTTAGGTCAAAAAACAGTACTGACCATGTAGTCGAAACATGTTTATGTCGAATGAAAGGCTTAGTGAGATATAGCACAGTGCTGCAGCACTAGCATTGTCACCTCATAGCAAGAGGTTCTCAGTTTGATTCTCAGCTGGAGTGCCTTCTGTGCAGAGTCTGCATATCTTCCCTGCGTTTGTGTGAGTTTGCTTTGGTTTCCTCCCATGTTGCAAAGACATGTATCTGGAGCATTTCTCCCCGTGCCTCCACTGAAAACTTGCTTTGTTCTTTCCTGGTTAAATAAATGAAATTTTATCATTGATTTTTGGCATTGCTCAACCAAATATTTTGGGCAATAATTCTGCCTTTTTCACTTCTGTGTCTTATTCTAACCGCAAGAATGGTTAGGTGATAAAATGAATTACTACTTTTGGAGTAAGTCTTACATGGATCAACCAGATAATTTAGATATTTCTGACTTTTTTATTTCTCTTTCTGATTCTACTCAGCAGTTGGGTCAGTGAGATAAATGTTATTACTTGCACTCTAGTACCAGCATGGAGCAACCACATAATTTGGGCAATATTCCCGGATCTGTCAGTCATGTGTGGAATGTAGGTGGGAGGAAGTGCTCACTAATATACAAGTGTTATACTATTTTTACTGAATTGCTCTGGTCTTCTCCTAAGAGATTGTAATGAGTCCATGTTACATAGCAATCTGCACCAGACAATATAAGTAATGGCTACTCAACAGCTTATGTGCAGCAATTATCACCTCTGTCTGAGCATGCAGAACCTTGCAATAATGAAATGCAAGTCATTATCACATTTTAACAATAAGTGCAGTTACAGTCTAACACTAAGCAGGGCCTGTGCTAGCATTTTGGGGGCCCTAGCAAGTTTCAAGTTGGTGGCCTTACCCAGGAGAATATAATGTGTGACCATGTTGCCATCAAACCCTCTTCCCTTTCAACCTCATCCAGCACCATTTAACAATCACTGTATAGTTTTACTACATTCAGACCATTAAAAAGACTTGAAGTGCCAAGGTACACAGACTGACTGGCATTTAGTACCAATATTACATTATGACAAGTCGCTGTACCACAGCAAGGTAGCCACCCAGAGGTAAATGCACACACTGACTGGCATTTAGTAGCAATGTTGTTACATTATGACAAGCCTCTGTACTGCATGAAGGTAGCCATTCCCACAGAGGTACACAAAGACACCCACACTCACTCCCCCACACACAAAAGATACACAAAACAAAGACAGCACTACAGCAAGACTGAATAGAGGCACCCACACAGACTCCCTTCCACCGGACAGAAACACAAGACAGAGAGCTACCCAGACTCTCACACATAGGACATAGACACCCACACATGAAGCACTATAGCAAGATTGAAAATTAAGGATTTAAAATACTTGGTTTATAAACTAATAATGATGCTAGACTAAGATTTTGCAGTAGTATGCATTGTGTGACCCCATGTTTTTGGTGAACATACCAAGACTACTAAACATCTAGACATTGTGCAAAATTCTCACAGCCCCTACTAACCTCCTAACCTCACAGTATAATTCCAAAACCAAAAATAACCACAGAGCAAAGGTGTAACATTAGGGATAGTTATAAACATTGCTATGATAAACTTAGAAATATATTAGAATAGCAGGGTTTCCATCAGCCTTCATTAAAATAATCAATACATTCTGCAGAATTCTCACCTCCCTCCAGTGTCTCAGTATAATTCTAGATGAGGTAAAAAGCAAATTGAAAAACAAGAAAGGGGCATAACGTTAGGGATTTAAAACAATGTGCTTATGAACTAATACAGATGGTAGAATAACAGATTTTCCTGTAGCATGCATTATGTGACTACAAATACAGGGCAAACATTTAAACATTGCGTAACATTCTCACAGCCCCTATACCTCTGCTAACCTCTTGGCTTAACAATTCCAGATATAGCCAACAAAAACTGAAGAACAAAGGCATAACATCAATGATAGTTTAAAACATTGCTTTGATACACTTAGATAGTAGAATTGGGTTTGTATTGGCATGAGGTAAGACATCAGTACATCAGTACAGTACAGAATTTTACTCAAATTGACAGTATCTCTGGCTGCAGTTTTTCAATTTCTGTTTTCACACTGATAGAGCTGAAGTCAAGCTGCTGATCACTGTGAAGACATCTTGGAAATCCTTGGAGATTATGCTTTAAATTAGGGTTGGCTGCATAGTGTTCTCCACCAATTGATTAAACCTGGCCAATCTGCTATAGACATTTTTAAACCAAGGCAAGGTTTGCAATTGCCTTCTTATAGCATAAAGTTGCAAATGTCTCCCTTCAAGTATTTTAGAGGTTCTCCTGACCTCATCCCATGTCAATACAATGTCTTTTAACAGTAATTGATCCCATTACCTTAAAGGTGTCTTTAATTTTCTCCAGTCCTCTTCAGGGTCAGGCCTAACCATGCTTTTTATTAGCACTCCAATTGGCAATATTTGTATTTTCCATGAATTATATGTCTTTCCCATCATAAGGGCAGTAACTGCCATTAACAACAAGTATGGTGAGGGCACCATCTTGCCCTGCTTCCCCCCAAAAAATTCTAATATATCAGTTGAACCTAACCAGCCATTATTTACCAGCAGCATTCTTTTCCAAATTTGATCCAGATCGCTCCAGCTTATTTTGGCTAACATAGCAAGATCATTACCTTATAGTACTTGTCTATACCAGGTACACCCCCCTATATCCCCTGGAAATATTAATCTCTCCTATTTCACTCTCACCTTATCACTATGCCATATGAAATCCCGCATCATTTTTTTTAACTTTTCTAATACTCCCTTTTTGGCTATAACCTGAAAGATTGTTGTAAGTACAGGAAGCGGGGCTCAGTGTGACAGTGTAACACATGTACTCTCTGATCTAATTCCAGATCTAATAATATCCATGTTCTCAAGTTCCCTCTGATCTTTTCAAAAATAAGTGCCATACATGTTAACAAGTAAAATTCACAAATATCTAAATTGAGGTTCTTCCTGAGTTTCTAGATTGATTCCAATCGCCTTAGTCTTGCCTTCATTTATCTTACAGCCTAACATTTCCTCGAACTGTTGACCATTTTCATTAGTTGTGGTATATCATCAAGACGATGCTTTAGTGTGACAATATCTGTGTATAATGCACGTTTAGGCTGCAGACTGTTCCAGTGAAAGCCCTTAGTTTGGGAAACTCATCCACAATGCCAAAGGTTCCAACTATAAAGCGAATAATAATGGGAAGAGATGGCACACCTGTCTAGTCCCTCAGGACAGCCAAAATGATTCTGATAAATCCCCTATCGCCTTGGCTCTTGCTGATTAGTTATGATACGACCTCTACCAAATCTTAACAAACTCATCAGAGAAGTTCATGCTTTCCTGCACCATAATTAAGAAACCCCAATCTACTAAGTCACGTGCTTTTTTACATCAATAAGAGTACTGATATGTTTGCATGTTCTACATTAGCCTCTTTGATTATCATTAGCGTTGATAATATATTATCAAAAGCGCTCCTTCCCTCTATAAATCCCTTTTGATCTAGATGTGTTATTGTTGGTAGAAACAGGCCTTACTTTGCCACCAAAATTGCCATATAGATCTTATAATTATGATTTAAAATTGTTATTAGTCTATAGGGATTCAGATTTTTAAGATCCATACCCTGTTTGGCTATCACAGCTACAAGATCTTCTTTCCAAGAACTTGGAACTTCCTCTCTCTGTAAGATTTTAGTAAACAAAAGATTACCCAGATCTGCATTATCTTTTCTTTTGATAATTCCCATACTTATATATGTAGCAAGTCAAATTCAGGAGTTTCCCATTCAATTCTTTACCCAGAGCATATCTAACTTCCTCTACTGCAATTGGTTTTGAAAGATTGACACTTAGTTCCGAGTTAACAAAAGAGGCTATCATTCTGACAACAAAGTTTCATGACTTTCTATCCCTGTCTGTACTACTGTTTTACCCTTCATACAGAGCCACAAACTAGGACCTGAATATCTCCCTTATTTCTGGTAAGGTCGCTGTAAGATTCCCCCTTTGGAATCTCTTAATTAATCTGCTGCCTTTTGCACTGCCTGTTGTTGCAATCTAGCTGCCAATAGCTTTGAAGATTTGATGTGCTCACAAGAATGTTTGCTTGAATGACATTTCCCGGGATTCATGAAGCTTGGCGCAAGGACGGCGTTAGCCTTGCGCCGACCGTGCAGCGTAGAGATGGCACAGCAGCACCGCATGCATATTAATGAAGGTGCGCTACCATAATGGCCACGTGCATAGGAAATGTGTACGAGTGCAGGGGGTGTGTCCAAGTGCTGCATGGAGGCACGATCATGTCGGCTACATACACCAACCTAAAATGCTGACTAGTACAGCCTGCCTCTAATAGTAATCACTCCTGTCAGTGTCCATGGATACTGAAATGTATGCAAAGCATACAAGACATCATTGCGAACCACAATAAGAAGTAAACACAAAGGCACGTAGCTGAATATCGAGTCCCCGTCCCTCGAACAAAGATATTTAAAACCCTGTGCCTGTATTCCATTGTAGTGACACTAGTTATACCAAGTGGAAGCGAAACACATCGTGTTAGCGTGCCGCCAATTGCCAAGCCTAGCCCAATGGTTTGGGTTACCACCTGTCCCACATTGTGAGGGACAGTCCCCCTCTAGGCAGGTGTGTCCATACCAAATTCATAATAAATGTGAAATGTCCCGTGATAGTAGGACATAATTATGTCCCATATGTTATGAAATAGTCCCATACAGTATGTATGTCCATATATAAAATACCTATATGTTACAAGAAACAGAATAAGCAAGTAAACGAAACAGAATAAGCAACTACTCTGCTACAACAATAAAACTAAAGTACTATCCTTTGTAATGACAGTGGGTATGTGCTGGCCTGTAAACTCAGATGTGTGCCATGAAAATGTCCCATTCAGGTCATATGAAAAGGTGGCAACCCTACCAATGGTCAGAGCATTCGCCCAATATCTGCCGATTCGAGATCCAAGATGTCCTTGCCAGGACGGCCCATAGATGAATGGGTATTACCCGGGTCTACCTATCATGTCATGAAAGATAAGTATTTGCGGGTACCTATGTGCGTGAAGTACAGCATGTGGTCGATCTGAAATGTTAGTGTAGACCTCACAACCATATCGGTCCCAGAGATATGTAGTGTACGCAATTTGTTCTGTTGACTGTGCCATGGGCCATCAACTAGAGAAGGGATGAATGTTGATTGTGGAATGTGGGGTGGGGGGTGATGGGTAATGTAATAGTTCGCCAAGGGGAGACTGGGTTGGATGCACAATAGGTGAACTGGAGTTCTACGAGGGAGCAGTGTGTGAATCAGGAAGATAACCAAAGAACAAATATACACATCCGCAATACAATCCCACAAACATGTGAACATTAAAATGTGCAATACACATGTACAGAAACGTTACCGGCACATACCCACATAATGGTCTGGCCTGAACTGAGCCATCCAACCCCAACACACCTGGATACATAATTGAATACCCATCATCCCCTTCACAGCACTCTCCCCCTTCCTGAACGTGCACCAAAACTAGCCATACTTGGGCTGATAGATAGGCGCAGCTATATCTGCACATAGTGACCCCTACCCTTATCTAGTAGGCAGTTTCACCCTAGGAATTCTCAGGATTGCAAACTATGTATCACTTGCATGTATAACCTTACCTTACACTCATAAAGCAAAGATGATCATCGGTCCCCACAATTTTTGGATATCCCTCATGGGATATGTATCTGTTCTAAACATTAGACTTGGTGTCACAACACGATGTCCAGTCCTGTATACATTTGGATACAAGTTGTATGAGCAGTAGTTGTCCACAAGACTACTCAGCCTCCAGCCGGTCCTGCAGAACCTATGACCTGGGTTTAAACACCTGACCATGATGCATGTCTCCCAACGTGCATTATCGGGAATATATACCTTACACATTTGCATAGTGGCAGTCGGATATAGGGTGCTTAAGGCGCTGTAAAGTAGACGTAAGTAGGGTTACCACCTGCCCCACCTTGTGAGGGACAGTCCCTTTTTGGGTAGCTGTGTCCAGAACAAATATAACGCAATGGCAAATGTCCTGTGATTGTAGGAAATATGTCCCATATTTCATGTAACAGTTGCATAAAACAATTATTTATGTAAAATACTCAAGGTTACAAGAAACAGATGAAGCAAACAAACCGCTACAAGAATAAGCGTTCATTTAGGGGAAATAAGTAAAGTTCTAACCTTTGTACTGACCGTGGCTATGTATCAGCCTGTAAAGTCTGATGTGTGTCCCGAAAATGCTCCACTTTGGCCATATGAAAAGGTGGCAATCCGAGACATAAGCAGGTATGCAAGCGTGTATCTGTGACAGTAGATGGCGGTGATTCAACGGTGTGAGAAATGCAAATGAGCATGTAGGTGTATATGCATGTGTATGTACAGACCGATATATACACACACACACATGTGTATATATATATATATATATATATATATATATATATATATATATATATATATATATAATGAACATGGTCACAATATAGGAAATCCCCGTAATAGGTAGTGCTGTTATATATCAATATGGCCATTGGTGAGCACACCTCTGCATCCCTAACCACAGGTAGGGCACTAAAAGTGGAACAAACAATCTCCCCTTGCTAAGTCTGACTTTCAACTAGGTACAGGGCAGTCCAGGTCCCCCAGTTGGCCAAGCCTAAACCCAGAAGACCATATGAACACCCTGACAATCAAACACACATATATGCCAGGACTATAGGCTGTAGAGGTCTGAATATACTCGGATTGAGTCAACATGTGGCATGAGTCCAGAGCAGTAGGGAATAGGGAATGATGCATGTGTAGTAGTGCGTTTTTCCCAACAGGTAAATGGATGCCTGCTGTGTAAGTGAAGTGATGAGACATGTGTTCGGGTGACTATGCACCATGGGTATACATATAAATGAGGCAGAACACCAATAGTGTAGTGGTTAGAGCATCCGCCTAACGAAAAGGCATTCACGGTTCAAGGTCGATAATAGCACATATCATTTTCCTTGTGGAATGAATGTTGCTCTGCTGTAAAGCCGACATTTAAACATGTAAAGGTGAATGTATGTATCGCACGGGACTATTAACCAGTTCCTTTCAATCAAAGTGGTATTGTCATAATGTATAAGGCACAAATAAGCATAAATAAGCGACAGTAAACATATGTAATGCACAGTTAGCATAAGCGACTGCGCCTGCACGGTTGTAAGTAGCTCCCAGCATAGGAAATGTATGTTTGTATGTACAGATGTAATATATATATATATATATATATATATATATATATATATATATATATATAAAGAATGGACATTGTAACAGTAAAGCAAACACAAGGGTTGTGAAGGGAATCAAGAGCAATGTTGGTATTATAAAGTGCTTTCAGCGTATGTCATAAAAAGCTGCCCAGGAGTGAGCAGAGCACCGCTACTCACACCACAGGCAGGGTATTACCAGTGGGAGTAACATCGTTGAAATGTTAGGTCTACTTTACACACAGATGGAATGTAGTCCCATGCTGGGACCTCCAAAAACTGGAAAGTGCAAATGGCCATATTCCATAACCCCAGGAAAGGCATGTATGTGCAAATATACATGGCGGGAGACCATGTCAATACACAAGGTGGGACAGAATGTGTGTAGGGCCCCAAAAGCTCTGGAGAGGGAAATGTGTAAAGGTGTGTCATGGCTGCGATAACAAGTGGATAATGGATGTTACGCGTGTAAATTTGACACAGGTCGGGTGGAGGAACTATGGGTATGCAATTATAGATCCAAGCGTGCCAGGGTTGGATGGGCCGGTTCTAATGGACCGCCCCATGGAGGTCAGCTAGGTCATAATAGGTATATATGCATACTCACATGCAGACAACAATATATGTAGACGTACAAATTCTGTAACACATGCATTCCATTTATTGACATAAATAGTAGGAATGTGTCCATACAAACATCGACAGTACATGGAATAATAGGCTGTGCGGAAGAGGGATGGGTCGAATCACACTATCACATTCCAATTACCATCGGTAATCCCTACATGAACATATAGTGACATCTGTCCGCTGTATAACGTGCTACATACTGATTACAAGATGACTGGAGTGTGTCAGTGTTATAATGAATAAGGCACTAGTATGCTGGTGAAGCTTATAAACATCATTACTCATGTGTAAGTGCATATGAGTGGGGAATGTATTGACACACTGATGTACATATATATAATCATATATATATATATATATATATATATATATATATATATATATGACAGCAAGATATGAATATACATGTATGAATACATATGCAGATATGTCTGTATATATTAATGTAAATAGATATATATATGTTACAGTGAAATACACATGTATATACCTAGGTTATATTACAGCAGTTATGGGTAACATGTTCAGACCGGGCATATGTTGGTGGGAGGTCCACTCAACAAATGTCTACTTACCACCCCCCCAGCTAGGCCAGTGAGACATACAGACATGCAATAAAGGTAAATACAACACTGGTTCCCAGACCACTGGCAGGAAACTACCAGTGGGAGAGATCTACAAGGTCTACACTTTAAACATAGACAGCGACGTCCCTTGCAGGACACCAAAAATTTGGTACTTCCAGCCAATGGGGCAACACAATTACGACCAGGATGTATCTGTACATGGAACAGTAGGTTGTGCAAGCCTGATAACGCATGGATTGGCACAATGTACGATGTGTCCTGACATGGGGAGAGTGGCCAGTGTGTAGGGGTGTGTTCATATCCCACTTGCATCCACCTGCATCCACAGTAAGGATGAGTGCTGTAGAGTAGTGGCAGGTGGGGGAATTATGGGTATGCAATTATGGATCCAGGCGTGCCAGGGCTGGATGGGCCGGTTCTAATGGACCACCCCGTGGAGGTCAGCTAGGTCGTAATAGGTATATATGCATACTCACATGCAGACCACAATATATGTTGAAGTACAAATTCTGTAACACATGCATTCCATTTGTTGACATAAATAATAGGAATGTGCCCATACAAACATCGACAGTACATGGAATAATAGGCTGTGCAGAAGAGGGACAGGTTGGATCACACTATCACATTCCAATTACCATCGGTAATCCGTACATGAACATATAGCAACATCTGTCCACTGTATAATGTGCTACATACCGATTACAAGATAACTGGAGTGTGTCGGCGTTATAATGAATAAGGCACTAGTATGCTGGTGAAGTTTATAAACACCATTACGCATGTGTAAGAAGTGCGTATGAGTGGGGAATGTACTGACACACTGATGTACATATATATATATATAATTATATATATATATATATATATATATATATATATATATATATATATATATATATATATATATATATATATATATATATATATATATATATACACACACACACACACACACATATATATATATATATATATATCTATAACAGCAAGATATGAATATACATGTATGAATACATATGCAGATATATCTGTATATATTAATGTAAATAGATATATATATATATGTTACAGTAAATATACACGTGTATATACCTAGGTTATGTTACAGCAGTTACGGGTAACATGTTTCGACCGGGCATATGTTGGTGGGATGTCCACTCAACAAACGTCTACTTATCACCCACCCCAGCTAGGCCGGTGAGACATACAGACATGGAATAAAGGTAAATACAACACTGCTTCCCAGACCACCGGCAGGAAACTACCAGTGGGAGAGATCTACAAGGTCTACACTTTAAACATGGACAGCGACATCCCTTGCGGGACACCAAAAATTTGGTACCTTCAACCAATGGGGGAACACCATTATGACCAGGATGTAGCTGTACACGGAACAGTAGGTTGTGCAAGCCTGATAACACATGGGTTGACACAATGTATGACATGTGTCCTGACACGGGGAGAGTGGGCAGTTTGTAGGGGTGTGTTCATATGCCACCTGTGTCCACCTGCGCCTACTGTAAGGATGAGTGCTGTAGAGTAGTGGCAGGTGGGTAACTATTGGTATGCGATTATGGGGCTAGGCATGCAGGTGTTGGCTGGCAGACATGTATTAGGACCGCCCCGTGGGTGTAAGTAATATTCTGATGTGGGGTTAGCAGACACCCATACCTCCCAAACTATAAGAGCACATCTACTGGACAGTCCGTAAACCATTGGGGGAATACATAGGGACCATATCATTGAACTGTCCCCAATTACCAGGGACGTCCGTGATTATGAATCAGAATCTTAACACAGTCTCAACTAAACCATCCTAGAACTAGTGATATTAGGAAGAAAGGTGGCGGAATACATGTAATGAATAATGACAACATGTAAGAATCATAAACTGCATGCACCTCAGACAATGTGTATGAATACATATGTGCTCTGTGTCCTTCAATGTGTCAGGTTAATAGCACCAACCTTCTAAATGTGTCCCTGAGGTCATTATGCAGTGTCCCTGATTCAGTGTTTATTCTTCCCCATTCGTATGAGAGGTCTGATAGTGAGAGAAAGTGCATGTACTGCTGACTACCTTAGAAGATTGATAGAATAAAAGGTTCGGGGTTACCACCTGTCCACCTTTGCGAGGGACACTCCCCTGTGGGCAGTTGTGTCCTGCATAATAACTGTAATTAAGACAAATGCCCTGTGATTTAGGGCAAAGACTACCTATATTGTCTGTAGTAGTAGCATAAAACAGTTATGTTCCTCTGAAACACCTAAATGTTATAGGTAACAGTATAAGCAACTATAATGCTACAAAGGTAACCTTTTATTTAGGCAAAACAGTGAAGTACACCCCTTTCTACTGGCTGTGGGTGTGTTTCCCTGCAAAGTCTGACATCTCTACATACAGGTCCTATAGGGTTGCCACCTTTCCAAATGACCAGAGTGGGACATATTCTGTAGAAATGTCAGACATTCCAGGACTAAACATACCTCCAGCCATGCATAGTACAGGATTACACTTATTTGCACAAATAAAAGCTTAATCTAGTTGCATTTGAATTGCTTATGCTACTTCATATAGCATATAGAAGTGTCATATATAAAATAACTGTTGTATGCAATTATTAATGAAATGTAGAATATAATAATGTCCTGTAATCTGGACATGTGCTATGTCTTGATTATTTTCACACTGTCCCTCTCAAAGTGGGACAGGTGATAACCCTAAAGTCCTGCCTTGGCCAATTGAAAAGGTGGCAAACCTATAATAGGTATGCGGTAGCATGACCCATCTGAGGGATGTGGCTACCACAACCCAACTACTCATCTGTAATGCAGGGTCTCGGTTCCCATGTATCAGCCACATGGGAGCAGAGTGTATGCGGAACACACAAATATGATTAATTCACTGTATAGGCTGCTGATTCCGTACAGTTGAACACCATGCCGTCACCTAATGGGCAGCCATTCCTGATACTGTAGTCATGTAGTCCGATGTGATAGGCATTACAAGGTGGGAGCAGATTGTAAGAGGAACACACAATTATGAATGATTCACCGGACAGGCTGCTGATTCCGTACATTTGAACGCCATGCGGTCGCATAATGGGCAGCCATTCTCAATACTGTAGTCAGGAGTGGCCTTAGGTCAACTGGTGCCCTAGGCAGAGGGCACAACAGCACCCCCCACCACACCACCCAGTGCCCCCATCCTGGTCTACCTACACCAAATAAATACTGGTAAAGTGCACCCACTAAAGTGGTGCCCTGGGCGGCCAGTTAGTTGGCCTATGCCTCAGTCCAGCTATGAATGTAGTCATGTAGTCCAATGTGATAGGTATCACAAGGTATGCCTAAGAGGAACACATGAATATGAATGATTCTCTGGACAGGCCGCTGATTCTGTACAGACGAACGCCATGTCGTTGCCTAATAGGCAGCCATTTCTGATACTGTATTCTTATATTCTGATGTAATAGGCATTGCAAGGTGGGAGCACATTGTATGAGGTACACACAAATATGATTGTGTCACTGGACAGGCCTCAGATTCCGTACAGTCAAACGAGATGCCGTCGTCTAATAGGTGGCCATTCCCAATACTGAAGTCATGTAGTACGATGTAATAGGCATCACAAGGTAATATTGTGGTCCTCGTTCACACCCAGGGGCATGAGTGACAAATGCAAGCACCAATGCCAGTGCATTAGCAAGTGTGGGAACGAGCGGGTGTAAGTGTGTTTGGCTACCAGTATGCGAGTATTGCATTGATTAAGCAAAGTAGAGGCTAATCAAGCGTAAGAGGCTGTAACCAGAGGATATCATACAGTGTAGTCATGCAACAGTATATGAATGTATCCCATCATGTAGAAGTATATGTGAGTGTTTATGTCCAGCATATAGGTACATACATATATAGAGATGTATCACGGACATGCCATGTGGCAACAAAGCATTACAAATCAATGAAACGGGAAACACCAGCGACGCCTGTATTATGTAGTGGTGTTGCTCTATGTGATCACAAGACTCCCTCAGACAGACAGCAGTTGTACATTGGCCGTATACATCACTCTGTGCATGTAATGTACATTAACACAACAGTACCTGATGTGTGAACAGTACTCCTGCAATGTGTTGTGTGCAACATCATCATCATGATAAAGGTAAATGGGGTAACCATAGAGAGACTGGTAGTGTTTTGTGTACAATGGGGTCATCCTCCTCACATGTACCTGAACCATGTAGGAGTGATGTGCATACCAGGATCATGTGCCTGAGGGACAGTGGTGAGGATAACAGTAGTATGTTATGATGCATATTACAAGGGTTTCATGTGTCCAGTGGGCATGTGTGTGTAATGGACAGCTATGTATAGAGCAGATGGTGTCTTAGGAGCCGAATGGCCTTATGTGTCCGTAGGTGAGGGTCAGATGTTGGGGAAGGAGTGTAGGTATGGCCGTGGAGGATAGGTAGTAGCACAGAAATGACAGCATACAGGGTTGGTATATGACACATGTTGGGGGGGTACACCCTGGATGGGGATGGGTCTTCAGCATTCAAAAGCCCATGGGAACAGTGGGATGGAGGTCTCCAGCCATGGGCAACTGCCACTGCACCTGCACAGCTGCAAAGGAGGCAGTGTTGGGGGCTGTCCAGGAGAGGCAGCATCACCCTGTAAATGTGACACTCTGCCCTTGAACTGGCATATCTGGCTTCATAACCCCTTAGGGAGCCACCTACACAACATGTCTAAGACCGCACAACAGCAGATATGTACCTGTCTGGCCCCGCTCCCAAGGGGGACATGATCCATCCTCAGTGATGGTACCACCAGAAGTTGGTGCAGAGCCAACATAGGTTTATGTTAATGGCTGGGCCCCAGATGTGCTAGTGCCCGGTGCCATGGTCAGCTGAAGTGGGACAGAAAGATCTGCCAGGACCTACCAACCCATTCAGCCTATGGTGTTGCGTTTTAAACCCACATATGGCTTAGTGATAGACAACAGCATATAGGATTACCTACGACAGTATGCATAGATATCATCAACAGCCCAACAGAAGGTATACATTTGCAGAGGGAGCACAACACATGCATATATACCGCATGGCAACTGTACAATGTATAGTAGACATGTGACCGCAGCTATGAACAGTTGCCCATCATTGGCTTGTCACTGGGAATCCCAAACAGTGTCAGTCATACCACTGTCTCATGTGACACATGTCCAGTCAGGGATGCGATGGCAGTAACACATCCCTGTAATCATGTACTGTCTGCAATCCCCACACCATTCATCTGCTGTGCACAGAAGTGTGTTCAGTGTGTAACACAGGAAACAAATGGTTGTACACACTGACCTGTTCACAGATGGCCCCACAGATGGGGTTCCCTCATGAACAGAGTGCTGCCATGTCTATACTGTATCATGCAGAATAGCCATTACCACACCCATGTTAAACAGGCAGTAGTCTCAATGCAGCATAGCTACACTTACATGCTGTAGTTGTGTGGCACATCACCCTCCTATGATTAGGCTATTTCCCACTGTTAAAAATGATTGAGGTACATCCAGATATCATCTGTGATGCCGTGTCAGAACATCACATCCAGGTATCACTCACAGCAACTGTCATGGCCAGATAATAACATGTTTCCCTAGATAGAGTACTGTGTTTATCATGCGGATGGCTATGGGAACACCATCACAGCTGTACCACATGCAGTCAGCTAGAGGAGGACTGCAATAGGTGCAGAGGCCATCACCTGACCATTTCCAGCTGTTACAATACACATGCTGCTGCTGTGCAGGTGTACACCTTCACATCCACCAGAGAGTGTGTGTGCGGGGCAGGCAATGTACACCAGGGAAGGGCTTGGAGACTTAACCATAATCTGCCACACGCTGAATAGGACTGGGGCAAACCCTTGACTACTCATTACTGTTACATGTGCAAGACGTTACTACATGTGCCACAGAGGAGGCATGTTGCAGTGCTGTAAGAATGTGTGTAGGTGAGTGAGTGCCATCTGCAACAGATATAGTAGACATACATTAGGTGTGGCACACGTCAGTCCACATGAACGGATGCCATTGTCACCACAGCCACACTCTAATGGATACGCATTGACACCTTTGCCAGGGTGGCAAATATACAATATAACTACTTAGTTTTCCACACCGCAGTAATGCACAGGACCACATGCACCACAGGGGATATCTGGAGGTTCAATGGGCTAGGCCATGTGAAAGTGCTTGACAACTGTTGGTAAGCCAATGAGGTTTATACTGGGAGTGACTGTGGTTGGGAGAATCACAACCCACATGCAGACACAGGGTGCCACTACTGTCATGCAGGTCTGCATTGCTCCATGGGTGTGTAGTGTTTGGCTGTGCAAGATGGCTGTACAAGGCTGGGTGAGGGGTAATCCTTGCCATTGTGTCACCCCACAATGGTGTGCAGTGCAGGGGTGTAGTATCTGCAATGTCCCACACAGATGGGTACTGCAATATCTGGCCTGAAATCCTGGTTACCAATGTGTAGGGCCATAGCTTTGCAATGCATGCCATGTCTGTGTTTATAGTCCTTCACATGGACATTGCCTGAGATGTGCATCCCACAATACTGTACAGTGACATGTATAGGTGTACCTGGTTTGGTAGACACATGTAGTGTACACAGCCTGTTATACCCCGATATGCCAATACTGGCCTGGTGTGGTGAAACCTGCTTACAGTGAGCAGGTCAGCCCTGCACCTGCATGTATAGAATGGACAGGTATTATGTGGTGTCAGTGGCATGGGTCCATACAGGGCACATGTGTACAGCATTGTCTGGCCTTAGTGGATCACATATGATGGCACCGCATATGTTGCAGCCATTCAGTGTGGAACATAGTGAAGGCACAATGTCCGCATATATGTGCCTATTGTACCGCTGTACAGGGTGCCATGTCCTCTGCAGGCCACTGTGGTCACACCATGCCTACTATCTGTCCTCAATGTGCATGTTACTAGCAACATAGTGGGATATCCTAGGCAAGGATGTATGTGCATGGCACATGGGTGCGGGACATATACTGGGTACAAGTAGGGCTGCATACTTAGTTCACCAGCCCTTTTGCCAGATGTATGGGTATGGCTTGCCAACACAGTGCTGTGGATGACTGACAGCTGTACTACTCGTGAGGTGGCCAATGTGTCATAAGATGGATACTATATAGGAAAACTACAAAACCCGCTCCCAAACATGTCTAATGGTAAGACAATCACGGCCACCTCTACACAGGCTCTGACAGACAGACACATACTTGCCATGTCCTGTATACAAACCCCTACCATATCACACTGCAGCAACACGCGTTTAGGGCACACGCTACAGTGAATACTACAAAACACTGTACTTGCCTCATGCAGGCAGACACACACACACACACACACACACACACACACACACACACACACACACACACACACACACACACACACTTGGCATGTCTGGGACTAGAACATCAACCTAATTACTTTACTATACTACAGCATTACACAGTTACAGAATGCACTACCGAGATTACTGGGACACAGCACTCCCAGAGGTGTATTTGTAGATGGGTGACATCATCGCCCTTGTTAAAGGTGGGTATAAGAAATGTATGGAGTGTGAGCAGTATAAAAGCATTACTCAGTCCTCAGGCAAATGGGGACATAGACACACATAACACACCCATGGCAAGTGTGGGACTAGTACACCAACCTAACTACTTTATTACACTACAGCATTACGCAGTTACAGAACATGCTACCGAGATTGCTGGGACACAGCACTCCCAGAGGTGTATTTGTAGATGGGTGACATCATCGGCCTTGCTAACGGTGGGTATAAGAAATGTATGGAATGTGAGCAGTATAAAGGTATTACTCAGTCCTCAGGCAAATGGGGAGACACACACGGCAAGTGTGGGATTAGAACACTGACCTAACTACTTTATTACACTACAGCATTACGCAGTTAGAGAATGCACTACCGAGATTACTGGGACACAGCACTCCCAGAGGTGTATTTCTCGATGGGTGACATCATCGGCCTTGCTAACGGTGGGTATAAGAAATGTATTTAGTGTGGGCAGTCTAAAAGCAATTTAGAGTCCACCAGCAAATGGAGACAGACATACACACACACGCCAGTGTTGGGTACGGAACACCTGCCTATTTACAGATTACTGTTACAATACCACACATATACGAATCGCACCACACAGACTACACATGTCAAGGCTGTCATTATGACCGTCTGGGAAGGCGGACATCAACAGGGATGCTGGCAGTTAAGATGTACATACCTGTGAACCTGTGTGTTTAAAGTATGAATCCATCCTGACCTGGAGTATGCCCACCTGTGGAATGGACGACTACTACCACTATACAGAGTTACAATGGCCATGCCCATACACAGAAGCACATAACCAACACAAGGTGTCACTGGGCATGCTCACACACTTAGTAGCACAGGGCTGTTTGGAATGCACTATGTGTCCATCTACACAAGGATATACTGGGCATGCTCATACACTTAGTAGTACAGGGGGCATGCTCACACTCTTAGTAGCACAGGGCTGTTTGGAATGCACTATGTGTCCATCTACACAAGGATATACTGGGCATGTTCATACACTTAGTAGCACAGGGCTGGTCAGAATGCACTACTATGTGTCTATCTACACAAGGATATACTGGGCATGCTCATACTCCTAGTAGCACAGGGCTGACTAGGATGCACTCTGATGCTAAACATGGAGGGCCACAGTGGCCATGCTATTACAGGTAGATGTAAAGAACACATTGTAATGGGCTCTGGTGTTAGTAGTTGTCATTGTTAGTGGGAATGCTGCTCTACATATATTTGACACCGGTCTTTTACAAATCAGCTGTCATTCTGGGATGACATGGCTGACAGTAGGCAGGCCTTTGTCACATATCACATGCATCCATGATACAAGGGAGTGTGGATATTACCCAAGTCGCATTCGCCCACTCAGTGCCATTCCAAAGCAAATGTCCTAAACACAGGGTATCTCCCATACACCTACAGGACAACTGCATTGTTTTCTTATGCTAACCATTGCTAGATGTGTAGCGTCCATATTTACAGCTGGCCACTGTAGATCCAACAATGGGAAGTACTGACATCTGTGCAGTAGGAACACCTGGCTGATGTCTCCGCAGTGCACCATAGCACTACCACCATATACCTCAGAACCTAGCACTACCACCATATAGCTCAGAACCAGACATGTGGGCCATAACACAGGTACGGACCGCTCCAGGTGGTGTACCCACATACATAAAGGCCACTCACATGTACTGACCGGTCCCCCTACGAAAGGCATCACAGATGAGCCATGTGCAGGACACAGTGTCACATGCTGCATTCTAGGATATAAACTGCTGACACCACCATGCCCTCAGACCATCAATACGCAACCATACATGTATGACAGACGAGTACACCACCATGTGACCCTTGACCTGTGTACTGTACTAAGCTCTACATCAACTGTAGACAGTACACGTGTACTGACACAGTTGCATCATGTGTTATGCAATGCAATGATACCACTGTCTGTGACCAGGTCAGCTGTACACATACCAAGGGCCCTCAGTACTGTCCACCATTAGCAGATGTCTGTTGCTGTACACCAGTACACACCCTCATGTATGGATATGACATACATGTACCAGCCCTGGGTATGTACATGCCACACACACAACATACCTGTAAATAGCATAACTGTTGTAGTCCTTTGTGCAAACAGGTGGCTACAGCCATTACACACATGCACATGGAATGTAGGTCCATTGCTGCTGAATGCTAACAGTACATAAGGTGTGATATCAATGTTGATAGAGTTAACATCCCCTCTGTACTGGTTACCCATCATATCATACAACAGTCCATGTGTCATGTATGTCATTACACAGATCCACCAATTGCAATGCCTACAAACATGACCAAATGTCAGGACTGTAGGACCTACACACCTGTACATGTAGTGTTGTGCATTCGGATAACATATGTGTGCAGTTGCTGATGTATGCAAGTGGCGTGTATCCTAGTACATCATGCAGCTGCAATGCAGCCTCAACATTGCCAACTGTATATGGTGATATGCTGTATGTACAGAAAGATGCACCACAGGTATGGACAGATGTGTTGAAATAACTAAGTGGCGGGGCATTTTTGCAGACGGATGTTTGCTGTGGACAGCTCATAGGTGTGTCACAAGCGGTCCTACAATACCCTGTGTAACCAGTAAGCAATGGTTTTGTTAATCGAAGGACATAACACACAACTTAGACAGCGGTCAAGGTGACAGCGAAGGTAAATCACTTGACACCTGTTAATAGATGTGACGTCCCTAGTGCATATATCAGCACTGTTGGCACAGGAAGTGTCAGTACAGTTTGTAATGCATGCAATACTGCTGTACATCTGACATACATAACATGAGCTAGGCAGGACTGAGATTCATAGTACTGGCAAGTGTGGTTGCATGTGTGCCCATATATGTCACGTATTGTGGGAAATACATCTTAATTGTTACTCACTCTCTCATGTACACTAGTGTACACATCTGTACGGACTGCAATGTAGAAAGCAGGACATAGGCAGGGGCATGTATCTCACACATGTGAGGTATCTGTATGTGCATGACATAGGTGTATTAATTACTGAATACCACAGTGTGTGTATGTAGGGCTGACTGGTCCCTGGGGTGAGGATGTATGTTACCATACTGAACTGATAAGACCCCTCCCACCATCCAGGCAATGCATTCAACTATCCGAGTTGATGTCCCCGATCTTAGGCTGTACTGACTACCTGTACATGTGTATTCTCTGTGGTGCGTCATGTAGGTGCACAGTACTGTAATGATGATTTGCACATAGGTGGTCCTCATCCCACCAGTAGCAACTGTGTGTGAGTGTGTGTTACTGTGCCAGCGAAGCTGTGTGTGTGTGTGTGTGTGTGTGTGTGTGTGTGTGTGTGTGTGTGTGTGTGTGTTACAGTGTCACTGAATACATTTGTGTCAATACCTGAGTGTGTGGGTGCAGTTTTGTGTTGGCATCCTGTCATGGGAACGTGTATTACTGATTCCCATTGAGGCATCACACTTCCCACTGGCCTCTACCCTTGTAATCAGCTAGACCACTCTCTTACCTCACCACTCCATGTAACTGTACCTGTGATGTCACCCTTTACGGATGTCACGTCTGTGGCCACAGTAGCGTAGTAGCGTAATACACAGCTATCATGCTCTTGGAATGGTAGATGTGTTTGTAACGTGGGACATTCTCACTGGTATGTGCCAGCTACATGGTGCATGCTGGTATATTCATACATACCTGTGAGTAGTCCACATTGACGTATGGGACACTTAACTGCAAACACTGACATCCACCGGCATGTGCAATTAGACCTGAAGAAGGACAGCAGAACATCATGACCAACATGCATTTACTGTTGTTACACAAGACACATACTGTTAACAGTATTGTACACCTGTACTACATGGTATATCTGCTGACTGTCAACAGTCCTCAACATTTGTAAACTACACATATCATCCTAGTCTGTTCACCCTTTGCATCAGACCATATGAGCATGTCCCTGCACCAATTGTGTGGATGTCAGGGATGCGGCACAGGCATCATCATATGCACAGGGTGTTCATTTTTGCTGGAGGCCTAGGCTGCACTGTTGTTACACAAGATACATACTGTTAACAGTATTGTACACCTGTACTACATGGTATATCTGCTGACTGTGAACAGTCCTCAACATTTGTAAACTACACATATCATCCTAGTCTGTTCACCCTGTGCATCAGACCATATGAGCATGTCCCTGCACCGATGGTATGGATGTCAGGGATACAGCACAGGCATCATCATATGCACAGGGTGTTAATGTTTGCCAGAGGCCTAGGCTGCACCATTGGATGACATCATGTGTGTGGGTTTGGGTCTTTGATCTAATTGGGCGTGTGTGGATGTTATGAATGTATGTTTTGCGGTGCCCTACATATGTGTCCAATGTGTGCATGTATGTCTGCACACAGTTCTCCCATGTGTCTGGCCTACACAGGGGTATTATTGACAGCTGCAGACTGTACAGGTGAGGTTTTACAGTTCATGGTGTCCGGTTATGGACATGTGACCTGTGCCTGCCAGGGGTTGCTCGGGCACTACCAGACAGAGGTGCAGATTGAGTACTGTCTGATGTCACTAGTTCACTGGAACCATGTCCCTGTTGGGACCATCCTGGGCCACGTGCATGTGGCCTGCTGTGTTGTGGTGTGGACAGCACAGCACCAGATTCACTGCTGCTGCTACCGCCACTATGGGAGTGGGCATGTGAAGTAGCTCGTTAACATAGACCTGACACAGGTGATGTAGCAGGCCTATGTCCACATGCCCAACACCTCACTTCTACCAGATGTTCCAACACAGACAGCTCACGCTCGCAGATTGTCATGCCATGGTCAGGGGCTCCAATCATGTCATTCAACCATCTATCCAAAGCATCAGCAATCTGCTATTGAGCATTTACCATTGCCTGGATGCTGTTGTTTAAAGAATGGACAGAAGCCCTCTGTAGCCTCTGATCTTCTCTGTTGTGCAATTCAGCATGTGCCTGTGCCTCCATTACAGCCAGAAACATGTGTCTGGTGACACCAGCTGCTGTGTCTGTCATGCAGGAGCATGTTGGCCAGAGGTCCTCCTACGAGTAGCACTGGCCACGTGCCTGTGTGGGGCACCACCAGTAGTTTGGCTGACACCATGGTGTGCAGACACACCTTCCATAGCCCCCACACTTTCCTGTTCCAAGCTACCATGCGCCAACTGTCCTTCCTCTATGGACACTGGTGATAGGGTATGTGCAGGTATGGGATCTGTGTGCGGGGATGAGGTGGATACAGATGGAATGGCAACCAATGGCACAGTTTCAGCCCCTGACAACTCTGCCTGTGTCCCAATCATACATTCATCATCACTGCTAGAGTCTGTGGGGACACTAACATCTGATGTACCGTAGGAGGGCAATGCACCTACATCACCTGTGAGGGCAGACAACAACTGTACATTACAATCTATACAATAGACACACACACACACACACACACACACACACACACACACACACACATGCATGTGATATGACAGAAGGCATGCAACATGCATGTGATACGGCATGCAGTGCAGACAATAATAGTGGTAGTTATCATACATCCCTAGGTTGCACACAACAGCATGCATGTGTCATAGCAGATGGCATGCAAATTACACAATCATACTAGTGGTTAGCATATATCCCTGTGTTACACCATTTGGACCAGCATAGGTTAACAGTACACCTGCCTGATGTGTGGCATATGACCTTGATAATCACATGTAGTATGACATGTGATCTGCTGACGTGTGCAATGACATGCATACATGTTTAACACAATGGTGTCCTGTCAAATACACAGTGGGGAAATGGTGTACCAATTCAGTGTTGTCTGTCCACCCTACAGATATACTGCAAATTTAGCTGATGTGCATGGCCATTGCAGGGAATTATGAGGCGTCCCTAATGCTATACAGTGTGAGTTACAGACAGGGTTCATAGCCATGATTGTGTTCAGATACAATACATGTATACTGTGGAATGTGACCTGCATCACTGAGGTGTATACACACTAAACCATGATGTGGAAGTTGTGACACAGGTCACTGATGGGTATACGGATGACTCCCCTGCACATCTGCAACCATATTGCTGCAGCCTGCCAACTATGGGCAGACATGGCGAACGTGTCGGTACACCATGTCCCACATGACATCTGTGTACCACACACACACCCACACACGTTGAGCTAGTATGGCATTTATGTCCATCACCAGCAACGGTCAGCGGGAATGTACTGTATCTGTGGCCTGATGTGGATACTGTACAGGTGACTGCTGTCATGTTGCAACACCTTCAAGATGTTCAACACATCTTATGTGGTAGATTGATGTTACGCCTATGCAAGATATGCACAGGCCTGTAGGATGTCTAGTGTTCCACATCTACATTATGACCATTATACAAAGGCCATGGCCAAACCATGTGTAGCCATTGTACGACAGGGTGTACACACAAGCACAACACATCTACTGTGTGTTTTGCTCCATGTCTCTGGCCATCCTCCATGGATGTGTGTACATCTGTTGTCCAAATTATTGTGATGGACATCTATTTCACATGCCTGTGTTGTCCCATATGACATATATGCTCCACTGACAACAGGGTTATGCAGATAAAGGGTGGTATGTGGGATATGTTTTCAGGTTAGGTAGGCAGTGTAGCAGCCAGCCCAATAGATGTCATGGACATGTCAAGATAGCACATCACATTGTGTGACATTCATAGCAAGGCTATGATCCACACTGGTGAAACCTGTGTGCTGGCTATACTCCAGACCACTGTGTAGTACTGTTTGTATTCACCACATATGTAGATCAGATCTGTTGTACGTTCCTAAAGTGAACAGCACCTCCACCATTGTATGCACAGCTGTCAACACATCTGGCAATAAAGTTTGTGAGGATTCATGTTGGTGAGATGATTCACATAGTTTGCAAGTGTTGCACATGGATAGTCATTGTGATGCATTGCAGGTCCAACCTGTATATTGTGACAGGACCATACATTATGTGTATATGTTGTGAATGGCCACATGTCAGATAGATTTGTGCTTTACGGTTCCTGATAAATAATAACAATCTCACCTGCAATGGGCTGCTGTCTCAGCAGAATGCCAGAGGTACCTAAATAGGAGTAACACAGCAGTATGAGCATAATCCACCCCTGTATAAAGGCTACAGGAAGCAATGTGCATAACACATACACCAGTACATTAGACGATACTATGGTGTATGCACATGTGTGCATACACAGAGTAGCATACTATAGTATGCAGCATGTGTGTATTACATGCCTTGCATATGATGTTACATTACATATTGTACAGTGACACATGCAGCTATATGGAATATAGTTGTTATAAGTGCAGTACTGACTTACCAGGCAACTCCAGACTCGGTGGTTGAGAGACACCCACCTCCACAATATCAGCTAAGGCTTGTGGATGTGGTTCTGCAGGTGTCCCCAGGTTTGTCAGTAGCTCCTCGGTACGTGTGAGTGGGGGCTGGGTTGGTGGTCCACCACCTGTTACATTTTGTTCCCTGGCGATTGCATTTGCATGCTGTTTTGCCCATCTAATGAGGTCTGTACAGTGTTTGCGCACCTGCTGGTATGTGCGGTTGTGGCCACCCACATCATTAACCCTCCTGCGAAGTTCCATCCATAGGGCATCCCGCTGCTGTGCATCCTGTGGCACATGGCTGAACAAGATGTCGTGATTGTCGAGTAGGTATGGGATGAGGGCCTCATCCTCCAAGCGTGTAAAAGGGGGAAGCCTTGCACGCGGCATACCTGGAAGACATAATGATGGAGACAGGTCACAGTACCTCAGAGACATCTGAATATACATGTGTATCACATTAATCCAGTTTAAATAGTTGTATTTGCAAATCTACATGACACTGACATGTTTGTGTCACACACGTGACACTCAATGTTGAGTGGATATTATCACCATATATGTGTGTGTGTGTGTGTGTGTGTGTGTGTGTGTGTGTGTGTGTGTGTGTCACTTGATTACATTGATCATACTCCATGTGGTTTGCTGTCTTGATGTGAGCATGTCTGTAGACTGGTGTTCCTATCTATCAGCACATGGCTAGATGTGTCCACATTAATGCAGTCGACCTGATGCAGTGTATATGTTACACATAAGGAATTACACTGCCTTAACAGACATGACCTGTGATTCTGTGGACATGCTCAAATAAGGTTTTATATGTATGCGTTCTGCCATATATATTTACATGGCACTGTACAGTGATTCAACATCCTGACATGTATCACCTGTGTTGCACATGTGATACACATGGGACACTGGCTAGCCAGATGGTATTTGCAGGGATGGATATCAACTATAGCATGTACAGTCAAAGTATAGTATGTACAGTCAAACTCAACAAGTGGGTTATATGCCATGGGCCATGTATGCATCTAGGATGAAAGGTTACCTGGCAGTAGTCGACAGGCGGGTCTGTGGGGCCAGGTGGAGCAGTGCCACATTACTGCTCCACAGGGTTAATGATGCATATACCATGGGTTACCATGCGGTCATCACACCATGTCTGAGAGGGGAGTGATGTGCAGCTTTGACGGACAGGAATGCATAGTATGGCAGGACTATGTCAAGTGTATGGGATAAGGATCTGTCCAGCATGTGGTAGGTGAATGTCCATGAAGTATGTGTTCGAGATCAGGATGAGTACATGTAGCATGTCCGACATCACTGGGCTGGACATGGATTTATTCAGGGTATGCATCATGCTACATAGTGGAGATGGGGAATAGGAAGGCTGGTGTGGGCCATCTGCACATGGCCAATACCCCTTAAAGGAAATATGTGATCTGAAATGGGTCACTTGAGTGTTCTGTATGGATGGACAATGATCTCTATATTCATAAATGGCACCCTATCATTATTAGTGTTGCCACATATGACTCCCTGACAGGTGAGATGACGTAGCTATCACAGGAAAGATAACTGCCCAGCTGCATCCCTCACACATGTGTCCATTATGATGACCGCTGTCTAGGTGGTAGTTCATGGGTACAGGGTTATTAACATAGGGGTGACAATGAGAGTCAGCTATTGCTCCTAGGTCATAGTCATTTGCATACTTCAATAGGCAGATGCCTTCTGTTTGTCTGTGAGGTATGGACTACAATGAGGGGGAATAGAATTCATTAACCCTGACATACTGTAGCTGCCACTGGTGTGATGATCACATATTATTCAGACACCTTCTGTAGTGTTGGTTCTGTTAGCAGTCCTATTGCAAAACACTCCTGTGACAAAGGAATGCACATCTAGTATACCGAGTGTAGGTGGTACACAGTAGGGGTGATGATGTCCTATGTCCTGGCAAGGTTATGATATGCAGCGTGACATCATCAACCATAGTGTCATCTGCATCTGCACTGCTGACATCACTTAAGTGATCAAGGTTCATGGCCTTCCAGACGAGACTCAGCAGGATTGTAGTGCAGTACTTTCCATTATCAGTGTTGTCTCCCCCTTTTTGGGTTGTGATACTTGTTGGTGTGCACCAATCTGTTTGTACACAACCTGACATGGAGCTATGTTTTACATGATTTGTACGTGGAGAGCATCTTGCTTTGCCATATGTGTATGATACAACATGTGATGTGGGCAGGTCCCATGCAGACTGAGTGCAGCTTGTACCTGCATAGTTGTGGGTACAGGGGTCCTGTGGTGTACATGGATATATGCTTGTGTACCTGTTGGGGGGAGGGGGCCGTGTGTTTATATTATCCAAGACCCTATCTGGATTGCTTATTCATGCTAAGCACTTGTTCGGGACTTGTAAACACTATGTAAGCTAATAATTACTATAGCACTCAATCTTCCACATCACCTACAGGTAAGGGTGAACAGGTTTTGTACATACGTTTCTCACTTGCGTAGAGTAATGTCGCTCTTGTACTCACTTTCCTCACTTATCTAGGTGAATGCAGTTCTATATTCAGGCATGTTCAAGAGTCAGCTGCCAGTGTTCTCACCTGTCTATCTGATGAATCTGGACTTCTTGAGGCAATGTACACATTGCCTCATGTACACAGACAAGCCTCTCCGCCTACCACCCAACACTACAACCTATGAGAGATGCACTCATCTAGCCAAACTGGAGGTAAAGGTCTCTCCAACCAAGCCTGACCCTGACTGTCATGTGGAGAAGGTACACTTTTACACAACACCACACTCATCACATAAGCCTCACTGAATTTAACCCACCATTAAATGGGAAAACTACTCATGTACCAACACATTAGCTCAGCAGTTTCTGGAATTCATAAACACCAATGCCCTGACTCAACATATCCACACACCCACCAGGGGCAACAATATCCTAGACCTAGTCATTACCAACATGAGTGACTGGTGCTCCACACGTGAAGCCAACTACTTGTTGGTCCAATCAGGTTATGTGCTGAACACCGTTGATGTCCACATCCCACACCTATCCCCCATTAAGGGAACCACAGTATAATATGTCTACAAGGCCAACTACATGCTTCTTAAGACAGACGTGGTGGACATCATGTCACCCATGCAGATGGACAGTACTGTTACAACTGCTGAATCCTACACAAATGCACTCTATAAGCACTTACAGAAGTGCATGGCTTGTGCTATCCCAAACAGAACCAGGATGCTATACCCATAATTAACTAAACTAATCTGGTGGTCCCCTGCCATAAACATATTGTACTACAGGAGGAAGACACTGTTGCAAATGAGAGTACAATACCATGCATGGAGGAGATCCCTGGCCAGCCTCAGTAAGAAGGTGAGATCCCTTATAAGATCCTCCAAAGCTAGCTACAAAAACTATAACACAACTAATACCAACAACAACCATAAAGCATTCTATAGCTATGTCACATATCTCAATGTCAACAACCAGATCTGCTCTGAGTTACAGCACAAAGGCACGAACATTACAGAAACAATTGATATTGGCAATGTCCTGGCAGATCCCTCTCAAAGCTGCACACTCTAAAGGCAATATCACAGCATTCATGGGACCGGACAATATCTCAGGCTGTGTTTTATATGAACTTTGGATCGTACTGCCTCCTCACCTATGCATCATGTTCAATAATAGCCTCACATCGGGCATAGTGCCCCCTGAATGGCACACAGCAACAGTTATCCCACTCCTTAAAGGTGGCACCACAATGGACCATGGGACCTATTTCCCTATAGACCTGACTAGCCTGGTCTGCAAGGCTATGGTGCACATCATGGATCACTGTCACAGAGACATTGGGTACCTCCCAACCTTTGACCCCTCCCTGTTTGGCATTGTTAAGTCCAGACCATGCCTCCTAAACCTGGTGGACTTCCTAGAGACAGTTACCAAGGCATTAGATGAGGGTAAGGAGGTCCACAGAGCCTACCTAGATCTCTCATAGGCTTTCAACACCATTCCTCCTTCTGGTATTACCAACATACCCATCCACCTGAACATTAACCCCTACATCATGTGATGGTTTGCAAAGTGGCTCACGGACAGAACCCACACAGTGGGAGTTGCATACCCTAGGTCCGACTGTATACCAGTTACAACTGCCGTCCCCCAGGGCTCAGTCCTAGGACCCCTCATGTTCAGTATATACTTCTCTGACATACAGACAAGCACAGGAGGGCTTTGGCTGAAAAGATTTGCAGATGACTGCAAACTAGGGGACATAATTGTTTCCCCAACTGTTACAGACACCCTCTGGAAGGATTGCACTGAGAAAGATACCTGGTGTTAATATCATGGCGTCAAGCTGAATGCCTAAAAGTGCATAGTCATCCCTTTTGGATATAACTAATTACCCACAGACTACCATGTAGGTGCTAGTCCCCTACATACAGAAAAGGTAATATGGGATCTGGAAATACCAGTAGATAGCAATCTCTCCTTCGATACCCATAATGACAAGGTGATTAGAATATCCTTCTACATGGCCTCCCTAATCTCTAATGGGTTTGCATCCAGATCAGAGGGGCCATTGTGACTCTACACATGTCATATCAGACCCATTAAAGGATACAACACCCCATTTGGGATATACCTTACAAGACAACTGCAACAGCTTGGAAGACCACACCAGTACCACACCAAGAGGATTACTGACCTCAGACAGATGACCTATGCAGCCCAACCTAAGAAACTCCAGCTGTACTCAGTTGCATACCGCATACTCACAGGTGATCTCTGCTTGACATACAAAGCCCATGTCCAACCCTGTATTGCTGGATATGCTCTACCTAAACAGAAGCCCCTGAGAGCCACATGCTCTAGGGATATACACCTAACCACAAAGATGAGTAGGACGTGCTGGATGGATAGATTCCTGACGCGGACACTCCCTATGCTTTGGAACGTGATTCCAATATACATCAGGCAGGGCCCCTCACAAGCACTCTTCAAGGGAAACCTTGACATGTGGATGGGAGACAGACATGTACCCCGGGGATCACTGCAGTGGCTCTGCTGGACAGAGGCACAGGGACTATTGGCTCTGCCATTCAGTGGCACAGGGAACTAACCTATGGGGGTTGCAAAAGACAACACACACTAGCTAGACTTACAGATACCCTTGGTAAGACAGCCTAGTACCTACCTTTGCACATATTACATGTCTTATGTACATGGATAGTTAAATAGCTCTTCCATTTTACTTTGCTATCATGCTGATAAACTGTTGGCTCACTAAAAGACATATGTATCCTGTTATTGTGTATTGTAAATGCCAATTGACATAACTAATGTTTGTCTACCATTACAGTAATGCTATACAGCTTGTAATACATATCTGCCTACAATACTGTACATTATACAGTTATTGGCACAATATCCCACAATGCAAAACATACTTGCACAGTGGCCCAACCTTCCACATGTTATTCTCTGTATTAGACCCATAAATATGGCTACAGTTACAATATATCAACATATACTATCCCCTGTTATAGCACATACTTGTTAGACCAGCCCTGCCACTGACGTCAGCTGGTGAGGAGTATTTCTGTTCAAAGCCCTTATATAGCATCCCTTGTGGTGTATGCGGTGTTTGCCTTGTGACCTACAGCAGTACACACAGATACTACAAGCGTTACTATGCTCAACAATACATCACTACAAGATAACTGTTTCCACTATATGGATTGCGTGCACTTTAAATACTACAGAATAGTACTACGTACACAGACATACTGACTGTTCTACATACCTTATTAGTAACCTGAGATGTCATTAACAGTTGATTCAATCCTTTTCGGTTTGTGTTTCAATGTTCTTTGTAACGTTCCGCTGGTATATACGGATGGTTTGAATGTTTGATAAGATATCATTTTCTAGTTACATATTGGTAACATGTGGTATCCTGTCCAACAATTGGTGTTCCAAAGTAGTTAATTGGATGCACATCAGCTGTGCAGCTACTCCATTAGCTGATACCATGGCAACAGTGGTGTATAAGTGAGTACTCCTTTTTGGCATTGTCCGTTTGCCTTACTTTCGAGGGAGACGGCCTAGATGTGTTCTTGCGATATATTTCAACAGCTATATGGAGACACACAGAGATATATTAGCTTCATGACTTCTGTGGACTGTGTGTAATGGCTAGACAATGTAGTTCTACATGTGAGTACAGCTGTTATATTTCAGAACAGTGGTACTTATGCAGGGTTTGTTTGTACCTGATACTTCTACAGATGTTTAAGTCTGGCAAGGATGCTTGGCCGGCTCAAGGCCGTATGGCTATGCATGAACTGTTATGTGGTGTACAGTGTGCTCACCAGACATCCTTGATTTGGTGTACAAGTGTAGTATACTGTGCTGTTACTCACTAATTGCTAACACATCCAGGTGTACGCACAACCCTCTGAAGCAGGATTAATGCAAACAAACCCTATTACATCAGCAGCTGTTCACATAGGGCCATGTTAGTGTGTCTCTGACAAGGTATGTTAAGGCTTCTGCAGATGTCATACAGTGTGTGAATGATTTGTGATGTTATTACAGTTTGTATTGTAATATGTTTGGGTGTGGTAGTGATATTGGTGGGTGTGCTTAGCAAATGTAGGTGTGTAGGAACTGCTTTTATACATAATCACTATGTGCATGAGGGTTCCTTCCCTATTTGAACACCTATCCTTTTGTGGACTAATACAATGGTAATTGCAGGCTGATTCATTAAGGCACTGATATGTGGTTCCTGTATAACATGCAGGTGATGTTAGTCCTTGAATCCCTTCGGTAATACATCTGAATGTAATAACGTGTTGCTACATGATAGCTGTGTATTTCTGTCATAGGTATTTGCAGTCATCGTAGTTGTGTTGGTCACTGACCCTCTTTGGCAAGGGTTGCCACCTTTTCATATGTCTATAGTGGGTCCTTTTCGGGACACACATCTGATTTTACAGGCCGACACAAACCCATGGTCAGTACAAGGGATAGAACTTTCCTTTCTTGCCTAATTATAAGCTTATTCTTGTAGCAGTTTAGTAGCTTATCCTGTTTTCTGTACCATGTAGGTACTTTAGATACAGAAATTACTATTGTATGCAACTATTACAGCATATATGGGACATAATAATGTCCTACAATCCCAGGACATTTGCCACGTTTAATATATTTGGTTAGAACACAACCGCCCAAAGAGGGAGTGTCCCTCGGAAAGTGGAACAGGTGGTAACACTATCATTGGCTCATGTCCATAGCACATATTTGTAAGAGTGTATAGGCATATACTCTCCATATCCTTTGTTCGTAAAGGTTGGTAGTGGCGGAATGTGTGATTGCTATGGTCTACGTTATACACATATGTGCACACTTCAACCGCTGTATATGGGAGACCTACGGAATCCCAAAACCACAGTGTTCTGATGCACACAGTCCCGGGAACAGACTCCCATACCCCACATTACCGACATCGACAGTAACTCGCGAAGGTAACACGAACATGGAACACACACATGCACACACAGACACACTACTACCCAACACATCCAAACAAACCATCCCACACTATGTATGAGCAGGTGGCCAAGTCCCCCTACACCCCCCATGTAGGTGTATGTGCCCCCACACCACCCCCTACTTTAATATTCTACATCCTGGGTCGCGCAAACAGACGCATAAAGCTAACCCACAACCACACATTACAGTCCCCCAAGAACACACACCACACACAGAACACATACTTACACACACTACAGCCCTAAGAAACACACGTACACACAGTAACCTACCCAAACTGCAACACCAGAAGCACTGACTGACTGTACATTAACATCGTGAGATTACACTTCGCGCATCTGGTGTTTTGGTACTGTGTTCTTTCGGACCTTAAGCCTCGGGATTACGTGTGTCTGTATGTAAAGCAGTCAGTATGTGGTAGGTATCCCATTTATATGTACCTCCATGGTTATGTAGATGTTGTTAACCTTTCTATATATCTACATATATATGTATATCCCCATATATCAACATATCTCTCTTTCTCTCCCTCCCTCTCTCTCTCTCTCTCTCTATATATATATATATATATATATATATATATCTATATATAAACATACCCCTTCCATTGTGTACATGCCGGTTTCTCCTATTTCAACACATTCCTACCTTTTGTGTTTTATCCTGTCAGTATACATGACTGCCATTGGTACATCTCAAGTAGCTTGGTGGTATGTTATTTTGATGAATGTGTACATGGTTGCGTGTTCTAATCCTGGCAGTGATATCTTACCTCTCAGAGCAGGCACTGGTAGTGCACGGGTGATTAACGCACATTTCAGCAGTTGTGTGTTTCACATGTTTATTATTCTGTGGAGAACTACCTATATATGCAAGCTGTGTTTAAGGTATACTATGTAACATGTGCACATCTGTGAAGATTCCTGTCAGGGATACGCCCCATTATTTGGAACTACATCCCTGATTACATTATACAAAACCCCTCACTGACACTCTGGGGAATCCTTGCAGAGTGGGTGGTGAACAGTAGCTACACCCCAGGGATCCTACAAGTGGCTCTGCTCCACAGAGGGACAGTTAGTTGATCGATGGGGTGGCAACAGCAGACACGTTTTGCCTATGCTTATAAGTTGCCTTGGTGGTTGGGCATGTACCTACATATGTATCTATGAACCTGTACATACAGTATGGACACACATGCCGATAGCTTAATATACTGTTCAGGTATTGACTTACCTTGTGCCAATGGCGGTTGTGTGTACATCCTATGTGATACCTATATAGGATGCACAAAGTAGACCACCTATACATGACAATTTACAGGTGGTTGTGTGTATGTGCCATCCATGTTTGCTGTGTGTGCAGGTGGAGAAGGGTGCCAGTCCATGAGTGCCTACACTGTCAGTGTGTGTGCTATATGTTCCCTCTTTGCCAAGGCATGGGCATACTGGGCGCACCTCTGTCTGCCTACTGGGGCTAGCACAGGGTGTTTGTGGTCTGAGTCTCCCTGTGCCTATGGGTCCCTTGGCAATGGTGGTGGGCTGTGAGGGCCTTCACCATTCTGTCCCTGCTGCAGCTGTTTCTGCAGGATCATATTGTGTAGCATGGCACATACTATGAAGATGTGCACATTCCTGGTGAGTACTGCAAGGGTCCACCAGATATGTCCAAGCAATGGAACCATGATTTCAGCATCCCAAACATGCACTCTATGATGATTCTGGTTTCTGCGTGTGCCTCATTATGGCATTCTTGCGTGGCTGTGTGTGCATTTCTGATGGGTGTCATCATCCATGGTTCCAGTGCATAGCCAGCATCCCCCACCAGGTGGCCATATGGGATGTCCTCCCTGGCAAATACCTGATACAGCTGTGAGGCCTGCCAGATGTGGGAGTCGTGATAGCTTCCAGGACTGCCAGCACACACATCCATGATAATGCCCTGGGCATTGCACATGACCTGGCAGTTGATGGAGGGGAATCCCTTGCAGTTGATGTAGCTCCTACCCTGCTCACCGGGTGGTGACTTAATGTGTATGTGCGTGCAGTCTATTGCACCCAGTAACTCTGGGTAGTCCGCCACATGGTGGAAGAGACGCATATTGCTGGCCAACACCTCCTGCATTCAGGGGAAGTATATGTGCTCATTGGCATGTGGTAACATGGCATCCAGAAACTGGTGGAGTACCTTGGATGCCGATGCCTGTGAGATCCCCATGATATCCCCAGTTGGCCTTTGGAAGGTACCTGTGGCTAGTATTCTCAAGCATACGCATACTTTCGTGTCCACTCGGATGGGTTCCCCTCTGTTACTTCTGGCTCTGAGGCGTGGCCAGCACAGCTCAACAAGTTGCTGTATGATGTCCCTGTCCACCCTGTAATGCTCTACTATCTCCAGATCATGTAGCCCCTGGCAGGTTACCCTGGGTCTGAACACTCATCTCCTCCTTCAGTGCCTGAGATAGTTGTCAGCATCATCCTCCACACCACCGTCAGTCTCCAACGCATGCTGGTGAATCAAAGCTATGGCATCCCCTAACATATACATATTTAAAGTTCCCCATCTGTATACACCAATGGTGCAGAGTGTCTGGGAATATACAAGTGTGTGTGTGGAGCTTTCATACCTTATACTATTGTGCAATGGATGATGCTGGTATAATTGGGTGTGTTTGTGCTATTCCAGCTGCAGGGTATCTTAATTATTGGTTTTACAGCAGGTACTCCTATTGTGGGGCCTTTGGTGTTGACTTACGCTTGTCTGCCATGATTCATCTATTGCCCTTTACTTCTATTTTCAACCAGATTCATCTCCCATTGTCAGACATGCATCCAGCTGCTGCCTTTCTTGTTTTGTGCTTCCACAACCCAGAATTGGGATGGGAAATGTGTTATGTAGCTGATCTGCAGCAAGTTTGCTTTGTTCTGCTGTGACAGTTCTCTTTTCTTTGCTGTACGGCACCTCCCCTTTCCTGTTCTGCAGGTAGCTGCTAGCAGCCTTGTTAGCTGTTGTCTATGGACCACTGTGAGTTTCTAGGTGTTAATTACTCATTTGTACTCCAATTACCATGCTGCAGCATTTCCTTATTGTCTTCCTGTACCCTTCCTGTTTCAGCTGTGGTGCGCGCCGCTCACATCTGTTTACTGGGTTTTGTGCGTTTTCATCCATGTTCACATGAGCGTTACTTTGTGTGCTCTCAGCTAAGCAAAGCTATGGCTACTTCCACATCCCTATCCTGCGGCTTTTAATAACAACACGGATTAGCAATGATCCAATGTGCTTACAGTTACGGTGCGTGCCCTCTCTTGATGTCATGTTCCTCCAGGCCACTCCTCGATGTTGTAATGCTACGTCATGTGGTACATCCTTACGCCGGCAGGACGTTTGCAATTCAGTATTACTTGACTCATTTGCATGGCATTGACTGCTAATTCCTAGTTACCTCACGGAATACTGTCCCAGACCCTTAGCAACCCTTACGCCATGGTTGAGGTGTAGCATGAGTGCCATTGACTATTATGGGGATATCATGAATTGCATTACATTACAGTTTTATGACATCTAAATATATTTTCCTTATGATCCCATTTGCACACTGATGCACTATGGTTTTACTTTGCGTTTGTGTGGCCATGAAATTAAATGTTATTTTTTATATGTTGTGCATGTTGTTTTATGCCATTGGCTATATATTTAGCCATTGACATATATTAACATTATAATAGGTTCATAGGTTCATAGGTTCATACTAGGCTATCTGCCCTAGGGCATTTATAAGCCTAGCCAGAGTATGTTTGGCTTTCGCCACCCATTTTAAATTAATTTTGCTATGCCCTTTTTCGAGGTTAGTATACTGTGCCTCTGTCTAACAGTGACACAGAAGTGATACCCGGGGTAAACCTATGATCTCCCATCCACTCATCAAGATTCCTCTTGAAGAGAGTCAATGAGGGACTCTGCCTAACCTCGACTGGGATTTTATTCCATAGTGAAGGGAGCCTCTGGGTTATGAATCTGTCCCTCCAGCATGTCCTATTTATTTCAGTGCTGAGGTTCAAGTCTCTCGGCGTGTAGCTTCGATGGGATTTTTTTTGAGGTGCAGCATGTCCCTTAATTCGGGTTGGACATGGCCTTATACGTCAGGCACAGGTCACCTCTGAGCAGGCGGTATGCCACTGAGTAGAGCTGGAGTTTCTTTAACCGGGCAGCATATGGCATCTGTTTGAGCCCTTTGATCCTCTTGGTGAGGTACTTTTGGGGTCTTTCCAGTTGCTGCAGGTGTTTGGTAAGTACATCCCAAAGGGGCATTGTACTGATTATGGGCCTGATGAGGGATGAGTAAAGAGGCACGATGACCTCCCTAATCTAGATGTGAATCCCTTCATGATTAGGTGGGCTATATAAAATGTTTTCTAACCACTTTGGCCACGTGGTTGTCAAATGAGAGATTGCTATCAACTTGGGTCCCCAGGTCCCTAATGACTTCTTCTGTACTTAATGGATTACCACCTATGTGGGTTTAGGGCACTTTGTTTTTGCCAAAGGGGATGACTATACACTTTTTGCGTTTGGCTTGAGGCCATGGCTCTGGCACCAGTTGTCTGTTTCTATGAGGCCCTTTTGGAGGATGCTTGTGTCGGCTGGAGAGTCGATTATGGCGCCCAGTTTGCAGTCATCTGCGAACTTGGTCAGCCACAGTCCTTCTGTGTTGGCCTGTACCTCCGAAAAATATATACCAAACAAGAGAGGTCCCAGGACTGAGCCTTGTGGGACGCCACTTGTAACTGGTTTGGAGTCTGACATGGCTCCAGCAATTCTAACCATGTGGGTTCTGTCCTTGAGCCAGTTTGCAACCCATCTAGTGACATAGGGTTTATATTTAAGATGGTGAGCTTATCTATAATGCCTGAGTGGGGTATTGTATCAAGGCTTTTCGAGGTCCAGATAGGCTGTGTGGACCACCTTCCCTTCGTCAATGGCCTTGGTGACTGTTTCAAAGAAGTCAACCAGGTTTAAGAGTCAGGATCTGCCCTTAACAAAGCCAAACTGGGTAGGATCCAGTGTCTGTAGGTCCCCAATATCTTTATTTATGAGGTCCATGATGATCCTTTCCATAGCTTTGCAGACCAAGCTAGTCAGGCTTATGGGGCGATAGTTTCCAGGGTCCGTTGAGGCACCACCTTTGTGGAGAGGGACCACTGTTGCTGTACGCCACTCTTTGGGTACATATCCTGTAGTAAGGCTGAGATTGAACAGTAGTTTTATGTTTGGGTTTAGCTCTTCTTGGAGTTCATGTAGGGCCTTGGCCTGGGACACCGCCTGGTCCCATTGATGCTGTGTTTTTGCTTCGGCGAGGGCGGCTCTTACCTGAGCATCTGAGATGTCGGGGCAGCACTCTGTTGGGATAGATATTTGCCCTTTTGGTGGGGAGTTGCGCTGAACCTGTCAGCTAGGATGTTGGCAATGTCTGTGGGATCAGTGTATTTTTGTCATTTGGACTAATTCTGAGCATATCTGGGAATTCCCACCCAGGTTCCTAACATAACTAAAGAAAGCCTTGTGATTATCTTTAGTGTCCTGTGCAATTTTTCTCTCGAAGCTGGCCTTTGGCGATTTTATGAGTGCCCTTAGTTTTTGCTAATACTGATCAGAGATGCCTTCCCTTTTGGGATTTTGCTCTATCATGTAGTAGCTTCCTCCTTCTATTGTATAGTTTGTTTATGGCTGGGGTCCACCAGACAGGTCGTCTGCCTTTGGAGGATTGGGTCTTGGTTTTATTTGGGATTGCATGATCCATGCATTCCTGAAGGTGTTCATAGAATGCATTTATAAAGGATTCTGCGGTCTGGGCCATATTTTCCACAGGCCCGGGGGCTTTGAAGGATTCCACCTCGGTTTTGAGGAGTGTGAAATATGTGATACCTATATAGGATGCACAAAGTAGACCACCTATACATGACAATTTACAGGTGGTTGTGTGTATGTGCCATCCATGTTTGCTGTGTGTGCAGGTGGAGAAGGGTGCCAGTCCATGAGTGCCTACACTGTCAGTGTGTGTGCTATATGTTCCCTCTTTGCCAAGGCATGGGCATACTGGGCGCACCTCTGTCTGCCTACTGGGGCTAGCACAGGGTGTTTGTGGTCTGAGTCTCCCTGTGCCTATGGGTCCCTTGGCAATGGTGGTGGGCTGTGAGGGCCTTCATCATTCTGTCCCTGCTGCAGCTGTTTCTGCAGGATCATATTGTGTAGCATGGCACATACTATGAAGATGTGGGCGCACATTCCTGGAGAGTACTGCAAGGGTCCACCAGATATGTCCAAGCAATGGAACCATGATTTCAGCATCCCAAACATGCGCTCTATGATGATTCTGGTTTCTGCGTATGCCTCATTATGGCATTCTTGCGTGGCTGTGTGTGCATTTCTGATGGGTGTCATCATCCATGGTTCCAGTGCATAGCCAGCATCCCCCACCAGGTGGCCATATGGGATGTCCCCCCTGGCAAATACCTGATACAGCTGTGAGGCCTGCCAGATGTGGGAGTCGTGATAGCTTCCAGGACTGCCAGCACACACATCCATGATAATGCCCTGGGCATTGCACACGACCTGGCAGTTGATGGAGGGGAATCCCTTGCAGTTGATGTAGCTCCTACCCTGCTCACCGGGTGGTGACTTAATGTGTATGTGCGTGCAGTCTATTGCACCCAGTAACTCTGGGTAGTCCGCCACATGGTGGAAGAGACGCATATTGCTGGCCAACTCCTCCTGTGTTCAGGGGAAGTATATGTGCTCATTGGCATGTGGTAACATGGCATCCAGAAACTGGTGGAGTACCTTGGATGCTGATGCCTGTGAGATCCCCATGATATCCCCAGTTGGCCTTTGGAAGGTACCTGTGGCTAGTATTCTCAAGCATACGCATACTTTCGTGTCCACTCGGATGGGTTCCCCTCTGTTACTTCTGGCTCTGAGGCGTGGCCAGCACAGCTCAACAAGTTGCTGTATGATGTCCCTGTCCACCCTGTAATGCTCTACTATCTCCAGATCATGTAGCCCCTGGCAGGTTACCCTGGGTCTGAACACTCATCTCCTCCTTCAGTGCCTGAGATAGTTGTCAGCATCATCCTCCACACCACCGTCAGTCTCCAACGCATGCTGGTGAATCAAAGCTATGGCAGCCCCTAACATATACATATTTAAAGTTCCCCATCTGTATACACCAATGGTGCAGAGTGTCTGGGAATATACAAGTGTGTGTGTGGAGCTTTCATACCTTATACTATTGTACAATGGATGATGCTGGTATAATTGGGTGTGTTTGTGCTATTCCAGCTGCAGGGTATCTTAATTATTGGTTTTACAGCAGGTACTCCTATTGTGGGGCCTTTGGTGTTGACTTACACTTGTCTGCCATGATTCATCTATTGCCCTTTACTTCTATTTTCAACCAGATTCATCTCCCATTGTCAGACATGCATCCAGCTGCCGCCTTTCTTGTTTGTGCTTCCACAACCCAGGATTGGGGAAATGTGTTATGTAGCTGATCTGCAGCAAGTTTGCTTTGTTCTGCTGTGACAGTTCTCTTTTTCTTTGCTGCACGGCACCTCCCTTTCCTGTTCTGCAGGTAGCTGCTAGCAGCCTTGTTAGCTGTTGTCTATGGACCACTGTGAGTTTCTAGGTGTTAATTACTCATTTGTACTCCAATTACCATGCTGCAGCATTTCCTTATTGTCTTCCTGTACCCTTCCTGTTTCAGCTGTGGTGCGCGCGCCGCTCACATCTGTTTACTGGGTTTAATGCGTTTTCATCCATGTTCACATGAGCGTCGGTTACTTTGTGTGCTCTCAGCTAAGCAAAGCTATGGCTACTTCCACACCCCTATCCTGCGGCTTTGCTTAACAATACGCAACACGGATTAGCAATGATCCAATGTGCTTACAGTTACGGTGGTGTGCCCCTCTCTTGATGTCATGTTTACCTCCAGGCCACTCCTCGATGTTGTAATGCTACGTCATGTGGTACATCCTTACGCCGGCAGGACGTTTGCAATTCAGTATTACTTGACTCATTTGCATGGCATTGACTGCTAATTCCTAGTTACCTCACGGAATACTGTCCCAGACCCTTAGCAACCCTTACGCCATGGTTGAGGTGTAGCATGAGTGCCATTGACTATTATGGGGATATCATGAATTGCATTACATTACAGTTTTATGACATCTAAATATATTTTCCTTATGATCCCATTTGCACACTGATGCACTATGGTTTTACTTTGCGTTTGTGTGGCCATGAAATTAAATGTTATTTTTATATGTTGTGCATGTTGATTTATGCCATTGGCTATATATTTAGCCATTGACATATATTAACATTATAATAGGTTCATAGGTTCATAGGTTCATACTAGGCTATCTGCCCTAGGGCATTTATAAGCCTAGCCAGAGTATGTTTGGCTTTAAGCCACCCATTTTAAATTAATTTTGCTATGCCCTTTTTCGAGGTTAGTATACTGTGCCTCTGTCTAACAGTGACACAGAAGTGATACCCGGGGTAAACCTATGATCTCCCATCCACTCATCAAGATTCCTCTTGAAGAGAGTCAATGAGGACTCTGCCTAACCTCGACTGGGATTTTATTCCATAGTGAAGGAGCCTCTGGGTTATGAATCTGTCCCTCCAGCATGTCCTATTTATTTCAGTGCTGAGGTTCAAGTCTCGGCGTGTAGCTCGATGGGATTTGGATTTTTGAGGTGCAGCATGTCCCTTAATTCCGGGTTGGACATGGCCTTATCGTCAGGCACAGGTCACCTCTGAGCAGGCGGTATGCCACTGAGTAGAGCTGGAGTTTCTTTAACCGGGCAGCATATGGCATCTGTTTGAGCCCTTTGATCCTCTTGGTGAGGTACTTTTGGGGTCTTTCCAGTTGCTGCAGGTGTTTGGTAAGGTACATCCCAAAGGGCATTGTACTCGATTATGGGCCTGATGAGGGATGAGTAAAGAGGCACGATGACCTCCCCTAATCTAGATGTGAATCCTTTCATGATTAGGTGGGCTATATAAAATGTTTTCTAACCACTTTGGTACGTGGTTGTCAAATGAGATTGCTATCAACTTGGGTCCCCAGGTCCCTAATGACTTCTTCTGTACTTAATGGATTACCACCTATGTGGTAGTTTGTAGGCACTTTTTTGCCAAAGGGGATGACTATACACTTTTGGCGTTTAGCTTGAGGCCATGGCTCTGGCACCAGTTGTCTGTTTCTATGAGGCCCTTTTGGAGGATGCTTGTGTCGGCTGGAGAGTCGATTATGGCGCCCAGTTTGCAGTCATCTGCGAACTTGGTCAGCCACAGTCCTTCTGTGTTGGCCTGTACCTCCGAAAAATATATACCAAACAAGAGGTCCCAGGACTGAGCCTTGTGGGACGCCACTTGTAACTGGTTTGGAGTCTGACATGGCTCCAGCAATTCTAACCATGTGGGTTCTGTCCTTGAGCCAGTTTGCAACCCATCTAGTGACATAGGGGTTTATATTTAAGATGGTGAGCTTATCTATAATGCCTGAGTGGGGTATTGTATCGAAGGCTTTTGCGAGGTCCAGATAGGCTGTGTGGACCACCTTCCCTTCGTCAATGGCCTTGGTGACTGTTTCAAAGAAGTCAACCAGGTTTAAGAGTCAGGATCTGCCCTTAACAAAGCCAAACTGGGTAGGATCCAGTGTCTGTAGGTCCCCAATATCTTTATTTATGAGGTCCATGATGATCCTTTCCATAGCTTTGCAGACCAAGCTAGTCAGGCTTATGGGGCGATAGTTTCCAGGGTCCGTTGAGGCACCACCTTTGTGGAGAGGGACCACTGTTGCTGTCGCCACTCTTTGGGTACATATCCTGTAGTAAGGCTGAGATTGAACAGTAGTTTTATGTTTGGGTTTAGCTCTTCTTGGAGTTCATGTAGGGCAGCCTGGGACACCGTCTGGTCCCATTGATGCTGTGTTTTTGCTTTGGAGAGGCGGCTCTTACCTGAGCATCTGAGATGTCGGGGGCAGCACTCTGTTGGGATAGATATTTGCCCTTTTGGGAGGGAGTTTGCGCTGAACCTGTCAGCTAGGATGTTGGCAATGTCTGTGGGATCAGTGTACCTTTTGTCATTTTGGACTAATTCTGAGCATATCTGGGAATTCCCACCCAGGTTCCTAACATAACTAAACAAAGCCTTGTGATTATCTTTGGTGTCCTGTGCAATTTTCTCGAAGCTGGCCTTTGGCGATTTTATGAGTGCCCTTAGTTTTTGCTAATACTGATCAGAGATGCCTTCCCTTTTTGGGATTTTGCTCTATCATGTAGTAGCTTCCTCCTTCTATTGTATAGTTTGTTTATGGCTGGGGTCCACCAGACAGGTCGTCTGCCTTTGGAGGATTGGGTCTTGGTTTTATTTGGGATTGCATGATCCATGCATTCCTGAAGGTGTTCATAGAATGCATTTATAAAGGATTCTGCGGTCTGGGCCATATTTTCCACAGGCCCGGGGGCTTTGAAGGATTCCACCTCGGTTTTGAGGAGTGTGAAATATGTGATACCTATATAGGATGCACAAAGTAGACCACCTATACATGACAATTTACAGGTGGTTGTGTGTATGTGCCATCCATGTTTGCTGTGTGTGCAGGTGGAGAAGGGTGCCAGTCCATGAGTGCCTACACTGTCAGTGTGTGTGCTATATGTTCCCTCTTTGCCAAGGCATGGGCATACTGGGCGCACCTCTGTCTGCCTACTGGGGCTAGCACAGGGTGTTTGTGGTCTGAGTCTCCCTGTGCCTATGGGTCCCTTGGCAATGGTGGTGGGCTGTGAGGGCCTTCATCATTCTGTCCCTGCTGCAGCTGTTTCTGCAGGATCATATTGTGTAGCATGGCACATACTATGAAGATGTGGGCGCACATTCCTGGAGAGTACTGCAAGGGTCCACCAGATATGTCCAAGCAATGGAACCATGATTTCAGCATCCCAAACATGCGCTCTATGATGATTCTGGTTTCTGCGTATGCCTCATTATGGCATTCTTGCGTGGCTGTGTGTGCATTTCTGATGGGTGTCATCATCCATGGTTCCAGTGCATAGCCAGCATCCCCCACCAGGTGGCCATATGGGATGTCCCCCCTGGCAAATACCTGATACAGCTGTGAGGCCTGCCAGATGTGGGAGTCGTGATAGCTTCCAGGACTGCCAGCACACACATCCATGATAATGCCCTGGGCATTGCACACGACCTGGCAGTTGATGGAGGGGAATCCCTTGCAGTTGATGTAGCTCCTACCCTGCTCACCGGGTGGTGACTTAATGTGTATGTGCGTGCAGTCTATTGCACCCAGTAACTCTGGGTAGTCCGCCACATGGTGGAAGAGGCGATATTGCTGGCCAACTCCTCCTGTGTTCAGGGGAAGTATATGTGCTCATTGGCATGTGGTAACATGGCATCCAGAAACTGGTGGAGTACCTTGGATGCTGATGCCTGTGAGATCCCCATGATATCCCCAGTTGGCCTTTGGAAGGTACCTGTGGCTAGTATTCTCAAGCATACGCATACTTTCGTGTCCACTCGGATGGGTTCCCCTCTGTTACTTCTGGCTCTGAGGCGTGGCCAGCACAGCTCAACAAGTTGCTGTATGATGTCCCTGTCCACCCTGTAATGCTCTACTATCTCCAGATCATGTAGCCCCTGGCAGGTTACCCTGGGTCTGAACACTCATCTCCTCCTTCAGTGCCTGAGATAGTTGTCAGCATCATCCTCCACACCACCGTCAGTCTCCAACGCATGCTGGTGAATCAAAGCTATGGCAGCCCCTAACATATACATATTTAAAGTTCCCCATCTGTATACACCAATGGTGCAGAGTGTCTGGGAATATACAAGTGTGTGTGTGGAGCTTTCATACCTTATACTATTGTACAATGGATGATGCTGGTATAATTGGGTGTGTTTGTGCTATTCCAGCTGCAGGGTATCTTAATTATTGGTTTTACAGCAGGTACTCCTATTGTGGGGCCTTTGGTGTTGACTTACACTTGTCTGCCATGATTCATCTATTGCCCTTTACTTCTATTTTCAACCAGATTCATCTCCCATTGTCAGACATGCATCCAGCTGCCGCCTTTCTTGTTTTGTGCTTCCACAACCCAGGATTGGGATGGGAAATGTGTTATGTAGCTGATCTGCAGCAAGTTTGCTTTGTTCTGCTGTGACAGTTCTCTTTTCTTTGCTGTACGGCACCTCCCCTTTCCTGTTCTGCAGGTAGCTGCTAGCAGCCTTGTTAGCTGTTGTCTATGGACCACTGTGAGTTTCTAGGTGTTAATTACTCATTTGTACTCCAATTACCATGCTGCAGCATTTCCTTATTGTCTTCCTGTACCCTTCCTGTTTCAGCTGTGGTGCGCGCCGCTCACATCTGTTTACTGGGTTTCGTGTGCGTTTTCATCCATGTTCACATGAACGTTCGGTTACTTTGTGTGCTCTCAGCTAAGCAAAGCTATGGCTACTTCCACACCCCTATCCTGCGGCTTTGCTTAACAATACGCAACACGGATTAGCAATGATCCAATGTGCTTACAGTTACGGTGGCGTGCCCCTCTCTTGATGTCATGTTTACCTCCAGGCCACTCCTCGATGTTGTAATGCTATGTCATGTGGTACATCCTTACGCCGGCAGGACGTTTGCAATTCAGTATTACTTGACTCATTTGCATGGCATTGACTGCTAATTCCTAGTTACCTCACGGAATACTGTCCCAGACCCTTAGCAACCCTTACGCCATGGTTGAGGTGTAGCATGAGTGCCATTGACTATTATGGGGATATCATGAATTGCATTACATTACAGTTTTATGACATCTAAATATATTTTCCTTATGATCCCGTTTGCACACTGATGCACTATGGTTTTACTTTGCGTTTGTGTGGCCATGAAATTAAATGTTATTTTTTATATGTTGTGCATGTTGTTTTATGCCATTGGCTATATATTTAGCCATTGACATATATTAACATTATAATACGTAAGTTTGGTCCACTTTCATGGTTCCGATTTTATGTTTGACAACATGTAAACCATTTTTTTTTGGTTTACATTTCTATATGCTTATGCTACACCTGCACAACTTCATGAATCACTATATACCTTCATTTGCATGCTACACTGCTGCACATGGGGTAATTAGCATACATGGGCCGGGAGCTGCGCAGCTCTGGTGTACGCTGGTAGTGCACGTGGAAACAGCTCTTACCTGAATCGCTTGACTGCCATATTTGGCTCTAGATCGCCAACGCTACTCCGACACATGGCGCAAGCTTCATGAATCCCGGGGATTCTCTTTGCCCATGTACTTTCTTCCTCCATTTTGTATTTGGACCTGTTTGTCCTTCTTCAAATTTCTAAAATTTAACAACCCCCTCTTTTTACCTGATTGTAAATCCTTAAGCTGTCCCTTCAAACCTCACTTAAACCCTTCTCTTATATTCTTTGTCTCATTTTTTTTTTGCACTTGTGTTTTCAATTGACACTTACCATTATCTCAGTTTTTTCTGAGCTAGTCTGCTACCTGTACCTCTTTTTGTCTACTTCCTGTTCACTAAGTATTCTGTTCCAATCTCCAGCTATTAACAAAATTCCTTCAGCAAAGGCATTGATTTGTAGGATTAGTTTCCTGATAGTTGCATATTTTGCCTGCAAGGGCAGATAAATAGATATTAATGTCATGCATTTTATCTTCACCCTACCTTTCCATCTTGCTAAACACCCACCCTTGCCAAACTATTGTGCTTCCTATCTAATTCTGCTTACTTTTACCCAGCAGTACAACTCCTCTCCCATCTTCCCTCTCATTACTACTTTGTGCCGATAATAGATAGTTCCTACTTCTCGATTTCATATGTTCGGCTTGAGTTAAGTGTGCTTCCTGTTGCATTAGCACTTGCACTTTTTCCTTATTAATTAAATTCATCATATTACTTTTTACTGGGCCAGTGACTCATTCTGTTACCTCCTTTTATTTTCCCCAGCTCCTCAGATGCTTCAGCTCTGCTGACTGTTAACCGCAACAAATGATAAATCTGCATAGGGGCTCACCACTCAGCATGTGTAGCATGCGATGCTTTTACAGACTTATCTTTTGATCAGTAAGTTAGTCCTGCAACACCTTTCCCAGTCCTTTCAGTGTAATAACAAACCTCTTAAGTGCTGATATACACACAGCATTGTGACCCCCCCCCCAATTTTAGCCTTACTCCTCCTAGTTTTATACATGTTTGTCATCAAATCAGATAATTTAAGGGTACATACATTATAGTCAATAACTAAAGTAAGCCTAAGCAAAAGTTGTCAGTCTCTAGCTGTATGGGGCATAGAGTCTGAACACTATCGTTTTTGAAAAGTAAAAAAACAGTCCCTTATTTGTGTCCCATCAGTATATACATATACCTATATCTATCTCTATCTCTAGCTATATATATATATATATATATATATATATATATATATATATATATATATATATATACATATATATATATATATATATACATATATATATATATATATATATATATATATATATTTAGCTACATATATATATATATATATATATATATATATATATATATATATATATATATATATGTATTTTGAAGTATTTTGATTTTTAGGGGTCAGCGGTATATTTCTATCCGATATATATATATATTGAAGTATTTTGATTTTTAGGGGTCAGTGGTATATTTCTATCCATGACCGGTAACCACACAACGACATGCCGGCCACTAGGATGAACTGGCACTGCTGTGTCATAGAGGTTGGTTTGCAAACTTAAAACAGTTTTGCAGTAGACAGAACAAGAGCTCTGATAAAACCCAGTACCATTGTCTGTGCATTTTTGAACTATTCAGCTTCAAAAGGTGGCCATCTGAAACTTAAAAAAAAAAAAAAACATGACCAAGCAAATCCCGGGTCTTACTTCTTAGTCACTGCTTTTTTTATGTATTTAACGCAAAAGTGTTACTGGTGAGGGGCAGTATAAAAGGGGAGAATGCCTCTGCCACTTTTACTCACAGCTGCATGGACTTGGGATACCAATGTTCTTTACAACTGGCAAGCAAAACATCATACAGCATTAACTAAAGCTGGAGTTCAAAAAGTCGTCAGTATAATGACTGGCAGGAAGTGCTCATTGTTATAATAACTGGTGTCCTATTTCATTCTTGATTCTAAACTTCAGTTTGCTTGGTGTAGTTTAAATAAAGAAAACATTCTCAAATTTCTGAAGGTCTTGCAAAGCCTGTGCCCACCATCAGTCCTTGCTAGGCTTCCTGTCGAGTTTCCGTGTTAGAAAAAAAAAAGAAAATACAACTTACTCCCTGGCCACTGCTGCAACAAATCAGGAAACTAGAATTTACTTCCCTGGCTGCTGCCGCCAATCAGGTCCCTTGCTTCCTGAAGCAGACCTGATTGACTACAGCTTACAGGTAAATTAAAAAAAAAAAAAAAAAAAAGGAATCATGCAGTGAAGTTACACAGCTGTGCAAATGTTCAGCAGGTGCTGAGAAAGGAGCTGAGAAGACAGAGAAATTCACGGCTGCTTCATGTGGGGGCCCTCATATGCAGGGAAATAATCAGGGGCTCCCCACGGTCGTGAGTTTGGTGGGTGCCTAACACCGGCTATGACACTGAGTCATTCTCATTTGTCAGGTAAAATTCTCAGCCGCTGCCACTGTTATTCACATAAGCAGAAGTTGTTAGCACATAAGCCAAATGTGGGTTTCTCTCTCTGTGGAGTCATTTCAAGCCCCCCCACCAGTTTCTGTCATTTTTACAATTTTTTTGTATTTTAAAATACACGTTAATGTACCCATTGTGGTTACTTGATTCATATTTTTGTGAACTACTGCAACTGAACATCGTATCATGTAGTAATGTTCTGTATTACACAGTCACTATATAGTGAACCACTGTGTTGCTTTTCAACTGCCTCTGTGCAGGTAAATAACATCAGAATGTTCTATACTATTGTGTTTTTCAGCTGTACTTTCTAGTGAGAAGCAATATGTCCCCCAATGAAGATGCCATCTGTTGGGGAGAAATCAAGTAACATTTACTTGTTGGGTGAGGAAAATGATTCTAATGGTTGTAGCAGTGGTTCAGATATGGCTATGCACTTCCAGCCAAAATGTAATGCCAGGCAGAGTAAAGATGAATATTATGACATAGATTGAGATTCCACTCGTACATCTATGTGAGAAGGCTATTGTCTGTGATATAGATGAAACCCCTATCCCAGGCATTCCAGACAGACCACTGTGACTTGCCACAGCAGACCTGACCACTAATGGCTAAACTGACCACGATATTTAATATGTATTTGTACTTGTATTTTTATTTTTATTGGACTGCTATCTTTACTGTAATCTGTTTCATGGAGCTTTTCTCCCCGAGCCTCCACTGAAAACGGGCTCTCTGGACCCAGTAGACTTCCCTAGTAATCAAACTGGAAATAAATAAATAAAATAAATAAATAAAGATAGTGAGTATGAGGTACCACCTGCACTCCTAAGGAAGGGTGGCGCACACAGCACTGGTCACCGAGTGCATTCTGATTTTGACACAGATGATGAATTGCCTTTATCTGTGTTCAAGAATGGGCATACGGTATCACTGACAGACTTACAAAGTCCTCCACAGTCCATGACAGTGCAAGTGCTGACAAGGATGTGGATATGCCTCCCACTGTACATGAGGTTCAGAGTAGTCCAGAGTATGTGGTTTGGGATGGAGAAAATCCACTAGATCTGAGATGAAGTAGCTCCTTGTCAAGCAAGGATATGATGGTGCCTCAGCATGGAATGTCTGTTAGTACTTCACTAACAAGTGCATGCAATACAGTTGGCACTGACAATGATGATAGAGCACCATCTATGAACCATACAGGACTTCCTATTTCAAAGTGTTTCAGGCTACCCAGTGAGGCACACCGACTATGCCCACCACATAACATCACATGGGAAAAATACCTCACAGCAGTACACATTGATGACTTTGTGGGTTCAGTAGGCCCTATAGCCAACCTGGACTCAGATAGCAAAGAAATAGACTTCATGAATTTGATGTTCCCAGAGAAGCTGTACACCCTTATTCCCAATTAAACCAACTGCTATGCTGCACAAAGTCAGGCTGCAGCAGGCAAGGTTGATAAGTGGTGGAATCCTGTTTGTCCTGGAGACATACACACATGTTTAGGTGTCAGAATATACATGTCTGTTGTACATGTTCCTGAATACAGGCAGTACTGGGAAACACACTACATATTCATATATATATATATATATATATATATATATATATATATATATATAGTCGCTTCCCAATAGCTGAGTACATGACCCAAGAGAGTTCTGAAAAAATTCAGCAATATTTCCACTGCAATGACAACTGATTGAGCCTACCACAGGGCTCTGTGAGTCATGACAAGCTACATCATGTACGGTCAATACTGGATGCAGCACTTCATGCATGCAGGACACAGTAAAATGTGCATTGTGAGGTGGCTGTAGATGAAGCCATGATCGGCTTCTGTGGATGTTTGACATTTAGACGGTTTATAGTTGGTAAGCCAAAGTGATATGGCATTAAGGTGTGGGTATGTCAGACTCTCACAATGGGTGCATACGTGAATTCCAGGTATACACTGGAAAAGCAGAGCAGAATACAGAGGTTGGACTGGTGCACCAAGTTGTGGTTGACTTGACCAGGGGACTGATTCGCAAGAAACATCACAGTTACTTTGCTAACATCTTTACCTCTTTTCTGCTGGTACCTCAATTGCTGCAAGATGGTCTATACTGCTGTGGAACCATGCACACCAATAGGTTAGGATGGCTTTTAACTTTCAACGAACAGGCCACTGGTAAAGCACCTCAAGGGTACTACAATCAGTTGCAGTGTGGACCACTGCTGGCTACTGAATGGAAGGATAGTAATGCATGGTTTCTGGTGTCAACTAACAATAACCCAACATTGTCAGTCTCCAGCACACACAGGAGAAAGTATAATGGAACAAAGGCATAGGTGCTATGTTTACCAGTTGTCAACATGTATAACACTTACATGAATGGGGTAGACTAAGCAGATCAGCTCAGGACACAGTATCCAACTGCCAAAAAGGCCCACAAATGGTGGCTGTATTGTTCTGGTTCTTATGAGATGTGGCCATAGTCAATGCTTTCATTATATTTTGTGAAAGTAAAATCCACCAGCAACTGTTACACTCTGGATGTATTATTGTAGCAACACAGTTACAGTTTTGAAGGAACCTAGGCTTGCACCTCCTTGCCAGTTACAAGAAGAGGAAAAGATGTACTTAGATTACTGTCCCAGAAGCCGTGAAGTGATTTGAACATGACTCACTCTTTCTGGTGAAATGGCAGAAATCAAGATGCAAAAACTGTGCCAGCAAGGGTAAACATGCTGAACCACCATGGGGATGCCCGACTTGCTAGATCAACCTGTGCGTTGAATGCTTCTTCAGTGAGTACCACAGCCATAAAGGTCTTGTGGATTGCTAACAGTAGGAAAGGCACAGTATGTGATGTACAAGAAAAATTAAGTTGTGCATTCGTATGGCACATGGGAACTTGGAGACTTTTTAGCTCTGGTGCTGAATACTGTGTGCATCACTGGGTGTCAGACATAAACACCATGACTCTTAGGATCATCTTGGATGGCAGTGGGGAACTTGGAGACTCCTCAGTTCAGTCCCATTGTGCTGCCTTCCTGAATATGCATGGTTTCAGGGGTGCCACAGTGATGCCTTCTGTCCCTTCCTTATAGGCCACCTGCAAAAAGAAAAAGTCTTGGTAAGTCTTTTTCTTTTCTCGTGTTCTCTTTGTGTGGCTCTCCTGTCACCCTCCCTCCCCTGTGGTAAAATAAATGTATGCAGGTCAGGGCAAGAGACATTACATTACTTCCTCCTTTGATTCCTTATGTCCATTGCTGAATGGACACGTAAAGGGAAGAGGCAGAGGTAAGCAGACTGCTGACACTGAAGGAGGTCATGAGACAGTGCCAGTATCAGCAGTCTGAGTGGGTAGCCAGCACAGGTTTGGGATGCTTTAGATGCCCTCAAGTACCATTGAAATCCTATTCCTGTCCTACGGTTATTAGTGGCATGGCAATCCTTACCCTGCTTTTCCTCTTTACATGTGCTCTTTCTGTAATGCCTTGTCAGTTTCAATTCATGCAGTATGTTTGATAGGCAAGAATGTTTCTGTTTGCAGTGATTTCTGCCTACTGCCAGTCTGATGGTGTGTGCATCAGTGGGTGTCATACTGGGACACCATGAATCTTAGGATCATCCTGGATGGCAGTGGGGAAATTGGACACTCCTCAGCTCAGTCCCATTGTGCTGCTTTCCTGAATATAAATGGTTTCAAGGGTACCACTGTCACGCCTTCTGTCCCTTCCCGAAAGGCAACCTGCAAAACTAAAAAGTCTTGGTATGTCTTTTTCTTTTCTCATGTGCTCTTTGTGTGGCTCTCCTGTCACTCTTCCTTCCATCTGATAAAGTAAATGTATGTATGTAGGTCAGGGCAAGAGACATTACATTACTTCCACCTTTGATTCCTTATGTTCATTGTTGAATGGACACATGTAAAGGAAAGAGGCAGAGGTAAGGCAGACTGCTGACACTGAAGGAGATTGTGAGAGTGTGCTGGTATCAACAGTCTGAGTGGGTAGCCAGCACAGATATGGGAGACATCAGATGCCCTCATGTGCCACTGAAGTCCCATTCCTATCCTGGGTTCATTAGTGGGTTCATTAGTGGAGTGGTGGTCCTTACCCTTCTTTTTCTCTTTACGTGTCTCCTTTCTGTAGACCTTTGTCAGTATACATTCCTGCAGTATGCTGGCTATGGAAGAAATGTGTATGCTTAAAATGATATGTGCCTATTGCCAATCTGATAGCGTGTGTGATTGCTGGTTTCCTGGTTGTTAGGTATGTACCTCTGCATCATATTTGCAAATAATGAACCTTACCTAAGGAATAATGCCTATGTGGATAGCAATGAAGAGTTGAACAGGCAAACAAGGTAATGCTATATATATATATATATATATATATATATATGTGTGTGTGTGTGTGTGTGTGTAGTAGTAATGCAATAAACCCCTCAAACATCATCAGTAACCAACTTGCATTTCTTCCCTATGCAGGTACTTCTACCTTGTGACAGTGACATGGTTTCAAGAGCAGGGGAATGACAAGTGAGATTGTGGATGTGTGGCTATTCCTACATTCACTGGGCTGCCAGCCATGCCTCCAGAAGTGGCAAATACTTCTACTCGAGCTTCCCCACATCTAGAGTAAAGGTACACTGGATTGCAAGAAGAGGTATGCATTGAGGTAGACTTCTGCAGTTTAGGAAGAGAAGTGTTCCATCTACCCTGAGCCTAACATTCTTGTCTTGCACATTGGAGGGAACGATGTCATCACTCATCCACTTGGAAAGCTTAGGTTTCAAATCAAGGAGATTTTTGAATGCAGGCAGTCATGGCGGCCACATATTTTTGTGTGGTCTGACCTAATTCCTCATCAAAACTGTAGACATGCAAACAGCCAATGAGAAGCACACAAGGCCAGACAACAACCATGACCAAGTAAGACCAGTATGGTAAGTAAAAATCTATTAAATTTCATGAAAAACTTTTTCACTACTTACAGCACAGTAAAATAATTATAATCGTAATTTTTCTAGGGAACATGTCAACATGCTAAGTAATACCTAATTTTGAATACAGTATTAGTACATACAACATGGTAAAAGAACTGTCTGTCTACTGTACACATGTACAGATATCATAGTTTGTTTAGGACTTAGGTTATGAAAATGATGACATTTGTTCATATTTTTGTAAATAACTTTGCTAGGGAACATGTCAATGTGCTAAGTAATCCTAGTTTGGAAGATTGTATTAGTACATACAACATGGTAAAAAAACTGTGTCTGTATGCTGTACACATGTACAGATATCACAGTTTGTTTAGATCTTAGGTTACAACAATTATTATATTTTTCATATTTTGTTAAATAACTTTGCTAGTGAACATATCAACATGCTAAGTTATACCTCATTTTGAAGACAGTATTAATCCTTACAACATGGTAAAAGAACTATGTATGCTGTACACATGCACAGATATCACAGTTTGTTTAGTCATGTAGGATTATTAAAATTATACATTTGCATATTTCTCATTTTTATGCCCATATCTTTGCAAGAGAGTATGGTGATGACATACAGCATTTTGAAGCTGACATTGAGCCACACGAATTGCACACAGATATGTAGTCTCTGTTACAGGTGATGAGATATTATGCTTTAATTATCAATTATGAGAAACATAATATTATTCATATCTCTGTGAATATCTCAGCAAAGGAGAATCACACAGTAATGGTTAAGGTATAATTTTAAAGTTGACATTTAACCAAACAAATTAATTACAAATTGTATGGGTTTACATGGTACATTCACCAAGATATTGTGATTTGTTTTACTAAAAAGGTAAAAAATATACATAGAATCAGCATTCCTTGGGAAATATTTGGCAAATATTTAATAATGACTTATACATACACTATCAGCATTTATACTGTTGCAAAGGTTGGTGTCTGCTGAACAACTTTTGCATTTGCATTTTTAGTTTAGCTCTTATGGTTAGAGTTATGAACATTTGTTTTCCGTATTGTATTAGAAATGAATTATATGAAAATGATCTCAGGCTGCACTGTTGTTCAGAGGAATAGTTGAAGTAAGCAGACAACATTTTCTGAGCTGCTCTGGAGTGAATGAGTTAAACAAACTATCTGACAGACTACATACTTGCATGCTGTCAATCTGGCTGCTCACTCAAAATGGCACTCTTGCTTGCACTTGCTCAGTACTTATATGCACATGCTGACTCACTGGAAAGCTTCTTAAAGGTATATCATGCACACACACACACACACACACACACACTCACACACACACACACACACACACACACACACACACACACACACACACACACACATACACACACACACACACACACACACACACACACACACTCTGATCTACATCCTCCCTTACTGAGCTGTCTCATATGAACAACAATATTTGAATACACATGTAATTATACAGGCACTAATAAAGAAAAACAACAGTCATGTCCACGTTGCTGTGTATCTGGAACTAGGTTTCGAGATGTGACCTGATCTCGTGACATAATAGAACTGGGTTTAGCAACAGGGACAATCACTGGCTAATATTCTGCTTGAGGAGTGTCAGGGATTTTCTCAGGAACAGGGATTGCTGATGGAATGTCCTCTGGAACATTAACATTGAACGAGTCACTCTGATCGCTAGAGTTTTTGTCACAGGAAAGATGCTGTAACACTGGTCCAGACACTGGTAACAAATGCTTCTGATTTTGTCTGAATTCCACTCCGTGTGATTCCACAATGTATGATCTCTGCTCTTGACACAAACTTTTCTCAAATCTGATGCGATCAAAATCATTTGACGTCTGTATCTTCACTATCTCCCCTATTTGTAAAGAATGGAGTGGTTTTCTGGTTTTATCATGGTAAGACTTCTGGGGCAAACACTTTTTCAGCAGTTGGGCTTTTACTGCTTTTTTGTTCTTAGCACTTGGAACCAATAAATTACTGCTAATTGGTAGTACAGTTCTGGTTTGTCTCAACATAAGTCTCTGGACAGGTAAACCAAGATGTTTATTATGAGGAATGTTTCTGAAATTTAACAAGTTGTGAAAAACAGCGGTATTGTCACATCTGAATTTCTCTAACAGCTGTTTTGCACTTTGAACTGCATGATCAGTCAAGCCATTTGACAGAGGGTGTTCAGGGTTACTCGTATTATGAACAAAGTCTCACTCTTCTGCAAATCTCTTGAATTTCTGACTTGTAAACTGTGCACCATTGTTAGAAATAACGCTGTGTGGACTACCATGGACAGAAAAATGTTGCTTCAACTTAGTAATGACAGTACTGGAAGTTAGACTAGGAAATAGGTCAATCAGAAGCAAATTTAAATAAGAGCCTACTAACACCAAATATTGTTGACCATTCCACTCAAAGGTATCAGAGGCTAATGTCGACCAAGGTAGTTCAGGAATCTGGCTTAACTGAAGTAGTTCTTTTTGTTGATGTGGCTTTGTACTATTACATACTGAACAAAATGAAAGTACTTCTCAAAATCTCTTGCCATAGAAGGCCAAAATACTAGACCTCTCACCCTTATTTTGGTAGAATTACTTTGTGGGTGGCCACAATGCAAAATCTTAATATACTCTTGTTGCAAGGACTTTGAACAATCACTTTAGGACCTTTCATGATGATACCATCCTCTGACAAAATCTCATCTCAGTATGGAAATAAGGCTTCACTTCTATTGGTAAACAAGCTTGCTTTGAAGGACATCCTCAACTGATAAAGTGGTTGAGCTTCTGCAGAATTGGATCTAAAGCTGTGTGAGTTCTGAACTCATCAAGATGTGTGGAAGAAAAATGTCTCACTTCCATGACCTAGAAATCAAGTTGCTCATTGTTATGCTGGTCTGTGTTTTTTTCTGTGTGCTCTGAATGAAGTATCAGCAAGATAAAGAAGCTTTGTGTAAACAAGATTGAAATTGTACTTTTGCAATTTGAGCATCACGTGTTGCAGTCTAGCTGAAGCTGTATGCACAGGCTTTCTCAAAATAGTAACAAGAGGTTGGTAGTCAGTTTCCATCTGGATTGGTCAACCATAAATATAATCATGGAACTTCAAACATGCAAACACAATTGCAAAAGCTCTTTCTCAATCTGGGCATACTGCACCTCAGTCTGGGTAAGAGTTCTTTAGTGCATATGCTACTAATCTACTCTCTTGAAAAATGACTGGACCTACACCAAACTTAGAAGCATCGCAGGAAAGAGTACCTGGTTTGTGAACATCATAGTAGCTGAGATTTGGTGGATTGGCAATTTTCTGTTTCACAACATCAAATACACTTTGGTGCTGTTCTGACCATGACCAAATTATATCATTGTGTGTCAGCTCTCTGACCAATGCTGTAAGTTGGCTAAAATCTAGAATGAACTTACCTAAACAGTTGATCATGCCAAGAAAACATTGTAGGGCTTGGACATTATCTAGAGCTAGAATCTCAAGAACTGCTGTTTGCTTGGAAGCATCTGGTCATATGCCTGAACTGGTAAACAAGTGACCAACATAAGTAACTTCTCACAGTCTGAATTTGTACTTCTGAAGATTCAGCTTAAGATTCACTTCACATGCTCTTTCCAGAACTTAATTGAGGTTTCTGTCATGTTTGACTTCACCATTACCTCCTACTAGAATGTCATCTACTATAATAGCACATGGATAGCCAGAAAAAAAATTGCTCCATTGCATGCTGAAAGACTTCACTGACAGAATTTATTCCAAATGGCATTCTCAGAAATCTGTACTTGCCAAAAGGAGTAATGAAAGTAGTTTGCAATGAAGATTTTTGGAAAAACAAAATTTGCCAAAATGAACTCTTTGCATAGACTTAAGACATAAAAAACAGGGGTGTTTGGCATGAAGGCAGCAACCTCTTCAACTGTGCACATTGGACGATGAGGTCCTTTTAACGCTTGTTTAAATCTCTTGGATCAATTCGCATTCTGATAGCATCTGAGCTTTTCTTATTAGCTACCACCATGGAGGACACCCATTCAGTAGGTTCTTCTACTGGACAAATTACTCCTAGCTGCACCATTTTGTCTAGTTTGGCTTTGCCTCTGCTCTACATTGCTACTGCAACTTTCCATGCTGGTCTGATAACTGCTTATCTCTGGGTCTAACTTCATAGAGTACACAACTGGTGGTTTGTCTGCAAAAATATCCGCATACTCAGAAAAAATAGTTTGGATGAAATTTGAGCTGTTGTCATGTAGGCTTACATGGTAAACTTCTTTATTAAGTGAAAGCAGTCCCATTTTCAGACTGTCTCTGGGGCTTAATAATGACTGGACATTTTTCTTGACTATGAAAAATTGCAAGTCATAGCTGTTCCCAGCAGAATAATATGAAAGCACTACTGAGCCTTTGGTTTGAATCTCTTTACCACCATAAGCAATATGCTTCGCACATTTTGTCAAATCAAGATGTTCTGCAGCTTTTACTCTAGCAAACATTTCTGCTGACATAACATTGTACTTTGAGTTAGTATCTACTCTGAGCTCTACAGGACTCCCATTAACCCAAACAGTACAAAATATTTAATTCCTTGCCCACAAATCTACTGCATTAACTGTTTCACCAAGCACAGACACACCATCAACATAAAAATTAGGGTTGTAGCTTTCTAATTGATCAACCTGCCTCTTGGAATGCCCTCTTTTAATAAAAGAATGTACTTTATTTGATTTAGAAAACCTTTTGAAATTATTCCACTTATTGCAAGAATGACACTGCTGACCAAAAGCTAAGCACTTTTCTCTTTTGGGTTTATGATTGCCATCACAATTACGACAGTTGACTATAATGCTGGGTGGGGGCACATGTTTTGACTTTGCTGTCTCACCCTTATGCTTCACTGAACATGCTAGGGAATTTGCTGGAAAGACTTGAAGTTTCCCAGGGACTGTTATAGGACATGCAGTAGCTGCCATGTGTTGTGCTTGTTTTTTTTAACATGAGCTCTGTCACTGTGCCTTCTGCAGCTATTCTCATTTGTAAGCATACTTGTGTGCTTTTCTGTAAGCTCCTATATCTGACAAATCTCAATGGCCTTATTCAATGTTAAATCACTGCCTCAAAGCAAAATCGTTCTCACTGTGTCATTGTTAATACCACACAAAAGTCTGTCCTTTATCACCTCCTCTCTCAAATTACCAAATCTACACATTTTAGCCTTGCTTCTCAAGTCAGTTATATATACTGCAAGAGTTTCACCAGGCTTTTGATCTTTGATTAAAATAAGTGCCTTTCCATTGTAATATTCATTTGCAGGTTATACATTTCTCTAAATGTACATTTTAAGCATTCTGGGTCTTCCCTTGATTCAGCCAGTACCATTATATAGCGGTCTTTCCTCTCCCCTGCAAACACAGCAGACACATACACAAATGAATTCTCTCTTTCAATGGCCTCTGAACCAGCTAAGTTAAGCAGAATAAATGCCTTTGTATGTGCATCTTTGTCAGAAAAAGCAGCCTGTATGAAAATATCATATTCCTGCTCAAACACTCTCCAATTTTCTACAATATTGTTATCAAACACAAGCGGTGTGGTTCTGCAAAAGTCTTCTGCCATGCCCACAGATTATAGTAAAACTCAATGCAAAATGTCTCTTGTAATTATCTATAAACATTCACACATACCAGGTACTTGTAATAATATTCAAATGCAAAATAAACTCTGAAATACTGCACTCTGTGAAAGAGAGACTTTTGAGTGATTAAGTATCATTTTTTCTGCATTTTCTTGCTGCCATTAGCTAATTACACCTAAAATGCCAATTTTCTAGAGTTTATATGATTTAAAAAGCTTGTTTCAGCTACATATTATACTTATTTTACTGCCTGCACTTTAACAAAGTTGTTTTTGTATTTAAATTACCTGTTTAACTGTTGTAGGCTACACACTCAAGTGTGATAGCCTTTTATGTGCATTTAAAGTCTTTTTTTGATTGTATCTGCTTTATTTTCTGAAACAAACAAAAAAATATATACTTGTTTTACCACCTTTCTAAGCTGGTATAGTCCAGTTTTCAGGTTAGTGCTGAATTCAGGGCTGTGTTTCAAGTTTCTGTGTTTGCCCATACCTTACTTGAATAGAAGGAAGTTTCTCTGTTCACTGTGAGAGAGGGAGATTTGAGCAGCCTATCTGTCCCTGGAGGAGTGATTTCAGCCCAGAAATTAGTAGTTTATTGGCCATTTTGGGCTAATTTCTATCTTTTTAATTTCCTTGCTATAAAACCCGCATTTGTGTGGTTTTGCGCGCTGGGCAGTGCCGGTTAGCTAGGATATAAATATTCCCGGCTCCACAAAGTCTACTCTTCAATTTTTTGACAAACTTTCAACTTAAGCACTCAAACCATTCACTTCTCATCCCAGCACTTGCTCAAAACTCATAGCAAGCACTAATAAACCTTAGCACTAGACCCCCCTATACTTTAGAGAAGGACAAGGCTCACTATTCGACCTTGCCAGCCAGTCAGTAAAACAGTTCACTGTACCTATCCAGGCATGTCCGAAGGGCAGTTTCAGGTGTATCTTGGCATTTTGAGGCAATGTTACAAACTGCCTCATGTACACAGACAACCCTCTCCTTCTTCCACCAAACACTAATACATGCGAGAGATGCAATTATACAGCCAAACTGGGGACTAAGCTCTCTCAACCCAAGACTGGACCAGGCAGTCAAGAGGAGAAGGGAATTACTTGCATCACACCACCAGTCTCACATAGACCTATGAAACACACATAAATTCATGAAAACATACTCAGAGGCTCTAAATAAAAATCTGCAAAAGCAACAGAGACCTCCAAAGCAGACATCCAAGCAACCTTCACCCCCCAACACAAACCATGAAACACATACTTTACAAAACCAGTGTGCCATGCAATCACAGCCCTTAAGGCAAAATAACATACCCAACACACTAGTAATAGGTGACTCTATAGTCAGGCACACTGACGTCACTTACTAGGCTGAACAAGGAGAAGGTTACTGTTAGCTGCCTGTCGGGTACCAGGATTTGCCACATAACACAAGCATTCAGGTCACTTCAGAACAAGTACAAATATGACTCTATCATTGTCCAAGTTGGTGTGAATGACCTGAGCCGTACCTCCCAGGACTACATGAAAAGAGACATGGAGGAGCTCTCTGATCATGTAGCCCAGGCCGGTAAGACCCTGACCCTGAGTAGCATCCTGCCCTCACCAAGAATGATACCACTGTATAGAGAAAAAAATATCAATTTCAACAATTGGCTAAGCTTTTGGTGTCATTCAAAGGGGATCCAGTGTCTGTCAGCCTGGGATGACATGCTCGACAAGCCACGCTGCTTTGCTAGAGATGGCTTGCACCTGTCACCCTTAGGCTTTCGAATACTGGCCAAGGCTCTTGCCACCCCCATAGTGCCTTTTTTAGGCAAGGCTCAAAAGACAAACACACCGCCCTAAACAGCACAAGTAACAAAAAACTGAGGTTACTGCTAGTCAATGCCAGAAGTCTAAACCTCAAAATACTCACATTCCTCAGTATGGAGAAAATCAATATATATGCAGTAACAGAAACCTGGTTTAAGGCTCCAGAGAGCACCCCAACACTACCAGGCTACAACTCATGCCATATATTTCGGCCACAAAACCCGGACCAAAATACAAAAGGCGGGGGAGTATCCATATTCATCAAGGATACCCACACCTCCAGGTTAGTGGCACAGCACGATGCTTCAGAGATCATCCACATGCAACTAACAACAGGCAAAACTGCTGTTTAAATTATAGCTTGCTGCAGATCACCCACCATGTCTCAGGACCCCCACTCCACATTCCTGGAAATACTGGGAAACATAAAGGTCCTACCAATCACCCTGATATTGGGTGATTTCAATTACCCAAACATTAACTGGGAGAACTACTCAAGTACAAGCTCCCTTGCCCAACATTTCCTAGAATTTATAAACTCAAATGGCCTGGATCAACTGGTCAACACCCCTACCAGAGGTGCCAACATATTGGACCTGGTCATCACCAACATGAGTGACCGGTGTTCCACACCGGACGTCAACCCCTCATTGGTTAGATCTGACCATAAACTAATCTCTCTGGATATCCACATTCCGCCACCACCCCTGGTCAAAGAAACCATCGTGAAAAACTTTGCAAAAGCAAACTTCACGTTACTTAAGACTGAGGTGGGAAGTTTCAAAGCCCCCATGCTAAAGGATAACTGTCCAAGCTGCAGAATCCTTTACTAATGCACTCTCCAGGCACATACAAGAATGCATGGGTCATGCTATCCCAAACAAAACCAAGACTCACTCCTCCAAGAAAAGGAAACCAGTATGGTGGACCCCTGCCATAAACAAGCTATGCAATAGAAAGAGGAAACTAGTACAGAAAAGAGTAAAATCCCAAGAAGGGAAGACATCCCTGATCAGTATCAGCAAGAAACTATGTTCCCTCATAAAATCATCCAAGGCTAGCTTTGAAAGAAACATTGCCATGGACTCCAAAGGTAACCACAAGGCATTCTTTAACTATGTCAAGAATCTAAGTGGCAATTCTCAGATCTGCTCAGAGTTAGTGCAGAATGGCACAAAATACACTGAACCGACTGATATAGCCAACATCCTGGCAGACAGGTTCAGTGCAAACTTCACCCCCTCTCACCTCCAAAAGAGCTCATAACTATACCAGAAGAATGTAGTGCTCCTGAAATCACAGACATTCAGGTTGAAACAGCTCTCTCCAAAGCCAAAAACATAGCATCAATGGGACCGGATGGTGTCTCAGGCTGCGTCCTATATGAGCTCAAAGATGAACTAACCCCTCACCTAAACACACTGTTTAAACTCAGCCTCTCCACAGGCTTTGTGCCCACAGAGTGGTGCACAGCAATGGTTATTCCGCTCCACAAAGGTGAAGCCACAACAGACCCCAGGGACTATCGCCTTATAAGCCTGACTAGCTTGGTCTGCAAAGCTATGGAGTGTATTATCATGGATCTCATTAACAGAGACATTGGAAACCTCCAAACACTAGACCCTACCCAGTTTGGCTTTGTTAAGGGCAGATCATGCCTCGTAAACCTGGTGGACTTCTTTGAGACATTTACCAAGGCTATAGACGAGGGAAAGGTGGTCCACACAGCCTACCTAGACCCCGCAAAGGCCTTTGACACCATTCCCCACTCAGGTATTTTAGACAAGCTCACTAGCCTGAACATAAATCCCTATATCATGAGATGGGTTGCCAGCTGGCTCACGGACAGAACCCACATGGTAAGAGTTGCAGGAGCTAGGTCTGACTCTAAACCGGTTACAAGTGGCATTCCCTAGGGATCAGTCCTAGGACCCCTCCTGTTTGGCATATACTTCTCAGAGGTACAGGCAAGCACAGGAGGACTGTGGCTGACCAAGTTCACAGACGACTGCAAACTAGGGGCTATAATTGACTCTCCAGCTGACACAGATATCCTCCAAAAGGGTCTCACTGAGACAGATACCTGGTGTCAAAACCATGGCTTCAAGCTAAATGCCAAAAAGTGCATAGTCATCCCCTTTGGAAAAAACAAAGTACCTACAAACTGTCACATAGGTGGTAGCCCCCTAAATACAGAAGACGTAATAAGGGATCTGGGGACCCAAGTAGATAGTAACCTCTCCTTTGATAATCACATTGCCAAAGTGGTTAGAAAATCCTTCTATGTGGCCCACCTAATCACAAAAGGGTTTGCATCCAGATTGAAAGAGGTCATTGTGCCCCTCTACGCATCACTCATCAGACCCATCATAGAGTACAATGCCCCATTCAGGATGTACCTTACAAGACACCTGAAACAACTGGAAAGATCACAGAGGTACCTCACCAAGAGGATCACTAGCCTCAAGCAGATGCCCTATGTAGCTCGACTGAAGAAACTCCAACTGTACTCGGTTGCATACCGCCTACTCAGACGTAATCTCTGCCTGACATACAAGGCCATGTCCAACCCAGAATTGATGGACATGCTCCACCTAAAGAAAACCATATCCCCTCAAGCCACACGCTCTAGGGATCTAAACCTCACCACAACAATAAATAGGACATGCTGGAGGGATAGATTCCCATCCCAGAGACTTCCCATGCTCTGGAACAAGATTCTAATCTACATTAGACAGAGCTCCTCACTAATCCTCTTCAAGAGAAACCTTGACGAGTGGATGGGAAAGAGAAAGTTTACCCCTGGGATCATTTCAATGGGTCTGCTGGACAGAGGTACAGGGAACTAATCTAAGGGGGCGGCAAATGCCAACACATTCCGGCTATGCTTATAAATGCCTTCGGGCAGATAGCCTAGTACCTACCTATGAACCTAAATATGATTTGAAATAACTGTACTTTGCGAAATATGCTTTAAAACAGCTTTACTTTGCAAAATAACTGCACTGTAATACTGTACACACATGCAAATACTTTGCACACTTTGGATACTTTGAATAGCTTTAGTTAATATGAAAAAGTAGCACATAACGAAAAAATATGGCCGCTTTTCCTTTTTTTGTATATATTATGCGATTCCGATATTGTCTCAAACATTTTCATAATTATTTGGAATATTTTTATCACTATGTCACAGTTTCAGACATTTCATTTAATAAGAAAGTAATTTTGAGCATTTTGAGTGCTTTATTTTATATTTGTAGCAAAATAAATTATTTAAGCAAGTTTTAGTACCTGGAATTTGTTTCTGACCTGTTTTGCAAGTCATATGACTCCTGTGTATTCTTCCAACTTTAACCAGTTGCCTCATGTCTGTGACTCTGAATCCCATTCTGACACCATGTCTCTTTTCTTATGTGCATTAAGAAGACATTGAGGCTTGGGTGTTCATTAAAGTAGTTTATTGTATACAAATATATCCGGATGGATGTCAGGAACATTAAACTTAAACAGACTATCTACTAACCGACTGCATACTTGCATGCTCTCACTCTGGCTGCTCACTCAAAATGGCAGTCTTGCTTGCACATGCTCAGTGTTTATATGCATGTGCTGACTCACTGGAAAGCTTCTTAAAGGTATATCACACACTGATATACATCACCCTCAACCTGTCCAATTTCAGATGGCTCCACATTAGCATACTGACTGTGTCCAAACTTCGGGGAGGGGTGTGTGGAAGCCACATTCTCAATGTCAGTAACCCCAGACCATGCTTCTTCATCACTGCCATCATCATCAAAGGCTACCAAGACACCAAAATCAAATGATAGGAGCTCCACAGTATTGATGGCAGGCTCACCTGTGATAATCGCATTGAAACACAACAAAAAGAGAAATAAAAGAACAACTGATCAGACTTATGCTACACAACCCTGGGATAAGCAATAATAGATGCAAGTGTAATTAAAAATGGAATTAAGGTAGACTTCAAGATAAATTTTATATAAATTAATAGGAAAGAAGACATGCCCATACCATTTGCAGGTGGTTGTGGAACCTCAATACCAGATGTCCATCACCATCCCTGTCCATTAGATGCCCCATATGTCTGCTCCTGCTACCTAACCTACCATACCTACCTACCTTACCCTCTTATTCATAACTACCTTCCCCAAAAGTCTACTCTCACCAATAAATAAATAAATAAAATGGGCATCTGTCCCTCAAAAGATTATGCCCCATAAATATCTCTCCACTTCTCCCATGTGTCTGTTTGACGCACTTGGTTTGTTTCAGTTGGCCGTACCACATTATTCAGTTGTTCTCACCTGGTCCTGATGTTGTCACTATCGAATTTCATGAAATTCGTGATACAGGTACACATTTAACTTGTGAAGAAGTAGACGGCTATGATGCTGCCTCACTACCATTCTTACCGTTCCTTTATTCTTACCCCTGTGTCCTACCTTCTGCTTGCCCACTATTTTCACCACCCTGTCCTATCAACACTTTTTTCATACATTTAATATGACCAAAAAATAGAGTCACACACAATACACATGGTCAGAGATGACCCATAAAAGTACATTTCATTCTTTGTCCTCAGAATTTGTGCAGTGCTTGGTATCGTGTACCAGTACTGAGTGACAGTTAATGGTGTTTCATGTCCAATGGCAAAAACTGAAGATTTTACCTTCAACCACTATAGTATGGCTAGTGTCACACAAATGCACTTAGCCCTGCTGCACTACAAAAATACATACTGATATCACTACTGGGAGACATTTACTCTTAACAATTTATTAGGCTGCGGGATGTAATATACACCCTATGGGATGTTTCATTTCTCATTAGTGTGATGACATCTAATGACTATATTGTCCATTGCTTTAATATGTTCTCACTATTCCTTTAAATGTGATTTTATGTAGTAAGTAAAAAGCATGACTTTCCATTTGATGTGCTCAGATAATTATAATGTTCTGTAGACTGCTTTTTACATAGTGTCAAGGGTTCGAATCCAGATGTATATCAAACATAATTTAACGTTTTCTCATACTAATATTGTGTGTGCAACTGTTTGTTACATATGTTATTAACCGATACTCTAGGTTGTGTAACTAGATAGGTGGATGGCTTGAATCCAAGAGTGTGCAACTAGTATGAGTGTGTGTGTCTATGGTATTAGGTCAACATGGCTTCAACAACACATCTGATGATTACACTTCCACTCAGGTGAAACATTTGAACTGGAAGAGGGTTCTGCCATCAATTGCCTCCCCTTTTTAACAAAATCAGTTGTTCTGTTACACACTGATGTCAACCTTTAAAATGTGCTCTGTCTCACACTCACATTAAGAGTTCTCTTGTGGTGTTTGCATTTGATCTTGTGTTCTTTAGATTGTGTAAATAGATAGGTAGGTGAATTGAATCCAGCAGTGACTACTGTGTGTGTGTGTGTGTGTGTGTGTGTGTGTGTGTGTGTGTGTGTGTGTGTGTGTGTGTGTGTGTGTATGTGTATGTACATGTCTCACTAGTTCTATGTAAAAACGGCTTCACCCACAGATTTTATGTGTAGCTTTACAGTGAAATGGGCTCACCCACCAATTTTGGTCCCATTTAGCTCACGCACACTGCTCTAGCAAATCAATTTGAAGTAATTTTTTCAAACATGCCATGCTTCTCAGCTGTAATCAAACTTCTTGTGTGGCATTTGCAATTCATACAATGTCCTCTAACTTATGATCTTAGTCAGGTAGACGGTTCTAATCCAGTTAAACACTTATGAGACCATTTGTTAAAATGTGATTTATATAAAACTTGTAGTAAGCTTTCTCCTTTGGCATCAGGAAATGATGCAATGTTATCTAGCATGTGGGCTAAATAAGGCATGGGTTTGAGTCTGGCACTCTCTAAGCAATATGTATGTGTGTACTTTCAAAGTCGCAGGGATGATTCGATTGTGCAACAAATGTGGCTAGGTACACATACCATAATGCAAGATTTTGAGGCAAAGAGACAGATTATACTAGTCATTTAATCAGTTTAAAATCACATAAATGATGTGTAGCAGTGGTGCAGTGGTTAATGTTGTCATCTCATGTTAAGAGGTTCTCTGCTTCAATTCTTGGCTGGGGTGCCCCCTGTGTGGAGTCTGCATGTCCTCCCTGTGATCACGTGGGTTCCCCCCATGTGCTTCTGTTTCTTCCCACATTCCCAAGACATGCAGTAGGTGGATTGGACACTCTAAAATTGGCCGTAGGTGTGAGTGTGTGCATGAGTGTCATGGTACAACTGAACTACCGTGACAGGGCTAGCTACCCGGTGGTGTAAATTTTGGGTCGAGGTGATTGTCACTGCAGAAGTGACACCCCGTCCCATGTGCAAAATGGGAAAAGGGATTGAGGATGGATAGATGGATATGGTGTGTAGCACTATGATAATATCATCCCTTCAAATAGACTCTGACAGTTTAGTAAGAATTCTACTGTAGTACATGCAGTTGCTACAATATCCTGTAGTTGTTTATGTTCGATAGGTAGGAGTTCAAAACCCACAGTGAATGTGTTTTAGCCCAAACTGATTTGCACCATAATGATGATGTCATGTCTTCGGATATGTTCTGTCTTATAAATGGGTTAAGGCATCACCTGTGTCACATGCAATTAATAAGTATGTCTGTAGATTATGGACATAAATAGACAGTGGTTCAACTCTAGCAAAAGACAACAGAATCTGAGTGTAGTGTGATGATGCAGTAAAACAAACAATATTGGTTCAATGTATTTATATCCCTTTTAGTTGAATCAAAGGTCTTTCCACATACTAAGCATTTCATGCCATTCAAATAGCTGTTCTGTAATGCATGTAGTTAGACTTCACCTGTGGTGCATGTGGTTACTGTATAACATCTATATCCAGATAGGCAGTAGTTATTGTATAACATCTATATCCAGATAGGCAGTAGTCCTATTCTGGGAATCTATATGTGCAAAACAATATGGATGGACAAGAGCAATTTACCCTAAAAAACAGTGATTTGGATAAATCACACTTGTATGAACAGTAAATTTGCTATATACTTCTGATCCCTCAGAATAATTTATATTGCATAAATGACCAACAGAAGCTTTTCTTAGTTCACACCTTGAAGTGTGTTTTTTGCTTCTATTTTACTTGGTCTGATGATCTTAGGCTAGTCTTCTAGTACCAGTCACAACAGTGAGAGAAATGAATTACTACAGGATCTGAGCCTTATATATATATATATACAATTATACTGCATTGTACTATTTATTGATTGGATTCCTCTCTACCTCATCTCCTATAACCTGCGCTGAGCTGTGCAGCAGTGGTTTGCAGAGCCCTGTACAGAAGTGGGCATATAGAGTTGTAATTTTCCATATACAACTTCTGCTATTTTCTTAAAATCTATCAGTGTGTAGAGCAGATAGTTTGCCTTCTGAGAAGAATTACCCTGAGTGCTGTTTAAGATCAACTCTAGACCTCTTCTGCCAGCCCAAGAACTCTAAACCTTAAATCCACCACCCCTCATAGAGCAAAATAAAAGAGGATCCACGGACACAGATTTCCACTTTCCTTTTGTCTCTGTGGCCAGCCTGGTAGAATTGGACATCCTTATACAATGTAGCAATTGTTTCATGTTTACTGACAACCACCTTATTGTTATGCAAACTGACAGAGTATGTGAGAGATGTAATTACTCTCTGTCTTTGAAGGCAAAACTCTCACATACAGACACTAATATTTCTAAACAGGTTGCCAGTAACACACACAGTACATCTTCTATAGATCAGACACATAAACTCACACAGGCTGAGGTGCTTGAATCTAATCTACCTAAACCTCAAAAGTCTCCTGTACTGTGCAGTAGAGACCTCCCAAATACTCTACAAAGACAACACTCACCAGGACACATACAACCATGTCACACAATGTCCTAATGTCTAAGCCCTTAAGGCAAACTGCCACACAACCCAAAACATTGGTCATTAGAGACTCTATTGTGAGAGTATGCTCCCCTCACCAGGCTGAGCAAGTAGACAGTCATGGTCAGTTGGCTATTGGGGCAAGGATCGGCCAGATCACATATGCACTCAGAACATTGAACAAGTACCAGCATGACTCTGTCATAGTCCATGCTGGTGGTAATGACCAGAGACATACCTCCCTGGACTATATGAACAAAGGTATTATGGTGCTTTCAGATTATATGTCCCAGGCAGGTATGAGTCTAGTATGGAGCAAAATTCTACCTTCTCCAAGTATCACACCACAATTGGCTTGTTTACTAGAGTCATTCCAATATTTGTCAGCTTAGGAGGACATAATCAACAAACCACTCTGCTTTGCCAAGGATGGTTTGCACCTGTTTCCACTAGGCTTTTGGATATTGACAAAAACATTATCTGCCCCTGTAGTGCCTTTTTAAGACAATTCCAGTCTGATAAAGCTTCCGACATAGTAAATTTTACATAAGATAGGAGTCTCAAAAAGTAGCTCCACTCCATGGAAATACTCCTCATCCTGGAGAGTGATGATATCTGTGCCTTTAATGAGACATACTTAAGGCCATGGAAGAAACTTCCAGCAGTACATGACTTAATGATTTCTACACATTTATACTGGCTACTGCATGAGAAGGGACAAGAGGTGGAGGTATATCAATCTACATATAAAGTAAGCACACCTCAAGGTTGGTCAGACAGTATGACATGCTTGAGGTAATCCATGTCCAACTAACCTTAAGGGAAGTCGAATACCATATCCTTGGTAGCGATAGGTCCCTGTCTATGATCCAGCATAACTATATCACACATACTTCAATGTACTGGAGGCACTCATAATTCAGCCCAACACCTTATTCATGGGTGATAACAATTATCCTACCACAAACTGGGATACGCATAGCTAAATTCCAAGTCTCCCCAAACTCAGAGAACACAGTGGAATATGTTGAAATGTTTATGGACACCCTGTACAAGTATGTAAATAACTGCACAGAAACAGCAGTATCAAATTGAAATAAACTTTGGACAAACTACAAAAACAAGCCCTATTGGTGGATGTCCCAGTAGAAATAGGTTGTACAACAAAAGATAGAATATCATGCCCAAAAATAGGACGGACTATACCCAAAAGTCAAAAGACTCCCTTCCCTCATCAGTCTAAATAAGCAACTCATGGGACAATCAAGTCCACCAAATTCAACTTTAAGGCAAAAATAACCTCCCAGGCTAAGGGTAACCATAAGGCATTTTAGTTATGTACATAACCTTAAAAGGAACACCTAGCAGTGTGCTGAACTAATAGTAAATGGAACTTCCTATACCAAACTGAAGGATCTAGCAAATTTTCTGGCTGATACATTTAGCTCCAGTTTCACCTGCGTATCACCCCCCCCCCCAGTTCCCCGCAGGAAATAACCTCTATTATTTCTCTACCAACTATCACTAAAGAACAGGTCCTGCACTGCACTCTCTAGAGTTAAAAACACTACATCAGTGGGTACTGATAATTATACCTGGATGCCTCTTAAATAGCTTAGAACATGACCAGGCTGGCCCATTAGACTCTATTCAGCTACATCTTCCAGACAGACTTCATACCCAGGGAATAGAGGAATGTAACTGCCATCCCTGTATACAAAGGCGCACCATCAACAGACTCTGGAAACTACAGTCCTATACGTTTCACATGGCTTATACATAAGGACATGGAAAGAATTATTGTGGACCTAATAAAAAAAGACATAAGAAATTTTCAGACACTGGAATCATCCTAATTTGGTTTTGTCAAGGGCACTTAATGTTTACTAAACTTGGTGGACTGTTTCAAGAAGGTCACTAGAGCCATGGATGAGGGCAAAACAGTACATATTGCCTTCATTGACCTGATGCTGCTGAATGTGTAGCTGTGCTTAGTAGCTTGCACATTCAATGAGCACTTCTACTCACACTAAATGTGGACTGTGGCTCTGTCTGTGGAGGAGGGATTCTCAGTCAGCAGCTTTGCTACTGCTATATGTGTGTGTCTATACACACACACACACATATATATATATATATATATATATATATATATATATATATATATATATATATATATATATATATACTGATCTACTTTACATGATCGACATTTCACAAAGCCGAAGACCATATGGCCGAGACCATATGATCAACTTTTGAAATGTTGAACATATAAAAAAAAATAAAAAAACACAACAATAGCTTACCTAAACATAGCTAGCAGGGGGGCAAGCCCCACTGCACTCCCCCCCATGGGGGAGGGGCTCTGGCTCCCCACACCCCCAAAACTTAAATATACCAACTCCGAGATCGCACTATGGTGCGAAAGATGGAAATCTTTCCATTCCACACTGTATGGAGATGCCCGTTCTGCATGGTCGACATTTCAAAAATTGATCATATGGTCTTGGTTGTATGGGCTTCGGTTTTCTGAAATGTTGACCATGTGAAGGGGACCCATATATACACACTAGATACAGGGATTTGAACACTGAGTGTGACATAAACAGACCATACTGACAACATAAATATGTAACTCAGGATTCCCATGATCTGTAATAGGCTTTCCATCCTTGTGAAGCAGAGCCAATCCCTAGCCCTATTCAAATGTAACCTTGACTATTGGATGGAAAATTGCAAATTCATCCCTAGGCTGACCTCCATGTCTCTAATAGACTGAGGCCAGCAGTAAACATTCCCTATCTAACATACCACTCACATAACTATTTAGCAACCTCCTAACATGCCCCTCCTAGCAAGCATACTCCTCCTAATAAACATATCCCCCCAATAAAGATACACACATTACCAGGGAATGCACTGGGGTTGGGTTGCATAGTTAGGCTTATAAAGGCACTGGTGGTCATTAGCCTAATATATACCTATGAAACAATGAAGCTATGAACCTGCATTCCCATGAAGTTTTAAGCCCTTGTAATTTAAGTATGAATAACCCAGAGATGGGCAGAACATTTACATGTTACTCCTATCTATAAGGGACAAGTGTGCTAAACCAGAAGTTATTTGTTGGTTTCCTGTCCTTCCATTCATCCACCCATCCATCCATGCATCCATCCATCCATCCATCCATCCATCCATTGGTCTACCCATATTATGTCTGAATAAAGAAAGGGAAGTACTTTGCTATGTGTGGACAGAAAAAACATTCCATAATAGTGGCTTTCACTGTGATACATATCCACCCCCCAACATCATTGAAAAACTTCATAATTTGCTGAATTACCTGTCAGTCTTTTAGCATAAGAAATCAAGACAAAGGCTAAAATAATGGGGGGGGGGGCAAAGGCACAAAATAGGGTCAGACTTTACATATTGCTCTTATAAACTTAGAAAGTTACTAGAATAACAGGATTTGTGTTAGCATGTATTTTCTGAAGGATATGAAGTCCATAATTCAAGTGTATGTCATTATTAAGTGACTTCAATTCCCATTTTACAAGGAAGAGCCCAAAAATTTGAGGCAAAAATCTAAACATTCTACGAAAATCTGGATAGTTGAGTGGTATTTTTCTTGCAGTGCAAATGGGGCTTCCAAACCTATAATGACTTTTAAGATTATTGATTGATTTTAAGGTAGCCCCACATACTGTGCCTCGCTTTCATTAAAGATATCATCTTACAAGCTTTACCATTAATTATGTTATTGTGCAGGCTTTCAAACATTTGGTGTTTCTGGTACAGCAGACTTATAAAACTTAAATGAAGTCATCCTGGAGCCTAGAGCCTGCTGAGAATGGCATTTTAAAATTTATATCCAAACAATAAAACTGTCTCCCTTTTAAAAATGCATAAACTACTGGACTGCCCCAAGGTAAGAATGTTTGATATCCCTTTTCTTAGGAATTTGACCTCTGACTTTGTAACAACTGTGTGCTTTAAACGTGTGTAATCTATGTGCCTGCCCCTAAGCTAAGAATGCTCAATGCCTCTTGTCACCAAATTTTGGTTTTGTACCATTGTAACAACTATGTTTTTAACATACATAGATTGCTTTATTGTACAAGTTAAGAATGTCTGATGTCCCTTTTGTTTTATATCTGCTTTATATCACTGTGTTTTTTAAACATGCACAATCTACTCAACCATCCTAAGGTAAGAATGTTTGACATTTTTTCTCCAGGTATGTGTCCTGTAACACTATGACAACCACTTGCCTTTTTAAATAATGATAATTATTCACTTCCTTTCCAGAAGGAAAGCATTTCTTTCAAAATGTCTTAGTATCCCGTGAACAATAATCAAATAATCCAAGTAATCATATATCTGACTTTTGCTTGGCTTATTTCTTAATGTCTGAACAACCTTGAGAGAGACTGCAAATTTTAATGTGTTTGTTAGATACTGAACCTTTACCACCACAAACTAAAAGACACATTAGTAAACCTTCTTCTTATTCTAGAACTCTTTTACTGCATTATACCTATAATATGGGGTGCACACACACACACACACACACACACACACACACACACACACACACACACACACACACACGCACCCATGCACACACATACATACACACACGCACACTCGCACGCACACACATATACACATGCGCACACACACACACGTGCACACACGCATACACACACACGCATACACACACAGATGCATCGATAGACAGACAGACAGAGACAGACATAGATAGATAGACAGACATAGATAGGTAGATAGATGGATGATAGATAGGTAGATAGATAGATAGATAGATAGATAGATAGATAGATAGATAGATAGATAGATAGATAGATAGATAGATAGATAGAAAGAGAAAGATAATTGCATAAATAAATAAATAAATAGCTAGAAAGTGTGCATTTTCAAAAATGTCAGCTGCATATCATAGAGTACCTAAACCTACATCCCCAGTTTTGTCTCAAATATATCACTGGGAAGTACTTAACAGACTAAACCAGATGGTTCTGGAAGATAAAATACATTTAAGATGCAGTCACCTAAAAATACTATACAAAAGTTCTTGCCCTGAACTAAGCACCCTAATATTATAATATACCACTAGCTGAGATCTTCTAACATTGGCAGTAAAGAATGCAGTGACTACCTTACCAGGAAATGGAATGCATACAACCTTTAATTTAGATCACCAACAACACCAAATCTTTTTAAAAGACATGCAAAGCATAGCTTAACACACCTTTTCAACACAAGTCACATGGTATCACAGTGATACAGCTTCATATTAATTTATTTTGGTTTAAACAATCCTTAAACATGTGTTCTTTCCTAACACAGGAAAACCCAATGTATTTGCCTGTAATATTTTTTATACTCTTAGGAAATGTGCAGTATACCTTATACAAATTTAAATATTTATATATATTACTAATGTATTGAGTAACTTGTGTATTAGCAATTTACTGTTATCACCTTAGTAATTTTTCCTATGAAATATATGTTCATATGTCTTTCCACAGATGTCAACCATCACCGTTATTTTTTAATATTCACTAATGGTCCCTGTACAATATGTTCCTTACCAGTTTTACACCTAGGCAGAAACTTATAGAGTTTACATAGCACACAGTAGCGGTTTGTGTGATGAGCAGCAACACACAAGGTTTTGGTAATTCAGCAACACAAGTTATGGAGCAGTGTAATATGGTTTGCATTGTATCATAGTGTGTACAGGCAGGTGAATAAACACGTGTAAATATGTAAATGATATAGAACAACAAACTGCAATAATGAGACGGAAATGAAGGTTGAAACGAATGTTACAAACATCTCTGCAACACCTTGTGCACCTTTCAACATGTCCGTATAAAGATGCGCACCAGTTTAGAAATTTAGGTTTTACCTAATGGAATATTGTTTGGACTCATTACATTTTATGATCAGTAGCACCTTTTTCTGCTGACCATGATTGGTGCTTATCCAGTGGCACGTCATGGTGCACTGTAACAGTGACTTCACTTTAGGACATGGCTTAAGTGCCATACCTGACTCATCAGTAAATAATTGATCACTTCTGTGTGGCTTGTGACTTAATAAGACCTCCATTAGACATCTATCTCCCACATGCTGAATCTAGGGGAAAGCATAACGTTTCTGCCCCTCTGCAAATCAAATGTGTAGTGCTTACCGTCCTAGCTCCTGAGACCTTTCATTAACCAACTGGGAATGTGTTAGGTATATTGCAGACTTCAGCCTGACGGTAGCTTTATAAATTTCCTACATTGATCTGCTATATAAAAAAGGACATATCTGATTCCCCTTGATAACAGACAAGAAAGCAACCCCAGTGCTTGACTTGTATAACATCACATCTCTTTGTGCTACTGGGTGTCATAGATTACATCATATAATGGTATAGGCCCCAATTTGTCTCAAATCACAAATGCATGTGGACAGGATAGGATATCATTGTCTCGGGTCTACTTTATTAACTCGAATGTTCAAAGGTTCGAATGCATAAAGAGTGACACATATGCATCGAACTCTTAAACGTTCGAAAGTTAATAAAGAAAAAAAATGCACAGAAAAAAAAAATATGTAGGCAGGGGGACAAGCGCCCCTGCACCCCCCGCTATTTAAATATACCAACTCCAAGATTGCACTACATTGAAGTAAATGGAAATCTCCACCTATGGAGATTTCCATTTAGAGTTTTCGACAGCTTGCACTTTCGATGCATATGGTTCGATCCATATGTATTTGCGGTTTTACACTTTCACGTAAATAAAGTAGCCCCCATTGTCGCAACTGACATGTATTCTGGATTTACTTTCTCCATGTCTTTTGGGTTTCTAATACCATGACAGGAATGAACCTCATTTCTAAGTCAGGGAATAATTAAAGTTGATGAAATTATTACTTAATCTTTGATGATAGCCAAAAGTACTCTACATTCTGCAAAACAAAGGGGATCATATCCAGTGTGTATATGCAGTATTCCAATTCCTATATTTGACTTATGTTTGATTATTGCTGTTGCTTCCACTGAGGTGACTTAGCTCCAGGCCATCTGATTGGCAAGTTCAAGATAAACAGGCATTTACCATCACTGAGTATGTAGGCAGTAACACTCCACAAAAAAATATATTTTATGTGCTGCATTTGATACTGGAGATCCATTGAGTCCTAGCTAATGCCTTGTATCCACTATCCTGAAACTTTGCCTGAAATGGCAGACACCACCCCCCCTGCTGTGATATGAAGTAGCATAGAATCTGCATACCTCTGCTATTTTGACACCTTTAATGGGGCTCTACAATATTCACTAGACACAACAAGCAAGCTGTTTTTTTTCTGGTTGTGCCATGCTATCTAACATGATCCTACAGAAGCAATATCTTCTGCCCCATGAAATGGCTGTATTAGGCCCTCTTCTAGACCCCACAGCAGAAGCTAGAAAAGGCAGTGAGGTGAAGCATGCATCTGCACTTGCAAGAAGTGCCTCCTGGATAGTGACAAATGAAGTATGTGGTGGTTCTGGTGAAGTACCAACAGCTAGTGACATCTGTGGTTCATGTTAGCTGTAAAGGGACAGCACCACATTGAATAAACATTTTAAGTATAATGTCAATATTAAGTTGCCATAATAGAAATGAATCATACTATGCTGTTCTTTACATTGTCATGTTAAAGTGTTCACCACATATCTCCTCAGTATCAGAACAGGGTGGATGGTGTTGTAAGTCACTGTTATCATCATTTGCACATGTACCAGAGGATATAATTCCTTAAGACTGTCAGTGCAAACAGGGTGGAACACAGTTTACTCAGGGAGTGTGAGAAACCTGCCAGAGCAGGCAAGGACTGTGACAGTCTCAGCATATGGGCAGGAACTACCTTGGATGGCAGGCATTGTTACAGAAAAGTGTTGCCACTGCATGACCTGGATCTGGATACAGATCTTGCAAAACGGCAAGGGGTGAAAAGACTTGTGACAAACATAGGGTAGTACTGCATGAGCTTGCTCTGGATACAGATCTTTAAGGCTGGCTAGAGTGAAGAGTGTAGAGCTTCTAAAATTTTCTAACAGTGGCATTGTGCATGCACCCTGATAAAGCTGCAAAGCATGTGAACCACGGGTACCTGCACTCTTCTCTTTACAGTGAAATCTGGCATTGCTACAAGACATGATTACAGTGACAGTTGTTCATAGGTTCATAGGTTCATAGGTTCATACTAGGTTATCTGCCCTAGGGCATTTATAAGCCTAGCCAGAATGTGTTTGGCTTTCGCCACCCATTTTAAATTTATTTTGCTATGCCCTTTTTCGAGGTTAGTATACTGTCCCTCTGTCTAACAGTGACACAGAAGTGATACCCGGGGTAAACCTACGATCTCCCATCCACTCATCAAGATTCCTCTTGAAGAGAGTCAATGAGGGACTCTGCCTAACCTGGACTGGGATTTTATTCCAGAGTGAAGGGAGCCTCTGGGTTATGAATCTGTCCCTCCAGCATGTCCTATTTATTTCAGTGCTGAGGTTCAAGTCTCTCGAGCGTGGCTCGATGGGATTTGGATTTTCTGAGGTGCAGCATATCCATTAATTCCGGGTTGGACATGGCTTTATATGTCAGGCACAGATCGCCTCTGAACAGGCGGTATGCCACTGAGTAGAGCTAGAGTTTCTTTAACCGGGCAGCATATGGCATCTGTTTGAGCCCTTTGATCCTCTTGGTGAGGTACTTTTGGGGTCTTTCTAGTTGCTGCAGGTGTCTGGTAAGGTACATCCCAAAAGGGGCATTGTACTCAATTATGGGCCTGATGAGGGATGAGTAAAGAGGCACGATGACGTCCCCTGATCTAGATGTGAATCCCTTCATGATTAGGTGGGCTATATAAAATGTTTTTCTAACCACTTTGGCCACGTGGTTGTCAAATGAGAGATTGCTATCAACTTGGGTCCCCAGGTCCCTAATTACTTCTTCTGTACTTAATGGATTACCACCTATGTGGCAGATAGCCTAGTATGAACCTATGAACCTATGAACCTATCTGTGGGCACTTTGTTTTTGCCAAAGGGGATGACTATACACTTTTTGGCATTTAGCTTGAGGCCATGGCTCTGGCACCAGTTGTCTGTTTCTATGAGGCCCTTTTGGAGGATGCTTGTGTCGACTGGAGAGTCGATTATGGCACCCAGTTTGCAGTCATCTGCGAACTTGGTCAGCCACAGTCCTTCCGTGTTTGCCTGTACCTCCGAGAAATATATACCGAACAAGAGAGGTCCCAGGACTGAGCCTTGTGGGACACCACTTGTAACTGGTTTGGAGTCTGACATGGCTCACGCAATTCTAACCATGTGGGTTCTGTCCTTGAGCCAGTTTGCAATCCATCTAGTGACATAGGGGTTTATATTTAAGCTGATGAGCTTATCTATTAGTCCCGAGTGGGGTATTGTATCGAAGGCTTTTGCGAGGTCCAGGTAGGCTGTGTGGACCACCTTCCCCTCGTCAATGGCCTTGGTGACTGTTTCAAAGAAATCAACCAGGTTTAAGAGGCAGGATCTGCCTTTAACAAAGCCGAACTGGGTAGGATCCAGTGTTTGTAGGTCCCCAATATCTTTATTTATGAGGTCCATGATGATCCTTTCCATAGCTTTGCAGACCAAGCTAGTCAGGCTTATGGGGTGATAGTTTCCAGGATCCGTTGAGGCACCACCTTTATGGAGAGGGACCACTGTTGCTGTATGCCACTCTTTGGGCACATATCCTGTAGTAAGGCTGAGATTGAACAGTAGTTTTATGTTTGGGTTTAGCTCTTCTTGGAGTTCATGTAGGGCGCAGCCCGGGACACCATCTGGTCCCATTGATGCTGCATTTTTGCTTTGGAGAGGGCGGCTCTTACCTGAGCATCTGAGATGTCAGGGGCAGCACTCTGCTGGGATAGATATTTGCCCTTTTGGTGGGGAGGGGGGGGGAGGTTGCACTGGACCTGTCAGCTAGGATGTTGGCAAAGTCTGTGGGGTTGGGGTATTTTTTGTCATTTTGGACTAATTCTGAGCATATCTGGGAATTACCACCCAGGTTCCTAACATAACTAAAGAAAGCCTTGTGATTATCCTTAGTGTCCTGTGCAATTTTTCTCTCGAAGCTGGCCTTAGACAATTTTATGTGTGCCCGTAGTTTTTTACTAATACTGATCAGTGATGCCTTCCCTTTTTGGGATTTTGCTCTATCATTTAGTAGCTTCCTCCTTCTATTGTATAGTTTGTTTATGGCTGGGGTCTACCAGACAGGACGTCTGCCTTTGGAGGATTGGGTCTTGGTTTTATTTGGGATCGTATGATCCATGCATTCCTAAAGGTGTTCATAGAATGCGTTTATAAAGGATTCTGCGGTCTGGGCCGTATTTTCCACAGGCCCGGGGGCTTTGAAGGATTCCACCTCAGTTGTGAGGAGTGTGAAATTTGCTTTATAGAAGTTTTTCACTGTGGTTTTCTGGGCAGGGGGTGGGGTCGGGATGCAAATATCCAGTGAGATTAGTTTATGGTCTGATCTTACCAGTGAGGGATACATTTCTGTTCTGGAGCATAGAGTCCCCATGTTGGTGATAATCAGGTCCAGTATGTTTTCCCCTCTTGTGGGAGTGGTAACAAGTTGTTCCATAGCATTTGAGTTTATAAATTCTAGAAACCTTTGGGCTAGGGTGTTGGAGCTAGAGTAATGCTCCCAGTCTATATTTGGGTAGTTGAAGTCACACAATATAATGGTGTTTGGAGAGACCTTCATATTTTCCAGTGTTCTCAGGAAGGCCGAGTGGGGTTCCTGGGTTTGGGAGGGTGATCTGTAGCAGGCTATAAACTGGAAGGCAGTTTTACCCACTGTTAGTTGCACATGGATAGTCTCTGATGCTTCGTGCTTTGCCACCAATCTGGAGGTGTGGGTATCTTTGATGAATATCGATACTCCCCCTCTTTTTGTGGTTCGGTCCAAGTTTTGGGGCCGAAAAGCATGGTATGAGGTATAACCTGGTAGTGCTGGGGTGCTCTCGGGAGCCCTGAACCAGGTTTCTGTTACTGCACAGATATCGCTGTTCTCCATGCTAAGGAGAGTTTCGAGTGCGTGCATCTTGAGGTTTAGACTTCTGGCATTGAGTAGCATTACTCTTAGTTTTTTATCCCTTGTGATACCTATGGAGGTGGGTTTGTCTTTTGAGCCTTGCCTAAAAAAGGCACTATGGGGATAGCAAGAGCCTTTGCCAATATCCGAAAGCCCAGGGGTGACAGGTACAAGCCATCCCTAGTGAAGCATCATGGCTTGTCGAGCATATCATCCCAAGCTGACAGGCATTGGATCCCCTTTGAATGACACCAGTACTTAAGCCAATTGTTGAAATTGATCATCTTGTCTTCATATTATGGCATCATTCTTGGTGAGGGTAAGATGCTACTCAAGGTCAGGGTCATACCGGCCTGGGCTACATGCTCAGAGAGCTCCTTTATGTCTCTTTTCATGTAGTCCAGGGAGGTACGTCTCAGGTCATTCACACCAGCATGGACAATGACTGAGTCATATTTGTACTTGCCTTGGAGTGACCTGAGTGCTTGTGTTATGTGGCGGATCCTAGCTAACAGGCTGCTCACCGTGACCCTCTCCTTGTTCAGCCTGGTCAGCAGGACGCCAGTGTGTCTGGCGATAGAGTCACCTATTACAAGTGTATCAGGTGTGTTGTTTAGTCTTAAGGGCTGTGACTGTTTGGCACACTGGCTTTGTGAGATATGTGTTGCACGTGTTTTGTTTTGGGGTAGCGGCTGCTTGGGTGTCTGCTTTGGAGGTCTCTGCTGCTTGCAGATCTTTATTTAGAGCCTCCGAGTATGTTTTTGTGTGATTATGTGTTTGGTTTGCTGTCGTGGTAGGTCTATGTGAGACTGGAATTGTAGTGAGTGTGGTTTCCTTCTCCTCCTGACTGGTTATGCCAGTACTGAGTTGAGAGAGCTTAGCCTCCAGTTTGGCTATATGGTTGCATCTCTCACATGTGTTGGAATTTGTTTGGAGGAGGAGAGGGTTGTCTGTGTACATGAGGCAGTTTTAACATTGCCTCAAGATTCCCAGATTCACCAGCTGGACCGGAGAGGAGATTGACAACTTGACCTTTGGACATGCTAGAATAATATTGGGAATTCCTTAATAATTGAAAACCAGGGCCAGTGGTGAGTGAGGGTGTAGTGCTTTTAATTTAGTGCTGACTTGCATAATTGCTTTAGTGAGCAAGTGCCAGGTAACTTAAGTGCAATGTGTTACAGGTAACTTAAATGCAAAAATGACAAACAGTAACTTTCTTTCAAGTGAAACAAGGAAATAAGTACAGTAAGCAATGCAGATATCATTAGTGATCCACAGAAGTGCTGAGAAGCCGCATATTAGGTGGAATTAGCGTTCCAGGGAAATAACAAGCAAACAAACAACAAGCATATAAACAAAGCTAGATTCAATTGTTTATTATAAGGGTGGGTGCCACCACAGCCTTCTGTGTAAGGGTGTTTTTTGATGGAATGCCAGAGCCCTCAGGGTAAGGATGTTTCCTGTTGGTTTACATGAGCCATAAGTACAAGGATGTTTCCTGACAGTATACTAGAGCCCTCAGTTTAAGGGTGTTTCCTGATGGTTTATCAGAGCACTCAGTGTAAAGGTGTTTCCTGATAGTTTGCCAGATTCCTCAGTGTAAAAAATGTATCCTGATGGTTTACCAGCACCCTCACTTTCCTTATGGATTACCACTCCCTTTCCTTATGGTTTACCAGATCCCTCAGTATAAGGGTTTTTCCCTGATGGTTTACGAGAGACCTCAGTGTAAGGGTGTTTCCTGATGGTTTACCACAGCCCTCAATGTAAGGGTGTTTCCTGATGGCTTACCAGAGTCCTCATTGTAAAAATGCTTCCTGATGGTTTACCAGCTACCTCACTTTCCTTATGGTTTACCAGATCCCTATGTGTAAGGGTGTATCCCTGATGATTTATGAGACACCGCAGTGTAATGGTGTTTCCTGATGGTTTACCATGGCCCTCAGTGTAAGGGTGTTTCCTGATGGTTTTCCAGAGCTCTCAGTGTGGTGTGTTACCTGATGTTTTTTTCTACATGTCCACCTGGAGTTCACAGTGGTGTTGAGCACATAACTTGCTCTTCAGCTCCTATATATCTTGCATGGCAGCACTCTGGTCTTGAATGACAGACCTATGCATCTGCTGATTTATTCCTAGTTCTGACAGCATCTCATGGTTCAAACTGGACATGAGAATCTCTGTATCAACAGACTATGTAGGTATGCCCACATCAGAAATGGAGTACATATGTGAGCCTACATGTTCCAGCAGAGGAGAACCAGGTATAAGTGCGTCATCCATAGGAGGGCTCTCACATTCGTAGGATGTTGGTTTTTCACCCAATACAGCAACAGTTTCTTTAGTTGTTCTATGCATATCTCAATCCCATGTTAAGAGTGTACCACTACCCTTTTTTTAATGGAGACAGTAATATTGAGCTCTGGACAGTGAATCATGACCAATGCTGTGAGCTTCATTGCTGGACACCCTTGTGGCATAAACATTTGCTAGGTGACCAGCCTTAGACATCCGTATACCATGCTCTTTACTGTTAAAACCTGAATGTTGATCCGCAGATACCAGTGCTCGTACTCAGGATGTTGTTGAAAATCTTTATTCCACCAAGATATAAATTCCACTAAGATACTGGTTAAGCGCTTTCAACTGGTGACCCAGTCTTCATCAGAAGTTCTGATGAAGACTGGGTCACCAGTTGAAAGCGCTTAACCAGTATCTTAGTGGAATTTATATCTTGGTGGAATAAAGATTTTCAACAACATCCTGAGTATGAGCACTGGTATCTGCGGATCAACATTCAGGTTTTATCAGTTGATGCTCTTTACTGTTGATAATCTGACCTCAAAGCAGTGACAAGTGGAGAACCACAGGGTTCCGTCCTGGGACCTCTCCTGTTTGGTATCTACTTCTCTGAAGTACAGGCTAACAGAGAAGACCTCTGGCTAATGAAGTCCGCAGATGACTGCAAACTGGGAGCCATAGTCAAGTCCCCAAATTGTGTGGACATCCTACAGAAGGGTCTCACTGAGACAGATGCCTGGTGTCAGAGCCATGGCCTCAAGCTCAATGCCAAAAAGTGCAGTGTCATCCCCTTTGGTAAAAACTCTATACCCGTGAACTACCACATAGGCAACAATCTACTTAACACCGAATGCGTGATAAGAGACCTTGGGACACAGGTGAACAGTAGTCTCTCCTTTGATAGTCACATCGCCACAGTAGTCAGGAAGTCCTTCTACGTGGCACACCTCATCATAAAAGGGTTCTCATCCAGGAAAAAAGAGGTCATCATTCCCCTCTACTCGACACTCATTAGACCCACTATAGAGTACAACGCCCCTTTTGGAATGTACCTCACAAGACAAGAGCTAGCAGGTGAAAACAATCAGAATCAGACAATTACCCAGGCAGAACACTAGCCCAGCCCAGCCCAGCACTTAAAACACTGCAAACAACAGTCCATTATATTTCTCTCAAGAGACACTGCAACACTGCAGTAAGCTAATAGCAGTGAAAACTGAAAAAGCTGTACTGAGGCAAAAAAATGTTAGGGGGCTGCCATTGCTGTTATAAGGTGACATATGCAACATGCTGAGGGGGGTGATAATGTAAATCCTGCTGGACAACCCACAGTGAGGAGACGGAGAAGAGTGTACAGGCCCAGGTAACCTACCAGGGGCTACATGAGCTGGAGATAGTGGAGCGCTATAGGGTGGACAGAGACCTCCTGTAGCAAATTGTCGAGCTGTGCAGGCCATGCCTCACACACAGAACCAACAGAGGGGAACCCATCCCAGTAGAAACTAAGGTATGTGTTGGCCTAAGAATATTAGCAACAGGTACCTTCCAGAGACCAACTGGTGATATGATGGGAATATCACAGGCATCAGCATCCAGGGTACTGCACTAGTTCCTGGATGCCATGTCAGCACATGTCGGTGATCATGTATACTTCCCCAGTTCCCGTGAGGTATTGGCCAGCAATATGCATCTCTTCCAGCAAATAGCGGAATACCCTGAGGTAGTGGGTACAATAGACTGCACGCACATATGCATCAAAGCACCAGCCGGTGAGCAGGGTAGGGTCTACTTCAACCGCAAGGGCTTCCCCTCCATCAACTGCCAGGTCGTGTGTGATGCCCAGGGCATAATACTGAATGTGTGTGCTGGCTGCCCTGGAAGCTACCATGATTCCCATATTGGACATCTGACGCAGCTGTACCAGACATTTGCCAATGGGGACATCCCACATGGACACCTAGTGGGGGATGCTGGCTATGCACTAGAGCCGTGGCTGATGACACCCATCAGAAACGCACACACACCTGAACAGGAATGCCATAATGAGGCACACGCACAAACACGAAATGTAATCGAGCATGTGTTTGGGCTGCTCAAGTCACGGTTCTGGTGCCTGGACACATCTGGTGGACCCTTGCAGTACTCACCAACAACATGTACCCAAATTGTCATGATATGTGCTATGCTACATAATATGATCCTGCAAAAACAGCTGCAGTATGACCAGCATAGGCCTGGGCCAAACAGCCACCCACCATTGCCAGGGCCATCACAGGCAGAGCGTGACTCGGAGGAGGAACAACCTGAGCCTGCCCCAGTAGGCAGAAGGAGGCATGCCCAGTATGCTTTGGCCTTGGCAAAGAGGCAACGCATAGCACATGCACTGGCTCAGTAGGAACTCTGGAAATTATACCTCTGTCTGACCCGCACATATAGTAAAACGGATGCCTACGTTGAAACTACCTGCTGTCAAACATGTATAGGGAGTGTAGTATGTGCATCCGACATAGGCAGCCCTGCATCAACACCTGAGGCATGATTGCCATGTGTTAAGCAATATAAAGCAGTGCTAAACAGCATTTACCACCATGTAGTATATGTAAACCAAATCGCACACACCAACTAGTACAAATGTGGTCAATGTTGAGTAATACTGGCCAGCGTCCAGCAATGATGGTTAATATTAAGCAATGTTGGACAAGCTGGGTCTAAGTAGGGCATAGCTGAACAAAAGCCAACATGCTCATAGTTGCTCTACTGGCCCTTAACCAGTCTGGTCTGCTCAGTATGAAAATATAAGTGTTGATGGTCCTTGAACCCAGGATACTGTGCATTATAGTCATAGTACTGAACTACTAAACCATGACAGTATTGCGGTGGTTAACCTGTATGAAGAAATGTTGATAAGTCTATGCAAAGTATTCCATGGAAACCCTGCAGGCACAGCATAATCCATGTTGAGTTATGACACAAAGATGAGTCCTGCAGTAAGAGTAGAACCTGACTTTCAACACACACAGTAGAAATGTTAATATTGGACATGTACATATACATCAACAAATGTAGTGGACCTCAGACAGCAGCATACTGAAAGGTCACACTGGGCATGCTCACACACTTGAATACATGAGACTAATGTCAGGCAACAGAACAATGACAGTCTGAACTGGGCATGCTCACACACTTAGGCCATGTTGGAGTACAGCAGTGGGCCACACATATCAGGCAGTTGCATGTGTTAACCCAGGAACCTCTCACTATCCAGCAATCTGCCCTGTGCACACACTTATATGACAACAGACGTGTATATAATATAGTGGAATCCTGTCATAATCAAATATGTTCTGCAGATACCTAAGCGGTTCATAGAAATTGGGAAAGCAAAGATGATAAAAACCTGCAAACAGTATCAGCAGTAAACATTGTGCATCATGAGCATTTTCATAGGTGCAGAGGTTAATACTAGGCTAACTGCCCTAGGGCATGTTCAAGCATAGCCAGAGTGTGTTTGGCTGCTGCAACCCAGTCAAATCAGAACACTGTGCCTGTGAATAGTAGGTCACACAAGATAGCCCATTTACGTTTAGTGTATTGTGCCTCTGTCTAGCAGGGACCCAGAAGATATCCCATGGGTACACATACGATCTCCCATCCACTTGTCAAGATGTCACCTGTAGGTGGTCAGTGGGTGGCTCTGCTTATGCAAAACTGGGACTACACTCTGCAGTGAGTGGAGACTTACGGATAATAATCTGTCCCCCCAGCATGCCCTATCAACATCTGTGCTGAGGTATATGTCCCTAGAGTGTGTATCTCCAAGGGAGTTGGATATCCTGAGGTGGAGCATGTCCATTAATTCTGGGTCAGATATTGCCTTAAAATACAGGCACACAACACATCTGTGTAGGTGGTAAGTGACTGAGTAGAGCTGGAGTTACGGTATCTGAACTGTGCAGGGCATCCGTGTGAGTCCCTTCATCTGCTTGATGAGTAACATTTGTGGCCATTACAGTTGCTGCAGGTGTTGGGTAAGGTACATCCCAAATGTGGCATAGTTACCAAGCATGGTTGTGATGAGCATAGGGGCACAATGACCGCACATGATCAACATGTGAAACCATGTGGGATATGGTGGGCTATGTAGAAGTACTGTCTAACCACTTTGGCAATGTGATTGTCAAAGGCAAGAGTACGAACAGGTCGTGTCCCCAAACCCATAACAACTACTACCATATGTAATGGATTACTACCTATGTGGTAATGTGTAGGCATCTTGTCATTCTCAAAGGGGATGACTATGCAACTAATGGCATGTAGCCGTAGGCCATGGCTCAGGCACCAGTCATCCTATCTCTGTGAGACTCTGTATGAGTATGCATGTGCCAGCTGGAGAGTTGATTATGGCACCCAGTTTTCAGTCATCTGCGAACATGGGCAGCCATATTCCTCCTGTGATAGCTGTACATCACCCAAATATATACTGAACAAGAGAGGTCCCAGGACTGAGCCTTGTGGGATGCCATGTGTAACTGGTGTATAGTCAGACATGGCACCTGCAACATTGAGCATGTGGGTGCTATCCCTGTTCCAGGTAGCAATCCATCATGTGAGATGTGTGTGTTGATATTGATGCCGGTGAGCCTATGCATAATGGCCATGTGGGGTATTGTGTTGAAGGGTTGTGCAAGGTCCAGGCAGGCTGTGTGGACAACCGTCCCAACACTGATGGACCTGGTAACTGTTTAAAGAATACAAACAGGTCCAACAGGCAAGATCTGCCCACAACAATGCTGTAATGTGTAGGACCCAGTGTCTGTAGGTTTCCCATGTCTATGTGCATGAGTCCCATTACAATACCATATTCCATAGCTTTGCAGAGCAGGCTCGTTAGCCCTATAGGCCAATATTGTCTGTGGTCTGTTATGGCAGTATTCAGTGGAGCAGGACCACTATCGCTGTATGCCATTCCATGGGTACAAATCCTGCAGTAACCCTGATATCAAACAGTGACGTAATGTGAGGGTTACGTCTGTCATGAAGGCCGTGTACAGTACAGGCCAGGACACTGTCTGGTCCCATTGATGCTGTGTTGTCCACTGTGAGGAGGGCAGCACTCACCTGTTTATTCATGATGTCAGGGAGGTTACACTCTGTTGGGATGGACAGTACCTCCTTAGGGGGGATGGGGGGATCTGCATTGAACCTTTTTGCCAGGATGTTGGCAATGTCTGTGGGTTCAGGGCATGTTCAGTCAGTATGCAATAACACACAGCATATCAGTGAGTGTCCAGCCAGGTACCTGAATTAACTGAAGAAGGCCTTGTGAGTGTCCGATGTGTCTGCTGCAATTATCCATTAGAAGCGGGCCTGACATAAATACACGAGTGATTGCAGCTGTCTGCTAGTACAGATCACAGATGCCTTCCCTGTCTGGGATTGTGCTCTATCATGTAGTAGCTTCCTCCTTTTGTTGTATAGCGTATTAATGGCCGGGGTCCACCAGACAGGTCCCCTGCCATTGGAGGAGTGACTCCAGGTGTTATTTTGGATAGTACAATCCATGCAGTCCGCTAGGTGTCCATAGACTGTGTATGTAAAGGATTCAGCAGTCTGAGCCATACTTACCATAGACCCAGGGTCTCTGAAGGATACCACCGTGGTATGGAGAAGTGTGACATTTGCTTTTGGGAAGTTCACCAAGATTACCCAGGATGGGTGTGGGGATGGGATATGGATGTCCAGTGAGATAAAGTATGTTCTGTCCTTACCAATGAGGGGTATATCGCAGGTGTGGAACATAGAGTCCCCATGTTGGTGATGATCATGTCCAATATGTTGTCCCCTCCTGTGGGTGTGGTGACCAGTTGTGCCATAGCATATGAGATTACAAATTGTAGGAACTGTTGGGCGAGAGTGTTGGGGCCTGAGTACTATCCACAGTGAATGTGTGTGCATTTGACGTCACCCAATATAATGGTGTTTGGGGAGACCGTCATATTGTCTAGTGTTCCCCGGAAAGATGAGTGTAGTTGCTGAGTTTGTGAGTGTGGTCTGTAACAGGAAACAAACCAAAAGGCAGATTTGCACAATGTTAGGTGCATATGTATGGTCTGTGATACTTTGTGCAGTGCTACCAACCCGGAGGTATGTGTATCTGTGATGTATATGCATACTCCCCCTATTTGTGTTGGCCATTCCGAGTTATGTGGTCAGAAAGCATGGTACAAAATATAACCTGGTAGTACTGGTGTGCATCTGGAAGCCTGAACCATGTGTCTGTTAGTGCACAGATATTGCTATTCTCCATACTGAGGAGATTCCTGAGTGTGGTCAATGTGAAGGTAATACATCTGGTGTTGAGCAGCATTACCCTCAGTGTCATGTACTCTGTAATGTCTATGGAGGTGGGTCTGTCTTTTGAGCCCTGCTTAAATAAGGCAGTATGGTGGCAGCAAGTGCCTTAGCCAGTATTCAAAAGTCCAAGGGTGACAGGTGCAAGCTGTCCATAAGGAAGCTACGTGGCATGTCGAGAATGTCACCCCAGACTGACAGACACTGCATCCCCTTTGAATAACACCAATATGTTAGCCAACTGTTAAACATGATCAGTTTGTTGGTATATTGATGAGACATCATACTTGGTGAGTGTAAGATGCTAGACAAGGTCAGGGTCCTACTGGCCTGGGCTACATGATCAGAGAGTTCCTCTATGTATCATGTCATGTGGTCCAGGAAGGAACATCTGAGGTTGTACGCACCAGCATGGACAATGATGGAGCCAGTCCTGGACTTGCTTTGGAGTGACCTGAGTGCATGTGTTATGTGGCGGATCATGGCACCTGAGAGACAGCTCAAAGTGACTATTCCCTTGTTTGGCCTGGTGAGTGGGATGTCAGTGTGTCTGACATTGTGTCACCCATTACAAGTGTATCAGGTGTGTTGTTTAGTCCGAAGGGCAGTGACTGTGTGGCCCACTGACATTGTGAACTATGTGATATATGGGTATTGTAGTGGGGTAGCAGTTGTTTGTGTGTCTGCTTTGGAGGTCTCTGTTGCTTAGGCAGAGTGTATGTAGAGCCTCCGAGTATGTGTATGTGTGATAATGTGGTTTGATTGCTGTCGCTATCGGTGTATGTGAGACTGATATGTGGTGTGTGTGGTCACCTTCACCACCTGATAGATCATGCCAGTCATGGGTCGAGAGAGCTCAGCCTCCTGTATGTCAGTATTGTTGCATCTCTCACATATATCTGAGTGGGTTGGGAGGAGGAGAGGGTTGTCTGTGTACATGAGGCAGATGTGACATTGTGTCATAACCACAATATTCACTAGCTGGACTGGAGAGTACACATGAAACCGACCCCTGGACATGCCAGTATATTATGATGACATACTCTGTAGCCTGATCACAAAGGATCAGTAGGGTGTTAAGTGTGTAAAAGAGTATAACCGGGATTAGTGCTCAGGTTTGTTGGTGTTTTGTAAAGAGTAGCTGAGAAGGAGTCCAGACTGAGAATCATGACATGTCCTTCAGCTATGTCATAAATAGTAATGTACACTCATATATGTCCTGAGTCAGGGCCAACTGTACCTTACTGACAATGCCGACATCATGACAGACAGGCCCATATATACATAACCGCCTCCCACTGACGATAATCCCTGACATCATACCAGGAGATATCACGTGTAGAATGGCTGACCAGCTCCCCCAAAGCCAAAAGCATGGCAGCAATTGGATTACAATGTTTCCCAATATGTGTCATGCATGCACTACAGAACAAATAGACCCTGCACCTGAACAGTCTGTTGAGCCTCACCCACTCCACAGGGTCTGGAAATGTCGAATGTGTTACAGCAACATATGGCACTCCCCACAAGTGTGGGTGCACAACACACCATGGGAAGTATAGTCCAGTAAGCCTATAAAGTCTGATCTGCAAGGCCATGGAGTGCATCATGGCTGAAGTCATAAACAGAGCTATTGGAAGCTGACAAACACACAACCCTACCAACTGTGGTATGTTCATGTGCAGATCATGGTTCCCAAACATGCTACACCGTTTGCAAGGCAGCCACCCAGGACATACATCACTGAACAGAGCTACACATGTCCCACATAGACTTTGCGTAGCTCTTCATCATCATCACAGACACATGTCGTATCCACAAAACCAACAATCTGTGCATAGATATGTGTTGACATATGAAGGGATGCCAATGTGTCCACAGATAGATCACACAAGGTGCGACTCACAGGGTCCTGTTCAAGCTGCTGATACTTGCCGACCCACATGGATCATTCCTGGGATTGCATAAAAGAAAGTGCATGCACATTCCCATGTCCAGTCTGATGATGTCAGCATCCTACAAATATACCAGGAGAACAGAAACCACCCAATAAAGCATATAGTGTGCTGTGTTAATGCGTATCTTTCTAGTGTCATAACATAGTCAGGTAGGGGGTTGAATCCTGCAAGTGCTGACAGTGTGTGGGAGTATGTGTGATTTCCTTTGATGGGAGTAGTCTTTTTGGAGACTGGGAAAACACATTAAAAGAGGCACATCCCTCTTTGGAATGTCTGATGATGTCAGCATCCTACAAATATATCAGGTGAACAAACACTTCTAAATAAAGCATGTAGCATGCTGTGTTAATGTGTATTTCTTTAGTATCATAACATAGTTAGGTAGTGGTTTGAATCCTCCAAGCGCTGTTAGTGTGTGATTTTCTTTGAGAGGCGTAGCCTTTTTGGAGACTGGGAAAACACATTAAAAGAGGCACATCCCTCTTTGGAATGTCTGCTGATGTCAGCATCCTATAAATATATCAGGTGAAAAGAAGCCACCCGATAAAGCAAGTAGTGTGCTGTGTTAATGCATATTTTTCTAGTATCATAACATAGTTAGGTAGGGGTTTGAATTCTCCAAGTGCTGACAGTGTGTGGGGGGATGTGTGTGTATGTGGGTGATTTCCATTGAGAGAAGTAGCCTTTTTAGAGACTGGGAAAACACATTAAAAGAGGCACTTCCCTCTTTGGAATGTCTGCTGATGTCAGCATCCTACAAATATATCAGGTGAACAAAAACTACCCACTGAAGCATGTAGCGTGCAGTGTTAATGCGTAATTTTCTAATACAGTAACATAGTTAAGAAGGGGTTTGAATCTTGCAAGCGCTGACTGTGTGGGGGATTTGTGTTTACGTGTGTGATTTCTGTTGAGAGGAGTAGCCTTTTTGGAGACATGGAAAACACATTAAAAGAGGCACATCCCTCTTTGGAATGTCTGATGATGTCAACATCCTAGAAATATATCAGGTGAAGAGAAGCCACCCACTAAAACATATAGCGCACTGTGTTAATGCGTATCTCTCTAGTATTATAACATAGCTAGGTAGGGGTTTGCATTCTGCAAGTGCTGACAGTGTGGGGGGGGGGGGAGTGTGTCCTTTCCTTTGAGAGGAGTAGCCTTTTTGGAGACTGGGAAAACACATTAAAAGAGGTACATCCCTCTTTGGAATGTCTGCTGATGTCAGCATCCTACAAATATATCAGGTGAACAAAAGTCATCCAGTAAAACATATCGCCTGCTGTGTTAGTGCATGCTTCTCTAGTGTCATAACATAATTAGGTAGGAGTTTGAATCTTGCAAACACTATCAGTGTGCGAGAGTGTAAATGTGTGATTTCCTGTGAGAGAAGTCACCTTTTTTGGAGACTGGGAAAACACATTAAAAGAAGCACATCCCTCTTTGGAATGTCTGATGATGTCAGCATCCTACAAATATATCAGGTGAACAAAAACCACCAAGCAAAGCATGTAGCGTGCTGTGTTAAAGTGTATCTCTTTAGTATCGTAATATAGTTTGGCAGCGGTTTGAATCCTGCAAGTGCTGTTAGTGTGTAATTTTCTTTGAGAGGCATAGCCTTTTTGGAGACTGGGAAAACACATTAAAAGAGGCACATCCCTCTTTGGAATGTCTGCTGATGTCAGGGGCCTACAAATATATCAGGTGAAGAAAAACAACCCAGTAAAACAAATAGTGTGCTGTGTTAATGCGTATCTTTCTAGTTTCATAACATAGCTAGATAGAGTTTTGAATCCGGCAAATGCTGTTAGTGTGTGGGGGGTTGTGTGTGCATGTGTGTAATTTCCGTTAAGAGAAGTAGCCTTTTTGGAGACTGGGAAAACACATTAAAAGAGGCACATCCCTCTTTGGAATGTCTGCTGATGTCAGCATCCTATAAATATATCAGGTGAAGAGAAATCATCCAGTAAAGCATATAACTTGCTGTGTTAATGTGTATTTCTCTAGTATCATAACATAATTAAGTAGGAGTTTGAATCCTGCAAGTACTGTTAGTGTGAGGGGGTGTATATGTGTGATTTTCTTTGAAAGGAGTAGCCTTTTTGGAGACTGGGAAAACACATTAAAAGAGGCACATCCCTCTTTGGAATGTCTGATGTCAGCATCCTACAAATATATCAGGTGAATAGAAGCCACCAAATAAAGCATATAGCGCACTTTGTTAATGGGTATCTCTTTAGTATCATAACATAGGTAGTGGTTTGAATCCTGTTAGTGTGTATGTGTGTGATTTTCTTTCAGAGGAGTAGCCTTTTTGGAGACTGGGAAAACACATTAAAAGAAGCACATCCTTCTTTGGAATGTCTGCTGATGTCAGCATCCTACAAATATATCAAGTGAACAAAAGCCACCCGATAAAGCAAATAGCGTGCTGTGTTAATGCGTATCTTTCTAATATCTTAACATAGCTAGATAGAGGCTTAAATGCTGTTAGTGTGTGGGGGGATGTGTGTGCATGTGTGTAATTTCCGTTAGGAGAAGTAGCCTTTTTGGAGACTGGGAAAACACATTAAAAGAGGCACATCCCTCTTTGGAATGTCTGATGATGTCAGCATCCTACAAATATATCAGGTGAACAGAAGCCACCCAATAAAGCATATAGCACACTGTTAATGTGTATCTCTCTAGTATGATAACATAGTTAAGTAGGGGTTTGAATTCTGCAAGTGCTGACAGTGTGTGTGTGGGGGGGATGTGTGTGCTTTCCTTTGAGAGGAGTAGCCTTTTTGGAGACTGGGAAAACACATTAAAAAAGGTACATCCCTCTTTGGAATGTCTGCTGATGTCAGCATCCTACAAATATATCAAGTGAACAAAAATCATCCGGTAAAGCATATAGTGTGCTGTGTTAATGCAAATTTCTCTAATATCATAACATAATTAGGTAGGGGTTTGAATGCTGTTAGTGTGTATGTGTGATTTCCTTTGAGAGGAATAGCCTTTTTGGAAACTTGGAAAACACATTAAAAGAGGTACATCCCTCTTTGGAATGTCTGCTGATGTCAGCATCCTACAAATATTCAAGGAGAACCGAAACCACCCAATAAAGCATGTAGCGCGCCATGTTAATGTGTATCTCTATAGTATCATAACATAATTAGGGAGGAGTTTGAATCCTGCTGACAGTGTGTGGGAGGTGTGTGTGATTTCCTTTGTGAGGAGTAGACTTTCTGAAGACTGGGAAAACACAATAAAAGAGGTACATCCCTCTTTGGAATGTCTGATGATGTCAGCATCCTACAAATATATCAGGAGAACAGAAACCATGCAGGAAAGCATTTAGCGCGCCTTATTAATGCATATCTCTCTAGTATCATAACATAGTTAGGTAGTGATTTGAATCCTGCAAACGCTGAGTGTGTGTGCCACAGGTGGTCAATGCAGTGTGGGTTTTGCTTTTACTACGGTATGACATATGATTAAAACAGTATGTGCATTGCACACATCGGGTATCTGCGTGGCAAATGAATATGTGTACATGTGACCTCAATCAGTACATAGGTGTGAAGCCTGCAAACCACATGAATACATTTGTTTCCTTCGACAGATTGTGCCGCTGCTTCTCAGATCATAGGTCACATATGTATGTATGCGACAAGCCCGGCCACTGTAGTGATCCGTTGCCAAGGTCATCTATGCCACACACACCCATGACATGTCCTATAGAGCACTGTGAGTGAGGGTAATTGCCTGGGGTATATGTCACACATGTTCATACACAACAATGACTGGCAGTAATGGGCAGTCATTATAGGTGTACAACAGCCCTGTGGATATGCATGCAGGCCCCTAATGTGTTATGTGAAACACCGATGGACCCCACAATACCTATGGATATGTGGATTACCAAGGGACAGATGACATAACACATGTCTGTCTGTACACATTGGTACCCAACATACATGCTGAGGGCTACCACCTATGTGGTACTGTCGGGATAGTATGTCTAGTAAATGTGGGTGACTATGCCATAGTTGGCTTACAACTATACAGCATGTATTGGACAACAGGTATCTGTCTGTATGATATCCTTGTGTAGGATATGCGTCCCATCCAGGGAATGCAGTGTAGGCCAATGCATGCATTTCCAGACATGGATGGACATATCCCTTGTGTGTTTGCATGTACCTAAGAGGGCTATATGCCACACAGGTGTGGTCCCAGGAATGTGTGGCGGTCAATACCACTGGTTACTGTTATTGTATAGTACCGGAAGGATCCAACTGTTACTGAGTTCCCTACAACTGTGTGTCATTTGTCAGGACATCATCTAATGATTAGTTATAGTCATGCTGTTGAGGTGGTGTATACTACCAGACTGCAGATCATTGACAGATATCAACAGTATCACCCACAGCATAGTGTCAACCCATGTCATACACACATGTGTACCCATGTTAGTACATATCTGTAGCAGAATGCATACTGGCCATTGAAAGATACCGTGAGATGTTAACAATGTGTACACAGGGTGTGTCGCACATCCCACATGTCCACTATGCATGTACATGCAGACAGTGTGCACACACCATGTTCACAGATGTACACCTGCTAATTTGTAATGCACACATCACACACGTACTGTCCACTCACTAACACATGCTGGCAACACTGTATACTTCAGCCAAGTGGCACATGGGTGAACAATACATACTCAGACCTAAAACTGGTGTAAACAATGCTACAATGACTATCAGAGCTGTGATGCATAATGCCTGCTCAGATATACCTACAAGGATATCAGTACACTTTCCTGTTGGCAACTTGCTACTATTGCTATACTGCTATAATGTCACCCTGTGCATCAGAACCATGTTAGCCTATTTCTGCATCAATGTGACAGATGACAGGAGGTGGCACAGGTGTCATCATATGCACAGGGTGTGTTGTTGGTTTGCCAGAGCCCGACATTAACCCATCCAATCAACATGCCTGTGTGTGTGTGTGTGTGTGTGTGTGTGTGTGTGTGTGTGTGTGTGTGTGTGTGTGTGCGTGTGTGTGTGTGTGTGTGTGTGTGAGGGACAACAGTACAGCATGGGCCAATATTGATGTAATGTGTGTGTGTATGTGTGAGCCCTAGTTGTTTGGTTAATGTATGTGTGTCTGCATGCACACAACTCCACCATGTGGCTGCCATATACGGGCGGTTGTGGGACAGCCACAGACTGTACCTGCTAGGCCATACAGATCACTGTCTCTGGCCACAGACATGGTACCTGTGCCTGGCAGGGGTGCTATGGGCAATATCGGGTACCAACCCTGACTGGGTGCTATCATCAGAGGCAGAGGTATGATGACTGGACCCATGTCCCTGCTGGGACTGGCCAGTGCCATGTGCACGTGGTCTAGTGGGATGGTCAATGGACAGGCCATGGGGCTGGTACTGCCACTACGGGAGCAGCTGTGATCCATGGTCCATCCACGATGACTGCCAGCTGATGCTGTTGCTGGCATGCGTCAGCTTCCCATCCATCCCGCATGGTCCTGGCTCATAGCTAACACATTGTGGAGGACATCTAATGTCTCCCTCCAATGGCTATCAATGACCTCGGTGTAATTCCGGATGGCACCGGCAAGGTCACAGATGCTGTCATTGATAGCAGTGTAATGGGCCCTCTGTGCCCTTAGTCCCTGTTGGTGTACTGTTCCATATGTACCTGTGCCTGCATTATAGCCTGGAACATACTGGAGGTTGTAATACCTCTGGGGGCATGTCTGCCAGGGGCAATATGATCAGTGGTGCTCCCCCAGGAACCCCTGGACATCTGCCTATGTGGTTCCATTCCAGTAATCCGGCTATGGCTGCTGTGATGGGATGCTCGTGCCATGGGTACCACACTCTCCTGGTCAATGCTGACTGTATGCTGTCCCTCAGCTAAGGCCATTGGTGATGAGGGATGTATTGTATGAGTGTGCACATAGATGGGGTTGAACGCTGTGTACTGCCAACTGGTGGACCAACGACAGACCCTGACAGACCTTCCTGTACCACAATACATGTCTCATCATCTCCACTATTAGTTGCAGTGACATCAGGTTCCCTGCTGCATTCAGACACCCCTAACTCAGCACCTGTGGAAGGAAGACGGGAAACACACTTCACAATCAGTACATGATGTTAGCACACATGCACACATGCATACATGAACACATGAACACATGAGCACATGAGCACTCATGCACTCATGCACACATGCACACATGCACACAAGTACACTGCTCACCACAGCACATGCACACACACACACACACACACACACACACACACACCAGCAATCCAACGCATACACAATAGTGGGTGAAGGTGGGTGACAGTATCACAGGGAAAACAGTCACCTCACACATGTCAGCATGCAGAATATGTGTTGCTCAAGACCATGCAGTGCAAGTGTTGACAGCCCTATTTAATGACATTATACATGGCTGTGATGCATGTGTGTAGATGTTCAGTGATTGTCTACACCCAGGAACACAATGTGTACATGGGCACAACATTGCTGTACAAGTATTATCTGCTCTGCAATGTCCTGCGCACCATCACTCAATGGTATACATACCATGGCTGCGTGTGTTATCTGTGTGACACATAGATTGCCATGTCTGCTTACAGTGTCTGTGTCCATAGCGAATAATAGTGGGCACAGGTGTAGCAAATGCATGCAATGTATAGACATGGGATGAGTGGTGCATGTAGATGTGAAGGAATCCCAATGCTTGACATGGCCATTGTACAGTGGTTATGGTGAGTGTGGGACATATTGCAGATATGTCGGTGCCAGCCATGACATGGCATGCTACACGACTGCAACATTAAACACCACACATACCCAATGTGTGTCATGTGACCTATATTCAATAGCATTCCAGGACATATATGTGACTCTTTGTACAGATGGCAACAGCTGTGCATATTGTATATACTGGCATATGTAAGCACAGACACAACATGCTATGCATATTGTGTATAGGTGCATATTTTTGCACACATGCAACAATGAGGTGCAAAGCAAAGACTGCTATGTGTAGCACTGTGGTCACTGTAACTAGATGGGGTGTACTACCATGTGCCATCATCATCATCATCATGCATCTTGTGGTTACTCACGGCTACTGCTGTGTGACAGACCACTGCCTAGCATGCTGTACCTGAACTGCAGTGCCATGGCTACGTTCACTATTACACAGCCTCTTTGTACATGGGTGTATGAGGTGCCCAATAGGGAGCATTGCCTAACATGACTGTGTTATGTGTTGAAGAGTGTTGCACAGCCCTATGATAGGCCTTTACCCCTGAGGTACATCATGTGTGTGTGTGTGTGTGGGTGACATGTGGGATATGAGGTGTGACCTTACAGTGGGTGTGTGGTTATGCCATATGTAGCATGTCTTTGTGTACTGCGTATGATAAATGTGTTATGTTGTGTACAGGTGTTGCAACTATGCCTACACCTCACCTATGAAATGCATATTTCATTACCAACATTGCAGTTTTAACAACCCCCTCCCCCAAGGCCCAAATTGGATTGTAAACCCC
>NC_056733.1:1073928388-1073980831 GCF_019279795.1 Protopterus annectens
GGGTGATGGCCCTAACACATTTGTCATACCTCTCAACCTCAGACCAAGAAATCTGGCTGACTGATGGCCCTAACACATTTGTCATACCTCTCAACCTCAGACCAAGAAATCTGGACAAAGCCATACATAGAAGTGGGACAAAGGCCAAAAAATAAGGACCCTTTTTAAATATTGCTCTTATAAACTTAGAAAGATAATAGAATAGTAGGTATTGCATTAGTATGAATTTTCTGAAGGGTATGAAATCTGAAACTCAAATGTCTGTCATTATTTTCTAACTTCAGTCTTTAATGATTTGCCACTAATTTGCCAAAAAAACACAATTTTATGAAAAATGGACCACAAATGTGATGCAAAAATATAAAATGGCCACACAATACAGTTGGGAACCTGTCAAAGAAGGGACACTTTTTTAATATTAGTACTGCTAACTTGAGAAGCTGACAAAATGAAAGAATCTACATGCATTTCTGAAATAAAAGTAATCTATAACTCCGATTATTACAGTTATTTATTAATAACCTACCAGGTGAATACCTAAAAATTGCATCTAAAGCCATTGCCTATCCTATATCCATCCTTATAAATAGAACAATTACAAAAGGAACAATCCCCACCATCTGGAAAGTCTCACACATCATCCCTCTGCACAAGGGTGGTTCCCCTACAGAGATTTCTAACTTCCAACCAAAAGCCTTACTCTCGCCAATAGCAAAAATAATGGAAAAATGTATCCACCGACAGCTCCTCATCCACCTTCTCTCTAATAACTTACTTGCTAACTGTCAGCATGGCTTTATACCTCACCATAGTACAACCACTGCCTTGCTATCCTTTTCTGACTGTATTAACAAACATCGTAATAATAACTCTCTTTCATCTGCACTATTTATTGAACTGTCAAAAGCTTTCGACATAGTTAACCATCACCTACTTATTGATATACTAAAATCCTTATCTCTTGACACACAGGCAATACTTTGGTTTAAATCATACTTAGATAACAGATGTCAAGCTGTTCTCTGGGATAATAATTTATCCACACCCCTCCCTGTCAACATTGGAGTGCCCCAAGGCTCCATATTAGGCCCTCTTTTCTTTTCAATCTTTATTAATGATCTTAACTCTAAAATTCCACAAGCCACCTGCATACAATATGCAGATGATTCAACTTTAATATACTCTGCCAACTCTGTTTCCTCACTCCAGACCCTCACCCAAACTGTATTTCATACTGTTGGAAATTGGTTCATGCAACATTGCCTCCTCCTTAACCCCCCTAAAAATAAATTATTGCCCTTTACTCATAACCGAAGGTCTCCATAATGTCACTTCACAGTAACTTCTAACACTGGAACTACCATATCCCCAGACACTACAACCTGACTCTTAGGTATTACAATAGACCACAGCCTTAGCTATGATGATCATATTAATACTACTATAAAATCAGTCAAGAGAAAACTAGGATCTCTTTATAGAATCAAACCCTTCCTCACACCATTAGCTAAAACTACCATTGCCCAACCCCACCTTATCTCTACCCTGTTTTATGCCTCTGCCATTTATACTAACCTATCTAAAATCAACATTAGCAAACTTGCAACCAGCTATAATAACATTGCCAGATTTGCCACAGGCTCCCCTTTTAGAACCCATGACTGAACCAACTACTTTCTCAACAACTGACTATTACCCAAAATATTCTCTACCATCCTAACAATACTCCTATCCTCACTAGACTGGTTACCCCATATTTAAATCTGGTAGCACTACGCTCTGCTAGTAAGCTTCTAGTCTCCACTACTAAATCTAACAACAAGGCTGGGGACTCACTATTCTCCAGCATAGTGGAAAAACCTGGAACCAGCATCTTAATGAACTCCCATCACTTTCTTCCACATTGCTTTTCAAAAAATATCTTAAAAAATATCTCAAAACACACTGGCTATGTCCCTGCTCTAACCCTGACTAAAATCTATTTCCCTATCTCCCACTCCCTTTACCTCTCTGCTTTGTTGTTTTATTATGCCTAGCAATTGCAACTAGAACACTAACCACTTCCTAGCATTAAAGAGACTTCCTCTCTGCACTGTTTCATGACTTACTTCTCTAAAAGAACTGACTTCCTATTGTCTAATCTAAAATAATGTAATGTAACTTCCTTCTATTGTATACAATGTATTCTAAAATACTATTGCCTATATTGGAGCTTTTCTCCTCAGGCCTCTACTGAATATGTACTGTATGTAAGTATAAGATTTGTATGCCTGTAACCAGGCCTCTACCAATTCTTGGTATTCTTTATCTTTTTATTATATGATATCCAATCCCCTGGATTCATGAAGCTCGGCGCAAGGCCGGTGTAAGGCCTCTGGCCGTTGGCATATAAATGGTGTAGTAGCGCCATATGCATATTAATGAAGGTGCGCCGCTACCACATCCATGTGCATAGGACACGTGCGCGAGTGCATGGGGCGTTACTAAGCTGCGCCCGGAGGCGTGTCAATGTCGGCTGGCGATGAGCAACCTAAACTGCTGAATATTATATCCTGCCTGCAATAGTAATCGCACCTATCAGTGTCCGTGGATAATGAAACGTATGCAAAGCATGCAAGACATTTCCCGGCCACACAAAATGGAGAACCAAACAGAAATGCACGCAACACAATATGAGTTCTCGTCCATGGAACAAATGATACTTAAAATCGTGTGTCCGTAATGTACTGCACTGTCAGAAGTTATACCCAGTGGAAGTGAAGCGCATCATGTCAGCGCACCACCAATACACACGTCTAGCCCCATGGGCATGGTCACCAGCAGTCCCACAGTGGTAGTGATAGTGCACAGCTGGGCAGTTGTGGCTATATAACAACCGTAAAGAAACCTGACAGTCCAAATTGTATACCAAACACACACAAACATATGTATATTAAAATGTGCTATACACATGAACATAACCGTCACATACACATAGGATGCCATATGCGGAACCAGGATATCCAAAAGCAGAACCCATGCATGCAAATGCAATACGCAACAACCCCTGTATAGCACATAACCCGCACCCATGTCCGAATGTCCACCAAATCCATCTACCAGCCTTGCGCATCCGTACACCTACACATAGCGAGTATTCCCCATATGTAGTAGGAAGTATTGTCCTAGGCAGTGACAGGATTGCAAATATGTATCCCACATTTGTAAACATCCCATCACAGGTACGTAAATCCAAATGCCCACGCGTTAATGTTTCGGCAAAATGTGTGTACATCCCGCGTGGGATAAGTAACCTGTTGAAACCTCAGAGTTGTTCACATGCCACGGTGTCCATAACTGTACACATCTGGACAAAACATGTATGTGTAGTCACGGTACTGCTCAGTTTTTACACAGACATGCAAAACATACTACGCAGGATGGACCAGCTGTCCACCATGCAGGACACCCCACTAGGGTCACCACCTGTTCAGATGGCCAAGGTGGGACATCCCTTGTAGAAATGTGAGAATTTGCATGATAAAACATACCCCCGGCCAGCGCAAAGGACAGAATTACACGTGTATGCCAAGATAAAAGCTTATTCCATAGCATTTGAATAGCTTATGCTATCCCAAATAATAGTTATGTGTACCAGATACAAAATACCTGTATCATGCAACTAGTAAAGAAAATAAGAAATATATTATTGTCTTAAATTCACAGGACATTTGCCATGTCTCAGGTGTCGTCGCAGGACACAACTGTCCAAAGTGGGACCTCCCCTCGCAAAGAGGAACAAGTGGTAACCCTACTCCCCACTGAATTATCAACAGTATATATTCAACTCAATCACATACCGACACCACCTCTCAACCTATTACAGCAACAAAACCTGGACAAAGCCTAAAAGGATGGGTGGATAAATAGGGACAGATGTAATTACTGCTCTCACAAACTTGAAAGTTCACGGAATAATAGTATGTACATAAGCATGAAATGTTGTGAAGGATGTGGGGTAGTCCCCAGTATTACAGATGTCCATACATTTATACTGTAACAAACCGTCACATATGTTGACTGTACTACTGCACACCTGTAGTTAATTCATAGTTAAGTCATGTGCAAAATAATAACCCTCGTAAGAATGAATACAGGAAATAGTCAAATGTGAATGGGAACACCACTCACCGTGGATTATGTATTGTAACCACCCCACCCATATTATGTATTGCCAACATCATAAGCTGCTGACAGGTGCCCAAACACCTGTGTCTGTAAACACAGATTAAATGTTTAAAATGGACAAACCCTGTCCATGTGCTTTGTCTGACATTTGAACATGGTCAGGGCAGTTCCGTTCACCAGGCGGACAAGCCTAAACCCAGATCACCACATGAACACCCTGACAATTAAAGACCTGTATGTGTCAGGTCTATAAGCCTTTGGGTTCTGAATATCCCTGCAGTGATTAAATATGCAGCTTGGGTCCAGAGCAGTAGGGAATAGGGAATGTGTAACATGTAGTACCGCATTTTTCCCAGCAGGAGAATGGATGCCTGTGACGTAAGTGAAGCGGTGAGGCATATGTTAATGTAGCTATGAACTATGGGTATGCATATAAATGAGTCAGAACACCAAACGTATAGTGGTTACAGCATCCGGCCAACGTGAATGCAGTTCCGGTTGAACTACGACTACAGCACATATAATGTGAAAGTGTAATGAATGCGTCTGTGCTACACAGACAGTTAAATATGTAAAGGTGAACGTGTGTTTTGCATACGTCCGTTAACCAGATTACAAATAATATACTGGTACTGTCACAAGTAATAAAGCCCATGTAAGCACAAAGACTTAGTAAACATATGTAACCCACAATAAGGATATGCATGCGCGCCTGCGCGTAACCCACAATAAGGAAATTCAAGTGCGCCTGTGCGTGTGATCCGCTCACAGCATAGTAAATGAATGCTGTTTCCCCGTTAGTTATACATGGCTCAAACCTGTTAACCTCGTAATGTATGAAACCGGACAAAGCCACGCAAACTACCGGTACAAATAGGGACAAACCCCAGATATGTGCCAGAACAAACATAGAAAGTGGATAGAATAACGGGTGTGTCAGTAGCATGGATTCTCTGAAGGGTATGCAGTCGTAACCTGCACTGCTTGCCAGAATTCCCCACCATAAGTCTCAAATGAAATGCCACTACATTGCCAGATAGACACAGGTTTATGTAAAACACACCAAAGATAAAGGGGCAACCAGCTGTACACTCTGCGACAATCTGTACAGTGGAAAGGTATGGTATGGATATAGATATATGTGTATACACATAATCCACAGACGTAAACCAAAGCAAGTTATGAAATGAGGATTGTACATGTATATATGTACACACAACAGACTTATGTCCTGTAGATATGACATATGTACATAAATAGGCCACGTTATAGCTAATATGGGTAGACAAACAGACATGCATGAAAGGTGAATAAACCGCTGCATTCCAAACCATTGGCCAGAAAGTGACAGTCCAGCAAGTTCTACACTTTAAACATGCAGATAGGTGTCCATTGCAGGACTCCAAAGATTGATCCATACGTAGTGTCAACTGACATTGACGCAAAATAAGTGACCTCAGCAAATACGAAATAGCTGTACATGCAACAGTATCAGGTGCAAGGGTGATGACACATGTGTCGATAGAATGTATGACATACGAACTGATATCCGGAGAGTGGGGAGTGCATATAAGTGTCTCCACACTTCAGTACTGCACACATTAAACATGTGTAATGGGTACTGTAGAGGGTTGTCAGGTATGGGAATCATGGGTATGCAGAAATGGGCCTAGGTGTTGTTTGGCAGAGATTTCGTAGGGCCGCACCATGGGAGTGATGTGGGTATAGCACATGCCTATATTCCCAATAATGGGGCAAAACATCCAATGGATATTGCGGGAACCATTTTGGCAATATGTAGGGCCCTATATTAGTGTCATGTAGGCGATTATCATGGATGGACATGCGTAGGACCAAGATGGTACCCATAACTGGCAAACTGTCAGAATAACACAGTTGCACTAAGGCATAGTACATGAAATACAAATAGGGACTGTATTAGATATACCCCAGACAAAGTTAGAACGTTCTGAAAATACTGGCGTAGCCATGAATATGGATGTTATGAGTGTTACTAATCATGTAATGGAAATGTCACTCACTATTATCTACCGCACAGTTAGTAATGCCTTGCCAGCAATTTACCAGAAAGGCACATCACTATGACAAATGTAACAAGGGCAAAGGTCAAATGTCAGGGTGTTTACCCATAATGTGTACAGGTTAGGGGTATGAAGGTAACCTGTCCAAAATACATGTACAGAACTAGTGATACTAGGAGGACAGGTGAGAAGAAAGACATCAGGACAAATGAGAACACATATACAAGTCATACGCATGTACTCCGACAAATGTGAATGACAACGTATGCCCTGTGAATGTCAATGTGGAAGGTTAATAGACACAAAAGTAATGTGTCCCTCAGGGTGTCATGCAGTGTCACCATAACAATGTCCAGTCCCCCATACTCGTACGTGAGCTCTGCCACTGATGGAAAGCGCAAATACCGGCGCACACATACGGTACATGATAGACCAATTAGTGTGGATAAGCAGCTGTTGGCCTGTGTGAGGAATACAACTGTCTGGGTGGGTGTGTCCTGCAATATAAATGTAATGGCATGTGGCCTGTGATGCCACCATACAGTGTGTGTATTGGTGTCAGAAAGTTGATATTTTGCATCAGACACATACTCCGCAACTGTACAGATGTACGCAGAATGTGCCGAGTTCTGCCTCATATGTTTGGTGTGTTCCACGTAACAACAGTAACATTCTGGCACTTTCATGATAACTGAAGACATGAAATAATGACAAACATGTGATTAAGACACCAAATCCGACAGAAAAGCCATAGTAATGCAAAACCTATTATTGTGTCAATTATCTACGTTTGTAAGAGCAACATGTCAATACTGCCCCTATGTGTCCCACTATCAGATAAGGCCTTGTCCAGAAATTTGCTCTAGGAGGTGGAGTGGTATGAACAGAAACAGATACATGTGTGAGGAAACAGCAATATCGACTGCAAGATAACGCAGAAGGGATGAAATGCGCTGCAGTAGGAAGTGCAGTACTGTCCGCAGGTATGTGCTGACATGTCAAATGACACAGCAGTCTACATGAAGAACCTATAGGGCTGTCACCTTTACAAATGATGATAGTGGGACATACCCACAGCCATGCACACAGCACAAATAGACATACACACATCAAAACTAGGCCATGATACATGAAGCCTCCGGTGTGTACGAGTACAGTGAGAGTACAGCAAGGATAGATGTCTGCCAAGATATACAGCAAATGCCTGTAAGGGCGTGTAACACCGCCCGTAACATGGACGTTGCATGGACAATGTTGGGATTTGCAACATACCCCATTGGTATGTGAAAGCTATGCAAATATGCGATACATGAAACAGTCAGCTGTCCATGCAAGAGCAGAGTTATGGGCAGAAAATAGATTTTATATATATATATATATATATATATATATATATATATATATAGAGAGAGAGATACAGACATACACACACATGTGGCAGGGCTGGTAATCGAACCTACACATTACTACCCTATCACACTACAGCATGACGCATTTACATAACACGCTACCGAGAATACTAAACACAGCAGACACACAGGCATTCTACTAGGTGTGTGTCAACATCCGCAAAGACAAAGATGTCAGCAGGATATATCTGTGTAGCAAAGCGTCTAAAAGCATAACCTGAGTCCCCAGGCGGACGGGAGCATGCATACACACACACACACACACACACACACATACATCTGGCAGGCCTGGGAATCGAACTTACACCTAACTACCCTATCACACTACAGCATGACGCATTTACAGAACGCGCTACAGAGATTACTGAACACAGCACTCCCAGAGGCATACTTCTAGGTGGGTGACATCATCCGCAAAGGCAAAGACGCCGATAGGGAATGTATGTGTTGTGAGGCATCTAAAAGCATGACTGTGTCCCCAGGCAGCTGGAAACACACACACACACACACACACACACACACACACACACACACACACACACACACACACTTGGAAGGGCCAGGAGTTGAACATACACCTACCTACTCTAACACACTACAGCATTACGCATTTACAGAATGCGCTACCGAGATTACTGAACACAGCACTCCCAGAGGCATACTTCTAGGTGGGTGACATCATCCGCAAAGGCAAAGATGCCGATAGGGAATGTTTAGAAAGTGAGCGGTCTGAAAGCATATTACCGTCCCAAGGTAGACGTACACAAACACGGCAGTGCTGTCATCGGGCCAACTAAATATCTACGGAGCACAACAACACTAAATAGATATGGGATGCGCCACAGACAGTACACCCTTCGAGAGAGCAACCAGTGTGTTCAATGTAGGCATCCATCGTGACATTGAAAGTGGAATCTGGTGCCTGGATGACCACCATGGCTATACAGGATGTCAATGGCCTTGCCCACATGCTTAGTATCACACGTCTGTTTGGAATGTACTGTGTGTCCATCTGCACAATGGCATACTGGGCATGCTCACACACTTAGCAGTCGCAAAGGGCCATCTTGCATGCACACGGAGTCTAATCGCGAAAGGGTGCAGTGTGGAATGTACTGTGTGTCCATCTACACAACGGCATACTGGGCATGCTCACACACTTAGCAGTCGCAAAGGGCCATCTTGCATGCACACGGAGTCTAATCGCGAAAGGGCACAGTGTGGAATGTACTGTGTGTCCATCTACACAACGGTGTACTGGGCATGCTCACACACTTAGCAGTTGCAAAGGGCCATCTTGCATGCACACGGAGTCTAATCCTGGAAGGGCACAGTGTGGAATGTACTGTGTGTCCATCTACACAATGGTGTACTGGGCATGCTCACACACTTAGCAGTTGCAAAGGGCCATATTGCATGCACAAGGAGTCTAATCACGGAAGGGCGCTGTGTGGAATGTACTGAGTGTCCATCTACACAACGGCGTACTGGGCATGCTCACACACTTGCATTTGCAAAGGGCCATCTTGCATGCACACGGACTCTACTCACAGAAGGGCACAGTGTGGAATGTACTGTGTGTACTGGGCATGCTCACACACTTAGCAGTTGCATAGGGCCATCTTGCATGCAGATGGAGTGTACACACAGAAGGGCACAGTAAGGTATAACTGCCCTCACGCACAGGGCGGTCACACATGCAGTGACCTGTACACACACAGCTGCCATCACAGCTGTCACAGGTGCAGGTCACACACGTACACACTGCAGTGTACACTGTAGCTGTAAAGTCAGCACCATGTCGTTGGTGCAGCACTACACAGCCTTACGGTCCCACAACACCATGTGACACATGACCACTGGGCTGTACAGTGGTGTACACCAGCTGTGCAGAGTACACATGTACCAACAGGGATCCAACAGGTGTTATGCATTGCAATGATACCAGTATACATGAACAGGTCAGCTCAGGACATACCATGGCCCTTACACAGCTGTGACACCTGACTGTTGCTGTACACCAATGAACACACATCTGGGTATGTCATACATGTGATTGTGTGGATGTGTGCATGGACTGCACACACAACACATACATACATAGCCTTTGATGTACCTCGTGCATAACACTGGCCTAATCAATGCTACACACGCGAATTGAAGGTGGGCCCATGTCTGTTGAATGCTCACACTACAGGGGTAGCAGTGTTGACCGGGACACATACCCTTGTACTGGTCGCCTGTGACACCCGTGATATCATACCGCAGTCCATGTGTTATGTATGTCAACACACATGTCCAACAATAGCAATGCATACAAACATGGCAACAGGAGACACATGTGACATCTGTACTGTGCATGCAGCAAACATGCATGTGCAGTGGCCGATGTCCATAACATAGTTGCACCTACCTACGACATGCAGACGCAATGCAGACCCATCATTGACATCTGTATACGGTGACATACAAACAGCACGTATGGAGGGATGTGTGTACATAACATGGTGAACCAGCTGTCTAGATGTATGTGTGCAGGGGGTGGCTCACAGTTGTGACACACACCATCCTATCATGCCATGTGCAAACAGTACGCTATGTCGCTGTTACGTGATGGTGCTGACATAATGCATACACAGCGGTCAGGTGTTAACAACTATATGTCACATGGCACCTGTAACACCTACATCCTCCCATGTGCATATAGCAGCACATTTGCCAGATATAGCGTTGGTACACATAATGCAATCAATACCACTGCATGTCCATCAAACGTGTCATCATATGGCAGGTGTATCATTCCCAGCACTGCCATGTGTGTCCGAATGTGTGACCAGGGATGCCACATATCGTGGGGAATATGTCCCAGTTGCTACACATCCCTGTACACCATTGTAGAGATCTGTACATACGTCAGTGTGGGAAGCATGACGTTCGCCGGTGAGGTGCATCACACACGTCGGCTGTCCGTATGCACATGTGTGGTCACCACAGTGTGTGTGTGTCTGTATGTATGTCTGGTGCTTGGTGTGAGTGTGTATGCTAATATACGGTGGGAAATGATCACTAGCCCCACGTGGTTACTAACCCGTAATGGTGATGCATTGCACAACCCTGTTGATGCCATAGGTCCCAGCCATACTGGCTACCTGTGCATGTCCCTTCTCTGTGACATGTCGTGTGGGTCCATAGTACTGTGAGTGTGTTGACCACACAGGCAAGGGTCCCCAGCTGTGCACTATGGGGTGTGCGTTATAGTGGTGTACACCCCGTGAATGCGGCCATGTTCCCGTACTGGTACAGGGTCATACTGCTGCACAGTGTGGCCTCCAGCTACCAAGTGACACCTCACATCATCATTGGCCAGGCCACTGTGTACAACCCCTGCACCATGTCACCATACCTGTAATGTGTCCTGCTATGTATGTCATGTCTCTGTCCAGTGTAGCCTGTGGCACCGACCACATCGCCAGGTGCAGTATATGCGGACATCTGTGTCATGTTGGTGTGTCCAACAGTCAGGTTGAGGGTACATGTAGCATGCTGATATTGCCAGATGTGCCTGTGTGTAATCCACAGTTACACGTGGGGGACTGCAAACACTGCTACCTGTAGGCACATGCAAGTACACCATAGGAGGGAACCAGGGTATCACAACCAACATGGTGCTACAGATGTAACCGAGACACATACCGTGAACACATCACAATGCATGCTGCACCTGCACTACATGGTATGACTGATGCATGTCGACAGTACACAACCTATGTCACATACACAACTCAGTATTCACACACAACCACTGCAACATACACATCCCTCACTATGCATACACAGGTATTACATACACCTCTCACTATGCTGTTCACCCTGTGCATCAGAATATTTGTGCATAACCCTGCACCGATGGTGTGGATGACAGGGATGCGGCACAGGCTTCATCATATGCACAGGGTGATATGTTTGCCAGGGGCATAGGCTGCACCAATGGATAACATCATGTGTGTGTGTGTAAGGGCGGTGAGTTGACTGGACATGTCTGTGCAGAATGCATGTGGATGTTGTGGAGCCCTACAGTTGTGTTTGCTGTGTGCGTGTATGTGTGTACACAGTTCTGCCATTTGTGATGCCTACACGGTGTATAATTGACAGCCCCAGATTGTACAGTGCAGGTTGTACAGCTCACTGTGTCCGTCCACGCCCATGTGACCTGTGCCTGCCTGGGGTTGCACGGGAACTACCAGGTGGAGGTACAGAGTGGCTACTGTCTGATGACACATGTCCTCTGGAACCGTATCACCGCTGAGACCGTCCAGGGCCATGTCCATGTGGCCTGCTGTGTCCTTGTGTTGACAGCGCAGCACCAGCTGCACTGCTACTGCTGCCGGCACTATGGGAGTGGGAATGTGAGGTGGCACGCTCACGTTGACCTACACTAGGTGGTGTTGCTGGCCTACATCCATGTGGCCTACGCCTCACTCCTACCAGGTGTTCCAGCACAGACAGCTCCTGCTCGCGGATTGCTATGCCTCGGTCAAGGATTCCGACCATTTCACCTAGTCGCCTATCCAGAACATTAGCAATCTGCTGTTGAGCATATGCAATGCCTGGATGTTGTCATTTAGGGTATGGATAGCAGCCCTCTGCAGCCTCTGCCCTTCTCTGTTCTGCTGTTCAGCACATGCCTGTGCCACCATTACAGTCTGGAACATGCGTCTGGTGATACCAGCTGCTGCGCTCTGTCCTGCAGGTGCATGTCTGCCAGAGGTCCTCCTACGAGCAGCACCAGCCACATGCCTGTGTGGCGCATCTGCAGTCATTACACTGACACCATGGTGTGTAGACACACCTTCTGTAGCCACCACATGTTCCAGTTCCACGCCAACAGACGCTGACTGTCCTTCCTCTATGGCCACCGGTGATGCGGTATGTGTTGGCAGCAGAACTGTGTGCGGGGAAGAGGGGGACATAGCTGGGATGGTAACCATTGGCACAGATTCAGCCCCTGACAACCCTGCCTGTACCTCATGCATATGTTCATCACCGCTAGTATCTGTGGGGACACTAACATCAGATGGACCACAGGAGGGTAACGCACCTACATCACCTGTGAATGCAAAGAAATACTGTAAAGTACAATAGACACAGACACACACACACACACACACACACACACACACACACACACACACACACACACACACACACACACACACACACACACACACACACACACACACACACACACACACACACACAGACACACACACACACAGACACACACACACAGACACACACACACAGACACACACAGACATACCATGCATGTGATTTGTCAGATGGCATGCAGCATGTCTGCGATACAGCAGGGGGCATGCAGCTCAGACATTAATAGTGTTAGTAAGCATACCTCCCTGGGGTGCACACTACAGCAAGCAGGTGTCATATCAGTAGCCATGCAGTTCAGACAATCATGGTAGTATGCATGCATCCCCGTGATACACCATGTGGCCCAGAACAGGATAACAGTGCACATGGCCGACGTGACCTTGACATGTAATCTGCTGACATGTGCATTAACATGCATACATGTATGACACAATGGTGTCCTGACATATGTACAGCATCATAATGGGCTTCACATTGCAGTGTTGTGTGTATGCCCTACAGATAGAATGCATGTTTAGCAAATGTGCATGAGCATGGGAGGGTAGTGTGAGCCATCTACATTGCTATACAGTGTGAAGTACAGACACTGTGCCATTGCATGGCAACATGAGGCATGTATGTTGCTGTAGAATGCATAATATGTACACATTGCATAGCCATAACTGCAACACAGTCGTGATGTTCGACAGATCGTATATGGTAGACTTCAGTGACACCTCCAGTAGCTGTGCACAGGCTTTTAGGTTGTCCAGTGTACCACATCAACTGTATAATCTGTCAACTAAGACTATAATTAGACCATGTGTGGACAATGTGCAACAGGGTGTATACACATCACAAGTACTGTGTGGCTACATGTCTCTGGCCATCCCCATGGCCATGTGTGCACATGTGTTGACCAATTGTGTGTGATGGGCATCTTCTCCACATGTCTGTGTGGTCCCATATGACATACACCCATACATGTCAGATATGTCACAATCCACAGGGCTATGCAGACAATGGGTTGTATGTTTGGTATGTGGGGTATAGGTCATGTGATAGTGTGACAATATTGCAGACAGAACACTACATGTCTGGGACATGTCAGGTGGCACATCACAATGTGTGCACCCAATGCAGGGGCATATGACACAATGGTGACACTTGTGGGCTGCCCATATCACAGCTCACTGTGTGGTACTGTGTGCGTACCACACATGTTGTTCCAATGCATACTACATATGCCTCCATTGTAGAACACCTCCACCGTTGTATGCACAGCTGACCACACATGTCGCATTGACAAGTACTGTGGTTTCAAGTCTGTGTATCATTACGTTTGTATATATTGCACATGGGTGGCGTGTGTGAATGCATGGTGGTGCGACCTGCATATCGTGACAGGAACAAACATCAGGTGTGCAAGTGTTAACTGGCCACATGGCAAATAGATCTACACTGTAACATGCCTGATACTGATGACAGTCTCACCTGCAACAGACCCATGTCTGTGCGGCACGCCAGAGGTACCTGTATAGGGGTGACACACCAGTATGAACATTATTCATGACTGTATGACAGCCACAGGTTGCATTGTGCATGTGAACACATTCACCTGTGTAATAGCATATAGTATGCACATGTGTGCATACACAACCTAGCATACTGTAGTATGCAGCTTGTGTGTCCACATACCTGGCATATGTTGTTACGTTACATAATGTACAGTGACACATGCAACTACATGGGATATAATAGCCATATGTGCATTACTGACTTACCAGGCAACTCCAGGCTCATTGGTTGGGAGACACCCACCTCCACGATGGCAGCTAGTGTTTCTGGATGCTGTTCCCTGGGTGTCCCTAGACTGGCCAGTAGCTCCTTGGTGTGTGTGAGTGGGGGCTGGGTTGGTGGCCCACCACCTGTTCCACCTTGTTCCCTGGCGATTGCAGTGGCACGCTGTTTTGCATGTCGTATCAGGTCCATGCAGTGTCTGCGCACCTGCTGGTAGGTGCGGTTATGGCCACCCACATCGTTCACCCTCCTGCATAGATCCTGCCACAGGTCATCCCGCTGCTGGGCATGCTGTGGCACATGGCTGAACAACAAGTCATAGTTGTCATGGAGCTGTGGGATGAGGACATCACCCTCCTGGTGGGTGTATGCTGGGAGGCATGTACGGGGCATTATCTGTAAAACATAATGATGGTGACAGGTCACAGTTTCAGAGATGTACAGAGATACTGCTGCACATACATTTCTATGACATCTACTGCATCTTCACAGTTATCTTTGCAAAGCATCATGACACTGACGCGACTGACGTGTTTGTGTCACACATGTCACACCCATTATGCATTGGATATCATCACCATATATGTGTGTCACCTCATTACAGTGTTCATACGCCATGTAAATGCTGTCTTGCTGTGGGCATGTCTATTTGCCTGCACTTGTGTTCTTACCTATATGCACATGCCTCGATGTGTCCACGGTACTACTGTTGACCTGGATTCTGTGTATATGTCACATATCAACACAGACACAACCGTAATGGACTTGAGCAGTGACAATGCACACATACACATGGACACCTGTACATGCATGTGTTTTGCCATATACATCTATACAGCACTGTACAACTGTTCAACATCCTGACATGGATCGCCTGTATTACACATGTGATAGACATGGGACAATGGATAGTCAGACGACATTCGCTGGGATGGTCATCACCCATAGCATGTGCGGGCACAGTTTCCACGCTGTTACAGACGGCCATTGTGCCACCACAAGCTGCATCAGTGCCACATTACTGATCCAGTCAGTTGATAGTACATCTACCATGCAGCCATCACACCATGTATGACTGGGATGACATCTGCAGCTTTGATGGACAGGGTTGCATGGTATGGTGGGAGTATGTCACATATATGGCACAGGGATCTGTCCAGCCTGTGGCGATCCTAGTATTAGGATGGTGGCTGTCCATGACATATGTCATATAGATCAGGATATGGACATGTAGCATGTCCATCATCATGGTGTAGCAAATGTCCTTCTGCAAGGTAGACAGCATGCTGCATAGTGGAGGTGTGGATTGTGAAGGCTGGTATCGCACATCCATGCATAGCCATTACCCCTTACAGGTGGTATGTGATCCAATATTGGTCACCACAGTGCTGTATATGCCTGGCCAGTGATCTCCGTGCTCATGGATGGCACCCTGACATGACATGGGTACCTCATATGACTACCTAAGGGGCCTGGAGATGTCACCATGTCGGGGGGTGCACTGCACAGCACCATCCCTTACACAGTGTCCATAATGTTGACCACAGCCTAGGTAGTAGTTTATGGGTACAGGGATGTTCACCTAGCGGTGACACTGCTGGTATCATCCATCAGACTGTGCACATATGTCACACACCTCACCCACACAGCCCATTCTGTATGTTGTTCACAACACTGACACAGCTAAACTGATAGGTCATGGCCATTCACAGCCATTCACAGCCTTACATACACAGATGCCTAACATTTGTCTGTGTGGTATGGGCTACAATGAGGGTGGGGTACAACACATTAACCCTGTTCTACTGTATCTGGCACTGATGTGCTGTGCACATGTCACTCTTGCACCTTTTGTAGTTGTGAGTCTGTCAACAGGCCACTGGTGGAACACTCCTGTGACATGCAAAGGTATTTGTAATCAAATATCCATGCTATCTTGTACATCTCTACTGCTAACATCTACAGTGCTAATGGTTCATGGACATGCACACCATACTCAGCAGGGTTATAGTGCGGTACCACCCTAAATGACTGTCATCACCACTTGTGGGTTGATATTATCCAACACCCTATCTGTATTGTATGGTCATGCTAGGCACTTGTTCAGAACATGTGAGCATGTCATGAGCTACTGATTACTATAGCGCCCATTCCACACCATTTCCCACAGGTACACTGGCTGTCCTACACTTCCCAACTTGCTTAAGGTATGACAGCTGTTGTACACACGTAACGCACATATCCTGTGGGACATGGTTGTATATACAGGCATGTCCAACTGTCACGTACCAGTGCTACTGTCTGTCTATATGAGGGATATGTCGTACATGTGGCAATAGAACAATTGTCTCATGTACACATTCAACGCTCACCTACCAACATACGGCACTACAGCCTGTGGGGGATGCACGTCTGCAGCCGTTCTGGGCCCATAGCTCTCAGGTGTACCTCATTACGGGGAACGTACCTCATTTGGGGTTCTAAAAGGTGCATGTTCCTCAAGGTTCCACATTGGAAGGGTCTGTCACACATTCATTGTTGTACATAGTTTACCTGCTAGCCATGGCTAAATAGATGAGAATCATATTAATTCATTGGAATATCTGTTTTATATGTAAGACCAGCCTATTTTAGCCATCATATGCCCTTCCTAGTTGACGCTGTTAGTAAGCCAGTTGTAAGTGTTCCACGTTTCGCCCATTTGTCACAGGGTATGAGGGCTAATGTTCCTCATTTTGGGGACAGGAGGCTGACAGCTATGGCTGGGGGTAATGTTGTCGCCAACCCTGACTGCACCTGACAGTTATTTGGGGATGTGTAACATTCGCAACACACCCCACCCATCACATAGTCTCACATGATCTACACCACTGGCCACACCTACGAGGACAACCTGTGCAGTACATCTCCATACTCACTGTAGGCACCAGAGGTAGCCCCCATCATGGAAGACAACATCACCAGCTTATAGCCCACAGACTCATGTGTGCCCACCACATACAGCCAATAGTGAGTTATAACATTCACAACACACCAGTCATAGCTGACTCTGTAGGGTGTCACACTGCAGTTCCACACAGCAGGCTACACAAGGCATTAGTCGCTTACATCTTGCTGTCGGGTAACTGCTTCTGCAACATAATCTATGCACCCATGCCACACCTCATCAGGTAAGATATGTCTGTCATTCGCCATGTTAGTGTGACTGCCCTGTGATGCCACTTCACAGACTATGTGCGCAGGGACATGCAATAGTTCACCAGTCTTATAGCCCTGAGGGTGTGGGCATAGCCCTGGGGATCATTTTGCATTCGTCCGGACACAATACCACTGTACAATGACCGACTGTGTCACTTCAACAGTTGACCATGCTCCTATTGTCATTCCACAGGCATGTGGTATCTGTCCTCAATGACTGTCCTGGTCAAACACAAATCTGTGGCACAGATGACTTGCACCTGTCGGCCCTGGGAGTACAGCTCACATGTAAGGCTCTTGCTGCTTCTATACTGCCTGTCTTGCACAGTTTCTAATAACTGTCACCGGCAGGGCGGTAACTGGTATGCGCGACGTGGGGTCATGTGACACATTGCTTGCATCTTCCTCTGTGACGCACGCAGGCAAGGCACACCTTATAATGCACCACTCAAACATCTCTGCAGTGACTGGGACCTGCCTCTAGGCTCTTTAGAGCACACCTGCAATGACAGGTTATAGACAGAACATACCTTAAAGGCACATACCTGGACCGGCACACCCACAGCTGAGGGATTCCCATATCCCACTATATTTTGCACGCATCCTGGCAAGTTGCTTAGCACAATGCATCAGAGGTGCTCCACGTGCAACTAACTGTGTCCGGGACCGCTATACACATTGTAACAAGTGACAGAGTCAACATCATACCCCACAGGTAACATACCTTCTATGGTGGTATAGTGGACAGTGGGCCTCAGCTACTACTGATGTGTGACTGACACTACCCCACACTTCACTGGGATAGCCACTCATGTACCGACACATCCATGAGTCATACCCTCCACTCTGCTGGATCAACCCATACACACCACCTCCAAGACCTACATTACCCTTGGCATGAACACTACCACCATGTGACTGGTGTTACACACCTGGGGTTATCCCTCATTGGTGGATTCCGAACATATGCTAATCTACATTGTTAGCCACATCCCGGCAACACAGTACACGTGTACTACAACACCTACTACAGATGTCTGCTGACAGCGGTTGTTAACATCATGACACCCGTGCAGATGGACAATGCACATACAAATGCTGACACATACCCCAGTGCACTTAATTAGCATGTACACAACTGCATGGATCATGCTATTCCACACAGAGCCATGATGGTACACACCAGATAACAGATGCCACTCTGGTGGTCATGTTCCACGGACATATGATGTACAACAACAGGTGTAGGCTGTTGCACAGTGGTGTACATTCCCATGTGTGGGGTGGCTCACTGGTCAGCCATGGTGGGGCCACAGGGTCCCTCATCACATACTCCAAGACTAGCTACGTAAACATGACTGCCACACATTCCGGGTGTACCACCAGGCATTATGGTGGTATGTCAGTATTCGATGGCAACACCCACATCTGCTGTCACATACAACAGTCACTCAGGAACATTGCAGACCCAGGTATTGTTGGCAACATGCTGGAGGATGGATTCAATGCTGACAGTACACCCTCTCACTCACTACAGGGCCACAATCCATACATGAACATTGTGGTGTCCCTGTGGTCACACCTACACAGTACTGACCTACACTCTATATGTCCTGGGACACTGGCCCCATGTCACCTTCCAATGTCCCAGGCTGTGATGTCCACCAACCTCTGAATTACATGTCTCCCCACTAGGCCACCATATTCAGTAATAGCCTTGTTTCAGACATTGTAGCCCCTGAATGGCACACAGCAGCATTTATCACACTACACACAGGTGGCACTGCATTGCACGAGTGGGACTATAGTCCTACACACCTGACTGGACTGTTCTGCATGGCTATGGGGCACATCATCAAGGACGTCATTCTCAGAGACATTGTTGGGCTCCTGTCCTCTGCTGCCACCCGGGTTGGGCTTTTTAAGGCCAGAGCATGGCCCCTACTCATGGTGGACCCCTTTCATACAGTTACCAGGGCAGTTGCTGATGGTACGGGAGTCCACACATCCTACATTGTCCTCTCATTGCCTTTCAGCACCATTCCCCATTCTGGTATTGACAACATACACATCCACCTGCACATTGTAGCCTGTGTCTCAGGATGTTATGCTATGTGGCTGATGGACAGGACACACAGTGAGGCCAGCATACCATAGTACCTACTACATGTCAGGTACATTTGGCATACCACGGTCCTCAGTCATAGGGCCCCTCATTTTCAGTATATGCTTCCCTGTGGTACAGGCGGGCACAGGGGACTTTCCCTGCCTAGCTTTCAAACCCCTACATACCAAGCATCATGATTGCTCCACCAGCTGATACTGACTCCAACCATACAGGTGTAGCTGTGACAGATACATAATATGACTATCATGGCATCAAGCTGCATGACACAAGGTGCATGCACATCACCTTTGCATTACACCATTCACCCACTGACTATCACATGGATGGTAGTCCCCTACATACATATCACATTGTACATGTTTGCAGGACACACATATGTCGCACCCACTCCTGTGGTTACCGTATTGCCACTGTGGCATGGATATCTTCCTACGTGGCCACACCTATCTGTACTGGGTGTGTAACTGGTACATAGGCACCCATTGTACCTCTGAACTCAAGACATCTACACACATTCAAGGGTACACCACCCCATTTAGGGTGTACCTTATACAACAGCTACAGCTTTACATGCCATAACATTAACATGCCATGACGTTTACTGAGCTCTGACAGTTTAAATATGCGGCTGCACTACGGACACCACATCTGTACACATTTGCATACTACATACTCAGGGGTGACCTCTGCTGATCAGACAGGGCCCATGTCCACAACATTATTGATGGATATACTCCTCATACGCAACATAAGCAGAGGCCACTGTGAGCAACATGCTCATGGATATGTGCACACATGCCACAATGAGTGGGATGTGCTTCTGGGTTACATTCCCAAACCGGACACTCACCATGCTGTGGAACATAAGTCCTATGTACATCATGCAGGGACACTCAGTAGCACTGTTCATGTGATACCTCCCTTGGTGGTTGGGAGACACATGTAGGCCTGGGATCACTGCAGTGGCTGTACTGTGTAGTGGTGCAGGTGACACCTGGCTCTGCTCTTCACAGGACACTACCCTGGATGGGTGCCACTAGTGTGAACACTGTAGTTGTGCTTACACATGGACTTGGCAGACTGCATAGTACCCCACTATGCACCTGTGCAGCTATTACATGCCCTTTGTGCATGGTTACTTGGTAGCCCTTCCATTTAGATTAGCTATCATGCTATTACTATGTCCCATACCTACAGGCCATATGTATCCTGTTATTGTACATACCAATAGATGATACCTGTGGTATGCATGATATGCCTGTTATGCTGTGTAGAATATCTGTCATATCTACCTATAATACTATACATTACACATATGTCACATAGTATCCCATAATGCAAAGCATACTTGCACAGTGGGACCACCTTACATATGTCATTAACGTTATATGTCCATACACATGCGTGCTGTGACAGTATATCAACATATACTAACCCCTGCTATGGCACGTCCTTGTTGGACATACCCTACCACTGACGGTGGGTTGTATGGCATTGTTCTGTTTAATGGCCTCATGTAGCATCCCTTCTGGTATCTGTGCTGTGAACCTTGTGTCCCACTGCTGGACGCACAGATTCTACAAGCGTTAGTATGCTCAGCAAGACATCACTACATAAATACCTTTCCCCACTTTATGCATTGCGGACACGTTTAATTAATGCAAACCAGGCTATACATATAGTAAAACTAATTAATACAGATCATGCTATACATAACCTTACATATCAGGCGTTCTACATACCTTGTTGTCGTTACTGCATTTCGTTTCTATCTCTCTCACAGTGTTTCAACTGTTATTCAGTATGAGCATACGGTTTGAATGTCTGGCAAGTCATCCTTATATACGTCGATACCTGAAACATGTGGATTCTTCCCGCCCATTGGTGTTCCTGAGTGACTATTTACCTGCATATCAGCTGTGCAGCTACTTCATTCGCCAATTACATGGTGACAGTGGGGTATAATTGGATTCTCCACCTGGGCATTGCCTATTTGCCCTACCTTTGGGGAGACGGTCTGTATTGTGTTTTGTTATGTGTAACTGCAACTGCTATGCATGGAGACAGGTATAGTTTGGATTCATGTCCCCTGTGGATTGTGTGTGACAGGTAGAGTATTTGGTTCAACATGTGGGTGTACCTGTCATCCCGACATCTGATAACGGAGTATTGCAATCAAAACCTGTAACATGGCTGTTTGTTCCATTATACAACGCCTGCAATTTTGCATGTCGCTTTTAATTGTGTCTCTCACACGGTATGTTGAGGGTTCTGCAGATGTAATTGGCTGACTGGATGTTTGTGCTGCTATTACAGTTTGTATTGCTTTAGTTTCTAGTGTGGGGGATGTCGGTGGTTGTACGTAACATATACGGTTTGTGGGCCTTGCATTTCTACATAATCCGTATATATGTGTGTGGGCTCCATCCCTAATTGGGGAGCTAACAGTTAGTAGACTTATGTTACGGGATTGTACGTTGGGCCATTGTTAATTGGTTTCTATATCGTCTGCAGGTGAGCTTGCTACTTGTATACCTCCATAATTGCAGCGATATATCAGAGGATATGTGTAAGTGACAGTTATCCCTTGTATTTCTGTCCCAGATATTTGCAGTCATTGTGGTTGTGTTGTTAAAAGAGCCTGTTTGCCATGGGTTGCCACCTTTTCATATGGTCATTGTTGGACACTTGCAGGACACAAAGCGGTGTTTACAGGCCAACACGTAGCCACGGTCAGTACACAGGTAGCACATACTTTTATCCTCACTACATACCTACTGTTGTGTGACTTTGGCTACTTATCATATTGCATGTAACATTTAAGTTTCTTATATACAGGCATAACTATTAAATACGACTGTTACATTATATATGGGACATATTTATGTCCTACCATCTCGGACATTTGCCCTTTGTACTGTTTTATGTCAGGACACACCTGCCCAGGGTGGGGATGTCCCTCCTACTGTGGTACAGGTAGTAACCGTATGCCCATGGCTAGCTATACCCACACCTACCATACTGATCTGCCTCTGACTTGGCACCAATATACACATGTTGCGGACACACACACACATTACAGTCACACAGACATGCACATGGCACCCTCAATGCACACTTACACAGACTACGGCACTCACAGACACAGTTGAACACAGTACCTACGTGGACTGCGACACCGGCAGCAGTGACTAACTGTCCCTTCATATCATCATACTATTACTCGTGGATGTACTGTTCCGGTACTGTGTTCTATCGGTCTTTCAGCCTCGTGGTTATGCATGTCGGTATGTTACACATTCCATGGTTGGCGGTATCTTATTTATTTGTACCTCCAAGATGTTATGCATGTCGTTGAACTATCTATTCTATTTGCAGATATCGCTGAATCCATCTATATCACCATATATCCCTCTATTGCCCTTTCTATCTGTATTATATATATGCATATGTGTACATATATATATATATATATATATATATATATATATATATATATATATATATATATATATATATATATATATATATATATATATGGCGGGGAATGTGACAGGCACACAGCACCACCATATGCTGTAAGACTCATGTACTGTTCAGGTGTTGGCATTCCGTGTTCCACTGGCTGTTGTGTTTACAATGTTTGAGGGCTGCCTATGTAGGAGTCCCACATTGGGCCACCTATACATTACAATTTACAGGAGGTCATGTTTGTGTGCCATCCATTTTACTGTGTGTGCAGGTGGAGAGGTGTCAGTCCGTAGGGGCCTACATGATCAGAGTATGTGCTATACGTTCCCTCTTTGCCAAGGTGTAGGCATATTGGGCACGCCTCCATCTGCCTACTGGGGCTGGCACAGTGTGTTCATGGTCTGAATCCCTCTGTGCCTGTACTGGCCTTGGCAATTGCGGTGGGCTATGTGGGCCTTCACCATTTTGTCCCTGCTGCAGCTGCTTCCGCAGGATCATATTATGTAGCATGGCACATACTATGACGATGTGGGCACATGTGCCTGGAGAGTACTGCAAGGCTCCACCAGATGTATCCAAGCACCGGAACCATGATTTCAGCATCCTGAACACACGCTCTATGATGATTCTGGTTTGTGCGTGTGCCTCATTATGGTGTTCTTGCATGGGTGTGTGTGCATTTCTGATGGGAGTCATCATCCACGGCTCCAGTGCATAGCCAGCATCCCCCACGAGATGGCCATGTGGGATGTCCCCCCTGACAAACACCTGATACAGCTGTGAGGCATGCCAGATATGGGAGTCATGGTAGCTTCCAGGGCTGCCAGCACACACATCCATGATAATGCCCTGGGCATTGCACACCACCTGGCAGTTGATGGAGTGGAATCCCTTGCGGTTTATGTAGCGCATACCCTGCTCACCGGGTGGTGACTTGATTTGTATGTGCGTGCAGTCTATCGCACCCAGTACCTCCGGGTATTGTGCCACATGGTGGAAGTGGCACATATTGCTGGCCAACTCCTCCTGAGTTCTGGGGAGGTATATCTGCTCATTGGCATGTGGTAACATGGCATCCAGGAACTGGTGTAGTACCCTGGATGCTGATGCCTGTGAGATACCCATTATATCTCCAGTTGGCCTTTGAAAGGTACCTGTGGCCAGTATTCGCAGGCTTACACATACCTTCGTGTCCACTGGTATGGGTTCCCCTCTGTTGTTTCTGGTTCTCAGGCATGGCGGCACAGCTCCACTATTTGCTGTAAGATGTCCCTGTCCACCCTGTAATGCTCTACTATCTCCAGGTCATGTAGCCCCTGGTAGGTTACCCTTGGTCTGAACACTTTCCTTCTCCTCCGAGGCCTGCGGTGGTTGTCGGCATCATCCTCCACAACACCGTCAGTCTCTAACACATGCTGATGAATCACAGCTATGGCAGCTCCCAACATGTACATTTTAAAAGTTCCCCGTGTGTTTACACCTATGGTGCGGTGTTTGGGAATACACAGGTGTGTGTTGGGTGCTTTCACACTTTATACTATTGTGCTGTGAACACTGATAATGTCATAGGGTGTGTATGTACGTTCATAGCTACAGGTTATGTTATGTGTTTTACTGCCGGAACTACTATTGTGGTGCCTTTGGTGTTGAATTACATTTGCCTGCCGTGGATTACCTCTTGACCTTCCCTTTACATTTCTGCGTGTTGCACCTACCATTTTCTGGTGTGCATCCTGCAGCCTACTTTCATTTGTACTTTCCTGGACCTGGCATATCTTGCATTATGTGTTCTACTGCCGGTCTGCTGTCGGTTTGCTTTGATCTGCTGTGTCAGGTCTCCTATCTTTGCAATCCAATACCTCCCCTCCTTTCTTTGCATTCACATGCCTCCCCTATCCTGTTTTGCAGGTTTCTGCAAGTGGACTTGTCAGCTGCCGTCGATTGGCCTTCGTGGGTTGATTGGTGTTGATTGCTCATTAGTACTCCAATTACCCTACTTCCACATTTCCATCTTTTCTTGCCCTGACCTTCCTGTTTCTGCTATTGTTTGCGGCACGTGCGTCCAATTACTGGGTTTCGGGCACGTTTTCATCCTCGTACACATGCGCTTTTGGCCACCATGTGTGCTCTCAGCTACATGATTCCTCCCCACCCCTATCCTGCAGCTTTGCTTAGCAATGGACAGGCCAGATTTGCAATGCTCCAATGTGCTTAGTGCTACGGTGGCACACCCCTCTGCTGATGTCATGTATCTCTTCTGAGCCACTCCTCGGTGTTATACCGCTGCACCGTATGGTACAACCTTCCTCCGGCGGGACATTTGCGATTCAGTATTATCTGCCTCATTTGCATGGCATTGACTACTAATTCATAGTTACCGCGCCAAACACTATCGCAGGCCCTTAGCAACCCTTGCACCTTGGTTGTGGTGTTCCATGCCTACCATTGTGTATTATGCTGTAAACCTGATTTCTATTACGTTGCGATTTTATGACATTTTTATATTATTTCTTTATGTTACAGCTTCCGCACACATGCCCTGTGGTTCTGCTGTGCGTTACTGTGGACATGACATTAAATGTTGTTATTTACGTGTTGTGCATCTTTTCTTATGCCATTGGCTGTGTATTTTGCCATTGGCATATGTTAACGTTGTGATACCTGCATCTGGCCCTCTTCCATAGCTCCGATGTTCTGTTTGGAAAAATGTAAACCGTGTTTTTTGGTTTACATTTCCGTGGGCTTACGCTACGCCTGCACCACTTCATGAATCGCTATATGCCTTCATTTGCATGGTGTGACACTGCACATGGGGTGATTTGCATACCTACGCCGGGGGCTGCGCAGATCTGGCGTACGCCGGTAGTGCACGTGGAATTGGATCGTACCTGAATCGCTCGGTGGCCATATTTGGCATTATAACGCCTACGCTATGCGTGCGCCTGGCGCAAGCTTCATGAATCCCGGGGAATGTTTTTTCCAGATAACTCTTAGACAATTTTGTTTTGTCTAATCTAAAAGAATGTAATGTAACTTACTTCTATTGTATATACTGTATGCTATGATACTATTGCCTATATTGGAGCTTTTCTCCCTGGGCCTCTACTGAAAATGGACATATATCCAGTTAGACCAGCCCGGTCAACAAATGTAAAATAAAATAAAAATAAATAAATAAAATAAAAACTGTAAACCCTCCACGTTTTCTTCCAAAATTGCCATTTTCTGGAGGGATTATTAGGGGAAGAGCAACATTTTGAGCCAAAATCGGGGACGGTTGAGAGGATTAGATATGCCTAATTCTATAAAGCAATTTATTTGCACGTACCTGTCAACCTGTTATTGCAGGAAATCTGGACAAGGCCAAATATATTGGGGGAACATACAAACAGTACTAAAAATTGCTCTTGTATAAACTGAGATAGTCGACAGAACAACAGGTATTGCTTTAGCATGCATTTTTCTGAAGGTTATGAAGTCTGAAACTCAATGTCTGTCATCATTTAGTGACTTAATTCCTAAATGATTTACCAAGAACCAGGACTAGAAAATGAACAAGCAAAGCAAACCAGCTGTAAACACAACCTCCACAGAGTCCTAGGCAAATTCAAACAAAAACGATTTAATAAAACTGAACGCTTTCATCTAGTGTTACAAAGACTTGATCAGAGTTAATCAAACAGGTGAAAAGAGCTCACGTAACTACAACAACCTTAGTTAGTCACATGACCACACTCCTACAAATAATTAAAACAAATTTAAAAATATACCCCCCAGAAAATATCATGCAATAAACCCTACAAAAATACCAACATTACCTAAAAGGTTATACATTGTACAAGCCTGAGACTCTGTGGTGGTTGTGTTTACAGCTGGTTTGCTTTGCTTGTTCCTAAATGATTTGCCAGAAAGCCACAAATTTTATGAGTAATAAACCAAAAATAAGAAGCAAAAATCTATTCATTCTGTAAAAATCTGGACAGTTGAGAGGTATAGTTCAGCCGGGGCTGTCTGCGTTTGCCACCCTTCCCCCCTCACAAAATCATGGTCGAATGGAGCCCACCCCCCCTGCAGCCATTCCAATGTCCCATTACTTAGCTATTTCGCCCCATTTACCATAAACACTAATGTACATACTGCTTTACTTCTACGATGATTTGGACTTCGTTTGAAAGTTTTATTTTGCATTTTGCAGCACAAACACTAAGACATCTGCTAAACAAAGCAATGCAGTCCCGCAATGAAAACAGACTTGGCATTAAAACTTCTCTGCCCTTGAAACTCACATTCGTTGAAACAGCATGGAAACCCTCATTCAAAGAAAATACATTTGGCTAGTGGCAGATAAAGATTAACTATGGGCTATATTCAAATGATAGGCCCCTTGCACACAAAACATATATGGGTTCTGGGATGCACCTTCCTGACTGTGTTAAATTATATTCCTTGTATAATACAGTGCAGTTAGCGGGTGTTTTAAATGTACTGTTTTGAACATTTTTCCCGTAAACAATGAAACAAAATGCATGCACCAATAATGACAAAACTGCCCAATTGAGAACATTTCCATTATAAAAGTCTACTCAAACTTCTACAATCCACCAGTATCAGTAAATATGCACAATCTCTGCAGAAGTAAAAGTCATCTAAATAATTCCACAATAGCTATCAACATTAGCACAAAAAAACTGGACAAAGCCAATAATGGGGGAATTTAGTCCCAAAACTAGGGACAAATTTCAAGTATTCATCTTATAAACTTAGAAAATTGCTAGAATAAAAGGTTTTGTGTTACCATATACTTCCTGTAGAATATGAAGTCTGAACCAGGAAAGTCTGACTTGGAACAAAAGCAAATTTTCAGCAGAGACCCAGGGAGAAATACTGCAGACACATGTCTTTGTAACATGGTAGGACACCACAGCAAATCCACACAAACAGGACATGCAGACTCCACACAGAAGGCACCCCAGCCAAGAATCAAACCCGTAAACCTGTAGCTGTGAGATAACAATGCTACCACTACACCATCAATTATTTATGGAATTAAAGCTTCAGAAACCACAGATTTTATGAGGAATAGAACAGAACAAAAATCTGCAAAACTTCCACAAATGGTGGTGGTCGGGAATTCAGGCTGCTGCTACCACACACACACACACACACACACACACACACACACACACACACACACACACACACACACACACACGTCAGTCGACGAATGGGAACTAAATAATTATAATTTCACTAATCCTGACTCCTTGAGGTTATAAATTCCCATAATGCTTCTATAGTGATGGACCATGTACAGACATATGTATGAAGTTGGCCAGTGGCATGCAAACATCAAGTAGTCATTAAAATGCAGTTTTGAGTGATCTCTAATAAAAGAACAAATGGCTCAATGTACCTAGTTTTTTACTAAGTAAAAGTAAAATTAACATGAGTAAAATCATCCTTTTTCCCTCTTCCTGACTTCTAACAATGCTTTTTTTGTTTTTGTATTAATTGAAATATATACTTGTTCACTGCCTGGTCAGACTACGGAATGCAGAAGCTTTTCCTGCTATAACCTCTAGTCTGTTCATAATAAATTAATCATCTTAAACATCTGTTACATTTACATATTTATTTACTTTAATAATAATTCAGAGGGAATGTTGAGTCAGTCAGTGCTCAACCGTACTAAAGCTGGACAGCAATCGTAAACAAATAAATGGAATACGAAAAGTAAGACCACGTGGAAGCAGAGGTACACCACAGCATACAAAAAGTTAATTAAGCGCTTTTTGTTCTACTCACTGGTAGGACTTCTTCAGATAAAACAAGCACGTTACACTCAGAATTAAATATACAATAATAATTGATTAACTAGTCACATGAGTTGCAACTTTCAATTAGTCAATTGGAATACATCAAGATGAAGAGGTATAACGCTAAACTTGAATGAGACTCAATAATATTGCCCTTTCACATTCCACCCTGTCAAAACCATTCACTAAAATGACCCTATCTTAAGTACGTATTTAAATTTATACATATGAAAATTCATGAATATAAAATGTAAAATGGTTAACAAATAAAGTCTTCACATTGTATCATCAAACACATCCAAACTACACTTTCCAAAAAGTAAGTAGTAGAATAAAATAGAAATAAAAATAAAAATAAACGGTAAAGTAAGAAGAAGTAAAAAATAAAACATAAATATATATATACATATATCTGTGTATATATATATATATATATATATATATAAATAAAACTGTATATATTAACTGTATATAAAACTTTTTCTTATTTGGTCTTATCATTTTCACAAGTTTTTGTGAAATAAATGAAATATGCCTTGCCTTACTAGTGACACAGTTCGTTATCTTGTTCTCCTGCTACTGGATGCTTTGCCTCAGAGGCACCATTACTGTTCATGCAGCACTGTATGCTCAACTAAAAAACAAAGAAACTAGTGGTCTTAAATGTTCGTTGATGATCTCAATCACAACAATTTCCAAAACTCATGAAATCCAGGTAGTGTTCCAAAGCAACAAGCCTTTATACATCACACACAAGCAATCCTCAATTACAAAAAATAGAAATATTTTAACAATGTTAAACATGTCAGCTTTTATATACTTAAAAGTAGTTGTGGAAAATGTACATATTTTTTAATTTTAAACCAGCCTTTCCAAGGCAAACAGTATAAACAGGGCCGTAAAAGTGCATTTTAGAATAAGTACCCACCCCCACACACTACTACTGATTAAATCAAACTAAATCCCCGTTAAGGACAATACTAGCTATCTATTTGCAACCCACATACCCACATTCCAAAATCAGGTATTAAGAAAAGCATAAAATGCACATAAAAAGACTTTTAACTAAAATCGCTTTTGCCTACCTAATGCAATAAAGTCTTCATCAGGTCTATGACAAGAACTATCAACAAAACCTGCTGGAGAGACAGGTTTGTCTCCCTGAGGCAGCCCCATCTCTCGGATAGACTTCCCATACACATCAGAGTAAAATCAAGAAGAAACACATAGCTATCTAACCATAAACATAATCTAACCAGAACACTATAAATATAAAAATACATCTGTCTAATATCATCCAGTAAATATCCATCCATGCGTATTGTATGATAAACTCTTGTCAATCTATCACAAACATACGTAGTCATAAGTTTAACAAAATCAACTAGTTTTTCAAACTACTCAAACGTGCCTGTACATTTAACGGTGATTGGCAAACTATCACCACTCTATGCACTAGCTAATCATTCACAAGCATGCCTAGCAAGAACTGGAATGGAACCGTTCAGATATAAATGTGTGCTGCCCCTACTCATGTGCCTAAAGCTAAATAGAAATATCTCGTTGCAGTTACCTAACATAACAACTTGTAAAAACAATAGTTAGGTTCTTGCAAGATAAACTCCCAACAGTTTTTCTTTTCTCAGAACTGTAGCATTTTGTGTGTTTTTAATGCTTTATTGTGCCTTAAGTCCTCTTCCTCTTAATATTGTTTGGGTTTGCATCTGTGGCTTGCTTTGCTGTTTTCTGTAGGCATTTTTCATCTTACTATATCTAGGTTGTGAATACAAAAAAGATCTCTGTGGTGCAGTTCATTTCACTGTTAAATAAAGTAAAATATACACTATATTTGTTGCATAGTAAAATAAAAGTATGCAAGTCCAACACACCAATGAAATCATAAAAACAAGGTCAGCAAATTTGGCAATACTTTCAGTGTGGCTTGCAAACATGGCATATTATATATTGAGTTAGTATGTATTCCTGCATGGAAAAAAATCTACACCTACTTGATAAAGAAAAGAGTGAAGGTATGTTAATACCAACTCTGCAATTGGTACACAGAATGTGTGCAACCCAGCAGCAGAGAAAGGGTATCAGTGTTAACACAGTTCTCAATAGCCAGTCAGTGTACAAAAGGTATTATTATACATGGCACTACTGCACTATTCCAGAGGTCTGCCAGATAATCATATACCCCCAAACCCCTATATGCCAAACTACAAGAACTACTCCCATTGCCAGTGGTAGTGAATGAGCACAGCAGGTGTGATCTGCTGCTCACTAATCTGGAAACAGCTCTTGTTTCTACAGCCAGGTGTAGTATGCACAGTTTGAAAGCTCACACACTCATTTATTCATATTTAGGGATATAAAGAGTTACTAATTAGTCATTAAACAATGAAGGTTAGCAGTCTAAACTTGCAACTTAATAAAAGACATTTTTATCTAAACTCTTGCTGTATCATCATCATCAGTTTTATCTACTGTACTCAGCATCACTAGCACTTTATCTATACCCCGGGTCATTCATTAGAACTGTTAAAATTCCCATGTTCCTAAAAGTTATGAAAATGATTATACTCTTCAGACAGAAATAAGGGACATTAACATTCACCCCAAAACCCTAGCTCTCCTAAAACAAACCTTCAAACCCAAATCTACACAATTTAAAAATGTAAAAACACTACATTTCCAACTAAATGAACTATAAAAAATAACTGTATACATTACATTCAAAAGACAGACATGACACCCCCCACAAAAAAAACATACCCGAGCTAAAATAAATCACTCAAAATAAAACTTGTCCAAAAGAATAGTAAAGCATCAGTGTAACTCATTGACTCTGCTGATAGCATATCGTTGCACTGCAATAGCTGCAGCTAGCAAATGTGGCTGGAACATCACCCCAGCAGACCAACAGGACTGTTGAACAATACATAGCACTAGCAGTGATGTTGGTTAGAGAGCAGAGCACACAGTCCTGATGACATGCAAATGTGTCCTCCTGTAAAAGAATGGGTAATGGGCCACGAGCATGAACAGTTTTCTGAAAGCTGTGTGCACAAATATGTCCTGCTTTGAAAAACAAATAATGGGCCACAGGCATGTAAGGTTTTCTGCAAACTGTGCAGCACAGTGTGTCCTGCTGTGAAAGATAATAGGTGATAGACATGTAAAGTTTTCCGAAAACAGATTATGCATGTGAGTCAGACACTTGACTTACCTCAAGTTTAAAAAAATCAAATGATGAGTGACTGAGACTGTCTGTTTCTGTCACAGACACAAATGACGTAGCTAGGTCAGGACTCAGGAGGATTCAGAAATCTTTCTTCTCTCTCCATAGTCCATAGGTATTAGAAAGCCATTTGCAATGGTAGCACAACTGTAGCAAGTAACCTTCACTGCCTCCTACTACTGATTGTTTCTCGCTCTCTTTTTCAGAAAGAGAGCGAGAACCAATCAGTAGCTATCCTGCCATTCACATCACGTACGTGACTGCGGACGTGGAAGTCTGACCCCCTTACATTTTACTGTGCAGTTACTGCACAGATTTCTGGGCAGATCATGCTGATGAAGTACTCTGCATAATCTGGACTGCCTTTACAGCAGTCTGAGACAGTCCAGATAATGATTTACAGAAACAAAAAAAAAAAAAAAAAACAAACTCGCCGAGCAACAAGCATGCGCAGTTCGAATTCCGAGACTTTGTGAATCAGTCGGACTCATTTACAACAGCTAGTTTAATTTAAATATTTTATTTTACAGACTTAAATGTTCTTTTCTTTTATTCACACAGCTGGGGCAGCCCAATGCCATGAGCTGCCACTGGTCCCATGCTATAAGGTAATAAAGCTCTGAATACCAAACAGGTGAACTGTGATCAAATAATAATCCAGGGAAGTTACAGGTTGCCTGAGGAGGTGTGACATTGTCTGGTTGATGACACAATACCATCCAAGGAAGGGGAAGAGATGGTACTTTTATGTCCCAAGAGCATATCTTGGGTAAAGTCCAGAACACCACAACTGATCACATTTATTCAGGAGCCTTACCCCAGCCATGGAATACTTGCACTCTATCTGATCACCATTAGATAGTGCAGAGGAGTAAATTTTAATGGAGGCTTTTTTGTCACATTTATCTTTGTGCTACCGTAGACTTCTGTTTTCATATCAAAGGTTTGAGAATGATAGTCTTTTTTTAAACAATGTGACTGGGTTTAGAGCAAGAGAAGTTAAAATTTTGTCATTCACTTGAGATGTTTTAACTAACTCCTTTTGATGGTAAAACTATTTTATTTCTTTATTTAACATTTGTTAACTGGGAAAGTCTGACTAGAACAGAGCCCATTTTCAGTGCAAGCCTGGGGAGAAAGGTTCTAGTTACATGTCTTTGGAGTGTGGGAGGAAACTGGAGCACCAGAGAAAACCCACATGAACGATATGCAGGCTCCACACAGAAAGCACCCCAACCAAGAATCAAACTGGAGAATCTCTTGCTGTGAAGTGATTACACTAACCACTGCAGCACTGTGCTGCCATATTAAAAAAAATACTTAAATAACTCTAGTGAGTAGCCATGTAAGGTATAATCACCCTTGTATATTCTGGACTAATCCTAGTAGAATAGGAAAAGTCTTTTTGGCACTCACATGACTATTTAAACCATATCATATTGTTATTGCAGATTCATTAATGCTTTATTTCTTATGGCTAGTTACAAAAGAACAATTGTCATTTTTCTAAGTTCATGAAACAGTTTAATTGTTATCATTTCAAGGAAGCTGATCAAAATACATTTTTTAGATTAGATACTGAGCTCAGTTTTAATAATGGAAGTAAGGTTCATAGGTTCATAGGTTGGTACTAGGCTATTGGCACTAGAGCCTATACAATTCCCTGGATATTTTCATCCCACAGTATTTACTTCCCTGGACCCCTGTCTAGCAGGGTGGCTGATGTGATCCCCAGGGTGAATTTTCATTTTAAAGTTTGTAAGACACTTACCTCCCTCCTCTGGGCCAGTGATCAAGGAGACTCAATCCTCACCACTGACACTATTCGGGAATGCTCACTGAGGAAAAAAATAAACACACACAGTATTTTCAGATGCAGCTCTCTGCACCAAGTACAATTTCCCTTAAGAGCATACAGGGAATGCATACCACAGTGCAAGGGCTGGGCTTTCTCTCCAGGCCCCAAACAAGGCTATACAGTTGAGTTCTTAGCCAAGTGTTCCACTCCAAGTCCTCCCTGTGAAATCAGTGCTGTCAGTGTCCCTGTTCAAAGTAGCTGACACACACACACTCTCTTTGAGATTTAATTTTTGCACACACTCACACACGCACACACACACACACACACACACACACACACACACACACACACACACACACACACACACACACACACACACACACACACACACACACACACACACACACACACACACACACCTGGGAAAGGCTGGCACAGCTTACCCACTTTACCACCTCCACCTAGACTATAAGGTAGATACATTGCCATCAGAACACCCACAGCCAGCTACTCTAAGGCTCTTACCCAATTACTCTCAGTAAAATTAATACTTATAAGCAACAAGACTTTCAGGAATGTGGAGCCACAGTTCCATTAAATAAATGCAATTACTCTCAAAGGTTAAATATTTTCTAAAAGACCAGCCACATTGAAAGGTATAGATATATTTAATAATAAATAATAAAATAGAAAACATGAAAATACAGGATATCTATTTACAATAAACAACAGAGTTTCAATTCACAGGAAATATAAAAAACAGCACAGATAGAAATACTCAGACAGATACAGAAAAAACAATATTTAGCTATTCTCACTATATTTTCTAACTGACTGAAGAATTACTGTTCTCTAGTTACTTGCTAAAGCAAGACTAGAAGAAATGGATTAGTGTCCTTGTTGTCAGATCCAGTACAGAGTGCATCTATCACATCTCCCACTAGCATTCAAGTACAATTTCAGTGCTGGCTACAGAATGACATCATGTCTGGTCACTTGGCTCTGTGGTTCCCACACTACCCCCTCACTAGTAACTGAGCCACGAGCTGGCACAGAAGTGTCACAATACACACATAGAACTTTGCTAAGGCTTAATACAGTGTCAAGAAACTATAAAACAATTCCAACCCTTCCTGCAGAAAGACTTTTCACAGATATTGCGTCTCTGGCTGCATTCAGACCTGTGAGAAAAAATCCTTATGGCCTAAACCAAGTCATTTAATTTCAGGCTATTTTTCTTAAAGTTAGCTGGGCTGAGCTAAACCCCTTTCCTTTCAGTATCCTCTGTTAAATTATATACATTTAATCACTTTCAGCAATATAGTCTGACATACATGCATGTCAACACATTTTTAACACAACCAGCTTTACAAATACATGTTTAACACAAGCATCTGCATAAATCAATTTGATATTCAAATGACATATAATTCCTCACAAAATTCAAGGTAGCTAGACTGGCAGTGCTCTACTCCCCATAGCACAGCTGGCACCACTTCACATCATCACATGTCTCCCCCTTTGAAGACTTAAGCTACTTTTTCAAGTGATCCTGGAGAAATGTTGCTTGAGAGAAATGGGCCTGTCTGGGAACACATTAACCCATACCCTGTCTTGAGATCCCATCTGCAATGGTATTGCTGACCCCGTTACAGTGCTGTACCAGGTGTGTGCATCCATGTTTCCCAGTGAACATGTCCTCAAACTCCTGTAACACTATTCAGATTTCTCGAACCTGGGTAGGTGATAGCCAATGGGACTTTGCTACCCCTTCCATTGAGGTGTCAGTCTGAGCCTCACTGAGGAGATCAGTCACCAAGTCCCCCTCAGATTCTCCTTGCCACCCACTGCAAATACTCAGCACAAGGACCTCCCTATCATGGTAAGGCTTCATCATGTTGGTATGGCATAGCTTCTGCCCCTGACTACTGCCTAGCAGTTTTACCATGTAGTTAGCATTACCAACCTTCCTTATCACTTCCAAGTGTCCTTCTCAAACTGCCTGCAGCTTATTGTGTCTGACAGGAATGAGCACCATAACCTGCTGTCCCACAGCATACTCTCAGGCTCTAGCATTCCTGTTATATCAGACGTTTTTCTGCTGTAGGGCTCCTGCCAAGCTTTGTCCTGAGTTTTAGGACATATGCCACAAAAGACTCCTTGTGGGATTCACACTCACCCACCCACTCATCATGAATCAAATCCATGAGCCCCCTCACCCTATGGCCATACAACAACTCAAAGGGTGAAAAACCTGTGGATTCCTGGGTTACATCTCTGTTTGCAAACAGCTGATGGAGCAAATATTTGTCTTTTTTAAACTGGTCTGCAAATGCTTTAGCATGGTCTCAGTGTAGAGTTTAACCTCTCCACAAGACCATTAGTCTGGAGAAGGTAGGGGGTAGTTGTTGGTGCTTTACCCCACAGCGTAACCACAAACAAGCCATCAGGTCTGAGCTGAAATTGGGACCTCTGTCAGTCAGTATTTCTCTTAGAAAACCTACCCTGCTGAAAATATCTAACAAGAAATGTGCCACCTTTTCTGCCTCAATGGAGAACAGAGCCACCACCTAAGGGAATCTAATAGCATATTATACTACCACTAGGATATATTTCTTCCATGTGGAACTTAGAGTACTCGGAGGCCACACAATGTCCATAGCTACCCTCTGAAACATCTCCTCAATCACAGACAAAGGCATCAAAGGATTTTTGACCTTGTCTCCTGCCTTGCCTACTTTTTGACACTGCTCGCAGGTTCTGCAGTACTTGCAAAAGAAATGTCAAGCCTTGTAATCTAAGGTCTGAGAGCTGAGTCTCTATCAACTCCACCTTTGTGACCCTTCCCAGCTCCCCTTCCACATGAAGTCTGATATTTTCTGAGACCAGTGCCTCACTGTCAGCCTGAGTACTACCACTCACCTCTAACCTTGCAGTCACTCTGTCCAAGGGAACATCAGTACCTGTCAGCAGCAGCTGAGGTTCATCTTCAGGCTCACTGGTAATAGGGTAGATCCCTCCCTGAAATAGCCACATCACCAACCCCAGCTTCAGGTTTGGGGTCTGTCTGGGTCTCTCCCAGGCTACCAGATCCACGTCTGTCTCCAAACCTGACTGCATGTAACTACATGCACACAAGGTACTGCATTATCAAAATCATTCCCTATCAAGTCATCTGCAGGAATATCCTCAAACACACCTTCTTGCTTCTTTCTTTTCCACCTTCCCAGTCAAGGTGAGCTCTGGCTAAAGGTATTTGGAATGGGGTCCCTCCTAAAGCTCTGACAGGAGTGGACTGTCCAAGCAAGTACTGCTCCTGTTTAACCAATGCAGGCTTCACAATGGTTATGTCAGAGGAAGTGTCTCTCTTAGCAGTGGCCTGTTTTTCATCCACTAAGATAGATGAAAATCCAGTGACAGTTTGGTACCCTTGTTGTCTGTACCTTACCACTGGCATTCCCACTTTCTGGTTCCCCACCTTGCTTCAGTGAACATTTGTATGCTACATGGCCCCTCTGGTTACATTTAAAACATCTAAACCTTGATTCTGGCCATGTACCTGAACTAATGGCTTCCCTGTTACTGGTGGACTCTGTTGGGGTGGTTTAGACTACCCACAATGGGTTCCCTTATATCTACATACAGGGCTGGGTATCCCCTTCTTGTGTAGTGGTGCCCTGCTTGCTAAGTAGAGATCCCCTTTTCTCCCCAGCTCATCTACAGAGTTACACTCTCGGTCTACCAAACAGATTCTCATGCCCTCAGGCAAACTGCCAAGGGCTTGTTCCCTCAGCAAAAGGTCTGCCAGCCTTTCAAAAGTGGTGACCTGTCACCCACTCATCCACCTTTGAAAATAAGTGCTTAGCTCAGCAATATAATCACATACACTTTCATCTGCCTTGCGCCTATGCTCACAAAACTTTTTTTTCTGTAAGCTTCAGGTGTTAACTTATAACATTCCAATAAACATTGTTTAACCTTGTCATAATTTAAACAATCAGTATCAGACAATTTAGAAACAGTGGCTACAGCTTTACCATGGAGTAAGGGGGTCAGGAGCCGTGCCCAGAGCCCTTGGTCAGTATCATATTGTCTACATACTCTTTCAAATATATGAAGAAAACTATCAAAATTACCACCTTCTGTATACCGTGGAAGAAATATACTGAGCTTTGCTGCTTCTGAGGTTCGGTTATTCCCTTCTCTATTGCCTCCATGTTCCCATAGAAGAGTCAGCATGTCCCTCTCATGTTGAAGGTGATTCTCATTTTCTTCAGCCTCCAAATGCTGCAGTTTCTCTGCCGATTCTAATTGCATACATTTTGCGCGCAGTTTAAGTCCCTTTAATTTGAGATGGGTTTTTAAATCCTCTGAGGAAAAGGTGAACTCTCCTTTCTCTGAGGGCTGCACATCCCCATCACCAGACTGGTTGTCCTCCTGGTTGCTGGTCTGTGCTGCAGCTGTGACTAATGCTGACATTATTTCTTCTTTAGTCAGGTGGCATGCACCAGTCTTTTGGATTTGCACAATTTAGCTAACTGGATCACTGTCAGCTTGCCATAATCCTCTGCTGACATCTTCGCCTGCTTTCCCTGACTAAACTAAACTAAACTAAACTAAAAATAAATAAATACTGTTGTAAAAATGAAACTCTGTATGTATACCTTGTGGTTGCTGAGAGTACACAACTGCTTACAGGCTACAGAAGTTCAATTCATATCTCACTGCTATCACAAATATGTGACCTCCCTCCTCTGGGACGGTGATCAATCTTCACCACTGATACTGGTGGAGAATGTTCAGTGAGAAAAAAATAGACACATACAGAATTTCCCAATGCAGCTATCTGCACCAAGTACAATTTCCCTTAAGAGCACACAGGGAATGCACATTCCAGTCCTGGGCTGGGCTTTCTCTCCAGGCCCCAAATAAGACTCCTCACTGACACAGCTCTAGAGATGAGTCCTTAGCCCGGTGTTCCAAGCCAAGTCCTCCACCACTCTCTCTGTGAAATCAGTGCTCTCAGTGTCCCTGTTCAAAGTATTTGACACACACACACACACACACACACACACACACACACACACACACACACACACACACACACCTGGGAAAGGCTGGCACAGCTTACCCACTTTGCCACCTCCACCCAGACTATAAGGTAGATACACTGCCACCAGAACACCCAAATCCAGCTGCTGTAATAAGGGTCTTACCAGGGTACCTAATTACTGTCAGTAAAATTAATACCTATACAAATAGTAATGTTTGACCAAGCAGCAAGACGTTCAGGAACATGGAACCACAGTGCCACTAAATAAATGCAACTGCACTCAAAGGTTAAATATTTGCTAAAAGTCCAGCCACAATGTAGGGTATATATATATATATATATATATATATATATATATATATATATATATATATATATATATATATATATATATGTGTGTGTGTGTGTGTGTGTGTGTGTGTGTGTACACATATATATATATATATATATATATATATATATATATATATATATATATATATATAGTGTGTGTGTGTGTATATATTTAATAATAAATAATAAAAGCCTTGCCTCATGCTAATATGCAGTGCTATATACACATGTGCTAAACATTTGGGATCCAAAGATTATGAGCTCACACCAGCAAGTAGCTCAAAATCTCCACAGGGAGGTGCAGCTATTGTATAGGCAGAGTGGCACACCATGCACTCAATACTATGCTATTTTGTATTCATTAAATGGTTATCCACTTAGTGTAGAGCCACAAAACAAAGGGTGATAGCAGATTATGCTAATGGTAGCATAAGTAGCTGAATTACATGCTAATTAACCAATCTGACATGGCAGAGCTATTCCTGAAGCTATAAAGCCATCGCTTACACTCAGTATAGCCATTTTCCCTGAAAACTATAACTCTTTGGATCATGGCCACAATTACACTTAGAAAAGAAACATGTAATCATTTGCTGCTGACATTAGAGAGCTGTATGTGCAGCAGGCTTTAATTAAAGTCACTGCTGCTGATGCCAACCTCTGCCAAGAAGAAGACTGTTTTTTTATACCCAGTTTGACTTAGCATGGACTGCATGACACAGGAAACTGTACAGCAAAATCAGAAAGACAGGGAAACAGTATAGTAAGTATGCATCCTCTTCCACTCTTATCTGAGGCCTAAGATAAATGTGGAACCCATTTGAAAAGAAAAGCCTAACTACTTAGTTCCATATGCAAGTAGTTATATGTCCCTAGCATGAGACATCTGTCCTCTGACATTAAAGTTAATAATACTATATGTGTGTGTCTGCAATACCCACCCATATGAACTTTGCACAATAATGTGTTCATAGGTTGGTACTGAGCTATCTGCCCGAAGGCATATATTAGCCCAGCCATGTTGTGCAGTATTCACTGCCCCTTTAGTAGTTCCCTAGACCCTTGTACTACCAGCTAGTACCCTTGGCCCCTATCTAGTAATGCTGTGGGTGTGATCCCCGGTGTGAACTTACTGTTACCCATCCACTCATCAAGGTTCCTCTTGAAGAGTGATAGTGATAGTGCATCAAGCATTTTACTTTTCCACAAATATATGGAACTACGACTACATTAAAAATTCACAAAGAACAGTGCACAGTTACCCATCAGTGGCAAAGAGGGTGGTGGTGGGGAAAATACATGAGTACAAACTTAACACCAAAGAAGTCGGTGTGAACTACTGAATTGTATTGCTTTCTTGAAAGTTCTGCAGTATACCCACTAGTGTTGTCCTCCATTTCAGAACCAAGAACTGCATACAAAATAAGTGAAAAAATAATAAAGCTCCATATTAGTACAGACAAGTAAATACAGCTCCCCCCCCAAAAAAGGAAAGGAAATGAGAAGCAAGTGTACAGTCATGTAGGGAAGACAACAGCTGTGTAGCTGAGTAGTACATTGCATTAACTAAACCAATGTACACTTTTCTAGTACAAATTGGTAAAATTGTTCATGGATGTCCACTTCCTTGGTGTGTAGTCAGTTATATATCACAGGATTAATACATTTATAGGCTTCAAACATCAAATCCCTGATCTTACTGAAAAGGGATACAACACTCTTCTGCAATAATTTGCCAGATGGGCATATAAACTGTTCCATAATGTCATGTTATAGTCTTCACAGACTATTGTAATGTAGCAAATAAGTGATATACATGCCTATTCCACCAGCTAGGGACAAACAATGCATACACTAAACTGTGGGTGTATTGTGAAATGCAATCCATCACTAATGTTGAAATACAACATTTTGTGAAAAAATAAATAAATAACACCAATTTACCTTTACATCAAGCCAGTTGTGAGACAATAAACATGTTTTGCAAGCAATTAACAATATACAGCTTTCTGGATAAACAGTCTCCCCTAACATGATACACATCTTTTTGCCTATATAATTACCTTGATATAGTAGAGATTCAGTCCCATGAACACTGTGGATAAGATAAAGTGCTGCTCAGTGCTAGGCTCATAGTAGACTGAGACACCTATTCCAAGTGCTCCATGATGTCTCTCTTCATATAGTCTAGGGAGGTATGTCTCAGGTCATTTACTATCATATGGACTATGACTAAGTCACATTGGTACTTGTGGTCCAATGACCTTAGTGCATGTGCAATGTGGTGGATCCTAGCCCCTGACAAGCAACTGACTGTGACCTTCTCCTTACTCAGCCTGGTGAGAGGGACATCAGTGTGTCTCATGATAAGAGTCTCCAATGACTAGAATGTTGGATTGTGCGGTGGCTTGCCTTATGGGCTTAGAGGTTGAGGCTCCATGAGATGTAGCTCTATGTGTTGATGTGGGTGATTTTTGAAAGAGTGCATTTGGGGCTGCTGAGGGTGTTTGTTATGTGTACTTCATTTAGAAGGTATTTGTTTTTTATCTTCACAGGATAATGTGTGTGACACATAGTAATAAGAATCTGAATTATGTCCTATGAATATCCTGGGGTTCTAATTCAGACATGGCTGTGCTTGTGGGATCATAATAACATTTAATGGGCATATGTTCATCTTGAACCACAGCCAGTTTGCGGAAATATCACAAGTATATATTTTAACTGCTTGTTTTATAATGTTTCCTTTATTTCAGTGCCTTCTTTTTTTCTTCTCTCTCTCTCCCTTTACCTCCTTTGCATGTTATTTGACATTACAAACTCTGGACTGGCAGTGGTCCCCAGCGGTGAACCACTGTTCAATGCCTAAGGAAAAAAGTGAAAAAATTAATTCTGGCTGCCTTCTATAGAGCAAACAAGCCTGGTCCATGTGCAGATGTCAGCATCCTGGATAGTTCTCAATGAAGAACGTTCACCTGTCATGTAACTTTCTTTTTGGCACAAGGTGTAAATGCAGCGATCTTAGAGAAAGAAAACAGCTGATGCTGGGTTAAATCCACTGAAGTGATAATTGTAAAGAGGAGGGGCTGAATACGCATCATGTGATATCATTGCGTTGCTGTTTGAAAATCAACTGTTTCCAGTTTTGCTCACAACATGCGAGCTGGTGTCTGTCCCCATTTAACCATATTTGGCAGTACTTACAGTCCTAATAATTTGTGCCAGAAATTAAAGTTTATTTGTGCCAAGCAGATGTACAAAGAATGAATGTGTCGCTGTAATGCACTTCTTCCTCTGGTCATTGTTAGGTATAACCTATGTTTGAATTAAGTTTTCCTTTCAGCTTCTTTCTCTGTCAATTTTTGCTTTTTTAAATTTTCTTTTCTTTCTTTAAAACTGCATTTACAGCCAAAGGAAAAGAATGAACATGTTAATTTAGGCTACCTTCTATAGCATAGACAAGCCTGGCACCAGTGCATGGACTTCACCACTCTGGATAGTACTTAGTGAATAAATTCCACTTCTCCAATAACTATCCCTGTGGCACAAGGTATACATGAAATGAAATGAGAGAAACAAGACAAGGGATACAGAGTTTAAATTCAGTTAATTCCTAATTTTACAGAGGGGATTATGAATACATACTTAAACACTTGCCACAAAATACATTTCTGATGCTACACGCAGATGTGAGAAGCATGAATGTGTCAGTTGAATGAACTTCTTGCTCTGGTCATTGCTTGACATACCCATTGATTGAATTAATTTTACTGTCAACTTTTTTCTCTATCATATTCTTTTCTAAAGCCTTTTGCATTTGCAGTTCCCTAGGCAGCTTGCAAACACAGTTCATTGCCTAAGGAAAAAGATAGTTGAGGTTCCTTTCTTTAACACAAACAAGCCCAGCAGTGGTACACAGCCATCAGCAATCTGGACAGAACTCTGGATAGCACTCAATGAATAAATTCAGACTGCTAAGTAGCTTTCCCTGTGGTTTAAGGAGTAAGTGTAGTGATTGTAAAACACTGCTGCACGGTTCAAATCCAGAGGGGGTCAGAATGTCATCTGTCACCACATTTTGTTCAAGAATGTCACAGTAAACGCACCTCATTATCATAAGTCTTTATTGCAAGAAATGTGTTTTTACTACTTGCTAAAGAAACCCATTGTAATGTGTGTAAATTATGTAAAACATGACTATGATAACACAGGTATGATGTATTTACTCTACTCTGCCGCCACTCTCTCGCAAACTCCTATATTCTTTTCCTCTGTCCTACGCTCTGCCTGCCATGCATATTTTCATTACTGTTGTATCAACCTCTTTTTCATGTTAAAAATGGCCAAAAAACAGAATCACAGACAACACACATGGCCAGAAATGGCCCATGGAAAAACCTTCAGTTTTTGTCATCATTTGCACAAAGATTGGCATAGCTGAGTGATGCTGAATGCTGTTCAATTTTCTATGGCAAAAGCTGAAGACTTTAATTTTAGATGCAGTACTGTGGAGCTTTCATGCAAATGTACATGAATCTGCCATGCTGTGGGAATACAGAGTAAAGGCAGACTAAAGGCAGCACTGTGAAACAGTTACAGTTGGATGTAATAAACTAAAAGTTCATTCATGGTGTGATGCAATAATTCCAATCTGTATACTTATGTTTTTTCATAGTGCCATGGGTTTGATAACAGTTGTAGGTCAAATTATTATTCCATGACATTTTATATTCCTATCATATAGTTAACTGCAAACATCTGTAGTTCTCTTTATTTACAACATTTCAGTAACATACCATTTGAATAGTGTAACACGACATAATATACAAAAACATTGCAACCCCAACAAGGAGACTTAGTAAGCCTCATTATCCTGCCTGGAATGCTAGTACCCCTTGCTGCCTATAGCAATCACTTTATTGTACAGAGCATAACAGCATAATAATGAGGACATAAATAAGTGTAACACACCATACACATGGTCCTACATGTCCCACAAGAATACTGTTGCTACTCCTATCCCCATCTCTCTTTATCTCTCTCTCTGCTCACCTTCTGCTTCAGTAAGTTGCCGCTGTCCTTCAAGTCTGTTATTTAAAATAAGAGAAGTATGAGTTCCTTTGTGGTGTGATGAGCTAACACTCAGAGCTGCATACTTTCAGGAGTTCTAATCCAGGCATTAGCTAAGTGTTACATGTTTTGTTATCCTGCTTTTGTCATAACCTACTTGGTCCCTGCCCCCATCTTACCTCTCTATAGATATCCTCCCTTTTGTGTCATTATTGCTTCACCTCCTCTGCATTTGTGTAATGTCTAGCACAGAGCACCAGTGGCAGATGTGGCTAAATGGAGGTACACAACTTGTGGTAAAATCTTGTGTGTTTTTTCCATCATCTGCATTACTCTAATGCCCTTTGTGCTGCTGCTGTGCTTACCCATGGAAAGTCAGCTTAGTCTACGTTTCAACATGTTGAAGAGTTTAATGTACAGCTTACAGCTGTCATGATGGTAATGAACAGCAACACATACATTCTCATTTTCAGCAGTTTGCTGTCACACGGGAAGTTTGTGAAGTATTTCTTTCTACATGTTAGGTTTAGATAATACTCAGGTCTGTAGGTTTTTCTTGGAATACTATCAAGGCTCAACTCCAGATGCATGCAACACTTATTTTTAATATTTTGTACAAATCATGTGGGTGTAAATGTTGGCCGCACCTTTTCTTAATACACATTATCCTGTTTGTGAAGCCTCTTGTACAGATATCGCCTGAACAATTATACTGATAAAGCAAAGAGTTACATAGTAAAATATGTACATAAGTGAAACATGAACTAATAAGTTATGAACGATTTTGGAAACACATGTTATCAATCAGAATCACAAACAAACAAGCATCCAAGTCAAACAAGTTACCTTGAGAGGGATGTGCTGATTAGACTAGAAGCTAGAGGGTTTGAATTAAGCAATGATTGATTACTGGCTGTCGTGTAGAGAAGGAATGCAGTATGTGTAGCGGTGTAGTGTTACTGTGCACTTCGACTACCTTCATACATTTTTAGAAGAACATCAATATATGAAAGAATGGTGATGCCATCCATTCAAATGTGCATTGTCACAATGCAAATAATATGGGCATTTGTGTTGTTTACATGCTGTTAAGGTAAGATAACTGTTTGCTGTAATATCTTCTGAGCATGCCCAGTGTAATCCTGCATTACATGCTCTCCAATTATTGAGACCATGAAGTACTGCAATGTCATCAGATTTCTTTTGGCATTTGCCATTTGTGCATTTTGATTGCTATTATTTTACTGCTTAGGATACACACACACACACACAGACACACACACACACACACACACACACACACATGTATAACTTACTTGTCTAAGACGTGTATCAGTATAATATACCTCTCTATCTATGATTGCTCAATGAAAAATGTTAAAATGTATCTCTTCTGGCTGTGTATAACACAACTTCTGTACAGCTCATGCCTTGTTTATACAGGATGGAATGGAGGATACAGCAATACAGTTAGTTATCACACATTTATTCCCTGTATATACATGTCATATTCAATAACTGAACTCTATATGAATGGCCGCTAATGTAGCCCCTTTCCTTGCTAACTAGTATCTCATCTCAGCATGTTATCAACAGTAATATCATAAACTCCCCTTTCTTACAAGGTTGCATTGTGTCCCGCTCACATCAATTGTTAGCATGTCTGTTTTTAAGTTTTATACGTCGATAAACACTTTGAAATAGAATAATTTATTACCATCAATGCAGATGCCTTCCTATTGAAAAAAGCTTCTTTCTGTCATTTGAATGAATTAACTGAGCACATTTTTCTATTTTCCCCTCCCTCTGTAATTATCCCTGCATTATTCATATTGTATTCTGTCTATATTAACCTAGTTGCACGTCTCTTGCATCTACATGCTTACAAGTTACTTGCCTTTACTTTATATAAGCTGTCCAATTGCGTTCGCATATGTTTGCCTGCAGGCAAGTATTTTTGTTTAGATTGTGTGCTCATGATTCCAGCATCGTTTACTGGCCAGTAACACTGTTGGTGGTCATGAGATGGTGCTTGGAACTGTGTAGACACAATGAGCAACATGAATATTTAATGAGTACTGCGGCTCATCGCACTAGCAAGCTGTAATTGTGTAGGCTTCCCCCATTAATGTTACGGAATCCCAAGGAGTATTGGCATAGGTGTGATAATTGTTAATTTTTAAGACTTTTTAGGCAGTTCCCTTCCATGAAAATCTTGCAGTTATTAGATAAGTCAGTTTAAATCTAACATCACGTTGCATAACAGGCTGCATCTTGGATGCCATATTAAATCTTTCATTTCTCACTTCCTTTTGAATGTTTAAACATATTTGTAGGTGATATCCCTGTCAGGAATTGTTTTTTTCTTTTTAGCTGTTGAAAGCATAGAGAAATCATCAGTACCACAAAGACGTTTCACATACACCAACTTGTGGAAATGACCTTGCAAGGCTAGGTTACAAGGCTCTGTGCACTCAATCTACTATGTATTACTGAAGAACTGGGGCAGCGACAGGCATTTAGCTAAACGTTTCTTGAACTGCTATCTCAAGTTTATCATGAAGGTGGCTTTCATCTATGCTTCATATGATTAAATTGCCTCTTCTGATTCTTTCTTCTGAAGCATGCAGGGATTATTTTAAAGAGTTAAGGAAAATGTCTAAATGATTAAACTTAGGCAGAAGTTTATTCTAACTGTATTTGGGTCTCTGTGTTTTGCATCTCATCCCTGATTGTTGATCACAAATGAAAGTGAACAGGAAGCTAATTATTTTTTCAGAGCTGATACTATTAATTCTATTAAACTTACAGACATTACCTGCATGTCCCCAAGAAGTGAAGGAATTCCCTGTGGTGCACTAGAAGTCTGTATTTCAAGAGAGCAAACACTTCATAATTTTAAATAGGACTGATAACAGTCCCCTGCGTACATTATCTTGTTTTTTATTCAAACTTCCATCTAGTGAATAACATGAGAACCTAAGGGAATCCTGAAGTTAATTTTTTTCTATTTATTTTTTATCAGATAGACAATGGAAGAGGTTCTCTTATTTTCCACCATATTTTTATTGCCACCAAGATGATATGAATTGAATGAAAAATAATATTCTTTTTACAATACCACCATGGTCCATACAAGAAGAAATAACTTGAGGTTACTTTGAACCTACAAATATAAAGTTGGGCCATGAGTAAAATGGATATTGCATGTCCTGGCTTAGGTGTTCTCACAGCCATAAGTCCCACAGTATATACAGCCCATTTCTGTTGAATCTTGATTTCAGAATTGCAGATGGGGTAGAAAAAAACTTGCAGTTGTAGTTGAAAGCTGCAAAACTTTGTGGTGTTTTGTTATACTTCAGTGCCTCTATTGCCGTGTTTTACTTTAGCCAGCATATTCTCATGCTACTAACCCCATGCAATGTTGACTTCAACTTAAAATTAATTTTAAGTGATAGCTGTGAAAAACAACCCCACACACTAGGACATTTGACATTAATGTAAAATGTCTAGGATATAGTCAGGACCAAATTAACATGGACATTTCTTCTGTAATATATAAAAATATTTAATTCTAAAAAGAACTGATTGGCAACAAACAGAGACAAAAGCAAAATGAAACTTAGCATTGTAAATTTAATGAAACAATTATGTTGCTGGTTTTGTGACCGAAACCAATGTTGAATATGAAAGGACTGTTGGAATGTTGTGAGAAGTAATTAAGAGGGTCCTGCACAGTTCAGGGTTGGAATCAATCTTATTTAGCTTATTTTTTCTCATCATCTTCTTTTGGCTGTTCCCGTTAGGGGTCGCCACAGCAGATCAACTGTTTCCATTTGTTCCTGTCCTCTGCATCTTGCTCTGTCACACCAACCACCTGCATGTCCTCTCTCACCACATCCATAAACCTTATCTTAGGCCTTCCTCTTTTCCTGTTACCTGGTAGCTTTATCCTTAGCATCTTTTTCCCAATATACACTGCATCCCTCCTCAGCACATGTCCAAACCAACATAATCTTGGCTCTCTGGCTTTGTCTCCAAACCTTCCAACCTGGGGTGACCCTCTAATATACTTATTCCTAATCCTGTCCACCCTCGTCACACCCAGTGCAAATCTTAACATCTTTAACTCTGCCACATCCAGTTCAAACTCCTGCATTTTTGTCAGTGCCACTGTCTCCAACCCATATAACATAGCTTTTCTCACTACCCTCTTGTAGACCTTCCCTTTCACTCTTACTGGTACTCGTCTGTCACAAATCACTCCTGACACTCTTCTCCACCCACGCCATCCTGCCTGTACTGTCTTCTTCACCTCTCTTCCACACTAACCATTACTCTGAACTATTGATCCCAAGTATTTAAATTCATCCACCTTCACCACCTCTACTCCTTGCATCCTCACCATTCCTCTATCCTCCCTCTCATTCACACACATGTATTCTGTCTTAGTCTTGCTGACCTTCATTCTGCTTCTCTCTAGAGCATATCTCCATCACTCCAGGGTCTCCTCCACCTGTTCCCTACTCTCACTACAGATCACAATGTCATCTGCAAACATCATAGTACATGGAGAGTCCTGCTTGATCTCATCTGTCAACCTGTCCATCATCATTGCAAATAAGAAAGGGCTCAGAGCTTATCCTTGATGTAATCCCACCTCCACCTTAAACGCATCCGTCACTGCCACTGCAGACCTCACCGCTGTCACACTACCCTTGTACATATCCTGTATCACTCTTACATACTTCTCTGACACTCCCAACATCCTCATACAATACCACAAATCCTCTCTAGGCACCCTGTCATATGCTTTCTCTAAGTCTACAAAAACACAATGCAACTCCTTCTGACCTTCTCTGTACTTCTCCATCAACACTCTCAGAGCAAACATTGCATCTGTAGTGCTCTTTCCCGGCATGAAATCATACTGCTGATCACTAATCATCACCTCCCTTCTTAACCTAGCTTCCACTACTCTTTCCCATAACTTCATGCTGTGATTGACCAGTTTAATCCCTCTGTAGTTACTACACCTCTGCACATCACCCTTATTCTTAAAAATCGGTACCAAAACACTTTTTCGCCATTCCTCAGGCATCCTCTCACTTTCCAAGAGTTCTTTAAACAATATGGTTAGAAACTCCACTGCCATTTCACCTAAACACCTCCATGCTTCCACAGGTATGTCATCTGGACCAACAGCCTTTCCATTCTTCATCCTCTTCATAGCTATCCTTACTTCCTCTTTGCTAGTCCATTTCACTTCATGATTCACTATCCCCACATCATCCAACCTTCTGTCCCTCTCATTCTCTTCATTCATCAACCCCTCAAAGTACTGTTTCCATCTGCTCAACATACTCTCCTTGATTGTGAGTATGTTTCCCTCATTATCCTTTATCACCTTTACCTGCTGCACATCTTTCCTAGCTCGGTCCCTCTTATTTTTTCTAAATATATTTATTTATTGTTTAATTTATGGTTTGTTGACTGCATTAAGCATATTGGGCCAAATCCATTTTCAAATGTGACCTGTCAGAAATCTCCAACATTACAAAGCAAAGAACAATTTACAAAGAAGAATGTACAGTGTGCATAGTAAGTCAATGGGAGTTTGGTGGTCAGGGGACTAACCACCTACAAAAACACTGGATTTCATTTATGTGGATTTTTGATGGAAGGTGATCCCAGTTATTTTTGATGACTTTCATTGCAGAGAAAGGTGCACTTATCAATAACAGATGAAGTCATGTACACATAGTGTGAATACACCTGCTTCAAACAAGTATATATTCACATTATAGATGCCATAGCTGCTCCGGTATTACAAAACATACTATCTCCTTCCTCAAAGTAAATTTTAGATTGTCTGGCAAGCTAGAATATATTGTGTAATAAAAGCACCATAAAGCCTCTGTACATGACAAATAACCTGAATGCAAATATCTGAACTGCCAGAAAAGAAGGGGATTGTAGGCCAGACCAGGTGTTTTGCTCATAACATATAGGCATGGTTGAATGTATATGAAGGCTAACCCCTCCAGATGTTAGCAGTTGATGTACTACATGTCAAACAACATACATTTATGTACAGCAGAATTCCTCTTTAGATAGTCATATTTTGCTCAGTTAAGACAGTTATGATCAGAGCTTTAGTTTGTTTATCTTGTACCTGGTGACATTTTCTGATCTGGTGCCCCTCCGCTGTAACTGAAGAGCAAACCAAAGAAATCATCTGTTCTCAATCTGGCTGGTGCTTCACACCTCCGAAACCAGACAGGTCCTATTTCTATACCACTATCGTCCTTTCTACTTTTAAAACTGTAGCAAGCTGTTTCATAAATTTGTAGCAAGTGGCTTACTACAAGTTATAGCAAACACAAAGTTCTAAAGTGATTAATTTCTGCAGTCCCAAATATAAAAGCAGTGTTTAAATTCATTTCTGTACTGGCATTCAGAAATACTGGTACAGAAATCATTACCGGTGCTGCATTATTGATTGATTGTCATCTTCTGAACTCACTCCCAACACATTTCACCTGGGAAAGTTGCTCCATTTGCTCTACCCTAGCTGTGCGTCTAAGTAAAATAGAACAGAAAAAAAGGCAAATTGTATTTATAGGCCATGTTTATAGTTTACACTGGGCAGTGTAGGTTTCTTTGGTCAAAGTTTCTGCTTCTGTACAACCTTTACTATCCACATTTCTTACCTTTTGCCTGTGTTTCAACTAATGCTGATATATATGGTGCATTGTTAGTCCTGACAAACTTTGATCAGTTACAAGTCCTTGTAGAGATGAATTAGGATGTCAGGCTTGTCTCCTGTGTAGTATTTGTGAAAACAGCTTGGACATACATTTCTCTTTTGAAACAGGTAACTTTTTCTGCATTCATCAAAAAGGACAGGATGCAGCTCTATTGGTTATTTTCAGAACATAGAATTGCCAGGCAGAATGTACCATTACTGGTACATCCCAATACACTTGGCAAACAAGAATACTGCAGTTTCAGTTTGTTCCACTCAAGGCATTTCTCATAGTCTTTTCGGTGTTAATAGCATGGCTGTCTGTGAATCACTTGATTATAGTATTCTAAACATAACACTTGTTTGCTTATAAAGCACATAGCAAATGGGACCATGCTACAATTTATGTGCAGAGCAGTCCTGCTTCACTTTGTAGTATACAACTGCATTGTGAAGATTTGTGTGTTACCACATTCAACTCATGAATACTTACAATGCTGCACTTGTTTGTCCATCTTATTGCTCATAGAATCACTTGTGTTCCTCATAGAAAGATATGCGGAAGTTATTGGTTCTACTGATTGCAAAAGGAGTGGTCCCACTTAGTCTGAGATGACATTTATGATCTCCTATATAATGTAATGTGACACTGCAGGGACAGGGTGGTGGATGCATGTGACGGACCATTCAGGAAAGTGGATGCTTGATACAATGTACAACCTGAGCCAAATGTTGATGACGGCTAGCTGTATCCCATAGTCTGTGGGGTAAGGCAGGCACCAATCCCACCACCACCCTGACCCCCTCCACCAATGGTAAAAAGGGGTTCACTGAAAGCACCCTGACCTCTACTCTGAGTATTTATTTAAGCACATTTTTTTCTGCTGATTGCATACCAGTCATTCAAGTAGTTGTACTTTCTACAGAGATAACCTCGACTAAATGCATGTATAAAAGTGTTATCAGTACATGCCACATGCGCATTCTGCAAATTATTAGAAAATATTTGTCTATATAT
>NC_056733.1:1073981331-1074028831 GCF_019279795.1 Protopterus annectens
AAGCACTATGTTATCTTGTTGGCGAGGTGTGCAGTATCCTCAAGACAGGAGAAGACAGATCACATACTGCATGCCACGGGTTGAGGACTTGGCCTACCTCAACATATGCCAGAGACCTATGCTAATACTGAGAGGATTGTATTTGCACCTGTTGGCCAGAGTATGCCCACCGTAAACCCCAGCAGCCTTGGATTAATAAGCTACTGACCCAGTATCCAATTGCCCAGCTTGAGCTACCTGGCATAGCTCTGTGCAGTAGGCTCACGGACAGAATGGAGCTTGGAACTAGATGACATTAATGGTAAAGAGAAGTCTGGACATCTTATGTAACCAAGAGACAAGACAGAAGGGCAGTGCAGCAAAGCCAATTGGCTTGGAATCCAGAATTTACTACTCAGAAGGAGCACTAGAGATGGTGCCCAATAGTGAAGAAGAGTACATTCAGACAGCAGTTTCAGGACCTACTAGATAAAGCAGGACAACATGATAATAATGGGTGACTTGAATGTACATATCAGGACAGACAGACAGAACAGGATATGATAACTGCCTGAGTCCACATGGATGAGCCAACAGGAATAAAGAAGGAGTGGCCATTCCAGAGAGAGACAGTCAGAAGATCACATACAGGAGTGGCCGACATGCAACTTAGGTAGACTTCCTCCTACTAAGAAGAGGGCATTGGGGTAAAATCAATGATTGCAAAATGATCCCAAGTGAAACTGTCTGCCAACAGCATAAAACACTGGTTGCTGCAAGCTGTCAGATGGCTCTAAGGTCAACAGAAAACAGGTCGAAGTTGACTTGAGAGAAATCACTACAAGGAATTACTCAGAGCTCTAGCACCCCAAAAAGAGGTAATAGTTGGAGCTGAAGGAGAATGGCAGCACCTCAAAACATCATTTTGGAGGGCTACAGAACAAATATGTGGCCGAACCATGTATGAAAATAAAGTACATAAGGAGAGCTGGTGACAGTATGCAGAACTCCGGGAAGTCATCAAAAGAATGGAGAAGTGTAGGAAAAAGTGGGAGATAGAAAAGATGGACTGGACAAGGAAGGAATGAAAAGATGGACTGGACAAGGAAGAAATATGGGTTGACTAACAAAGAGGCTAAGAAAGAGTTATCATAGCAAAGAATAGGGTATCAGAGGCACTTTAACAACTTCTGGAAAGTGAGGCACAAAGAAACTATATCAGATGGCAAGGCAAAAACAGAAAGATAAAGAAGAGAGTTAGACACCCTTCATAAGGGATGCCAACAGGAAACCAGCAACAACCTGCTCACCAGCCCAGAGGACATCACAGGCAGATGGAAGGAGTACTTCTAGCAGCTTCTGACTGAGGAAAACCCCACAGAAGTTGTGCTTCCCCAGACACAGCTTACAATGAGAGAAGAAGAGGAGCCTACCCTAGAAGAAATAAGAACAGCACTAAGGAAGATGAAGTCAGGGAAAGCAGTAGGCTCAGATGAGGTCACAGCAGATATGATAAAGATGCTGGGTAAGATAGGAGATAAATGGCTTCTGAGGGTAGGTGTATCCCAGATGATGGGAGAATAAACATACTGGTGTCAGTGCTCAAGAACAAAGAGGATATTCACAACTGTGGGCAGTACCGACGTATCAGACTCCTGTCACATTGCATGGAAGTTCTGGAGACAGTGACTGATAAATGAATACACAGATTAGTAGAAAGTAAGATGGATGATGAGCATTTCACATTCAAGTTTGCAACATAACTGGCTCAATGTTTGCTGTGAGACAGATAGTTGAGAAGAAGGTAGAGATGAGGAAAGAGTCCAAATGGGCATTCCTAGACTTGGAGAAAGCATATGACAAGGTCCAAAGAAAGCTGATTTGGGTAGGTCTGTGGCAGTTCAAAGTCCCAGAAACACTGGTAGAATTAGTGCAAGTTATGCAGAATAACCCAATGACTCAAGTATGAACAGTGTTTGGTCTCATAGAGGAGATCCCAGTGGGAGTGGGTGTACATCAGGGTTCAGTTCTGAGCCCACTGCTGTTCATACTGGTGATGGCCTACATTAACAAACATGTCAGAGGGGACAGATCAACAAAGCTGCTGTATATAGCCAAAGTGGTATTACAGGCAAACTCTGAATAAGAACTTCAACAAAAGATAGAGGAATGGAATGCAAAACTGAAGGCACATGGGGTGAAACTGAGTACAGATAGGACCGTTGTAATGACAGCAAATATGGAATATCAGAAAAAGTGGAGAATTGAGATAGACAGAAAGATAGTTGAACAGGTTAATGGCTTTAATTGTCTGTGAGGTGTGGTTGAGGAGAAGGGAGGTCTGAATGAAGAGGTCAAAGCTGGAGTCAAAGGGACTGCAGCAACTGGCATAGAGTGTCAGGGGTAGTTTATGACAGAAGAATGCCAAAGAAGCTGAAAAGTAAGGTGTAGAAAACAGTGGTGTGACCAGTACTACTGCATGGAACCTTGGCAAGTAATGGCAGAGCAGTTGAGGAAGCTAGAGGTGATGGAAATTAAGTGCCTGAGATGGTTGGCAGGATGCACACTGTGAGACAGATAAAGAAATGAGGATATAAGCGCAGAAGCCAAATTAACTCCAGTTGCAGAAAAGATCAAAGAGAACAGATTATGGGGGTTCAGGCACATGTGGAGAAACATGGAAGATAATCTAGTAAAGAAGTTTTGGGACAGACAAGAAGAAAACAAGAAGAAGAAACAAGGGCATCAGGTAAAGATGTAGATTGATTGTGTGAGAGAAGACGTGTAACAGTAAGGCATGCGTGTCGAAGAAGGCAGGAGAGTGGCACTGAATAAACCGAGATGGTGACAGTTGACAAGATACCCTGACCCCATGTAGAAAATGAGAAAAAGGGGGCTGATGGTGATGATGATGATGACGATGATAGCAATTGCACCTCAGTTGGACCAGTAACATCCTGAGCTGTCCTTTTTACTAGCCACTGACAGTTGCAGCAACTCTGTCCAAATTTGGTCAGTATAACAATGCACAGAAAACATCTCTTACCTTTAATATTTGGAAGAGTGCTGTTTTTATGTAGAGCTACGCATTTTGGAAACAACTTTGCAGAAGCTAGAGTAACCTATGATACACAGTACTGGCTGCACTCAGATGTGCCGTACTTCTCAGCCTACCTCTTGCTCTGCATTTGTGGGTGCACTGCTCAGCAGCAGTGCTTTGTACCTGACTTCTTGTTTGCCTGTCAGATGTGTCCAGGCCTGTGCAGTTCTTTGTCACCAACTTTCAGTTACAAAAGTGAAAATTAGTAAGACATATGAATATAGATATTTGACTGAGTCTGCTGGCAAATGTTGCAGAGTTGCTAAGTTTTCTTAAATGTCCTTTTAGTCAAAGTGCTTGTTTAGGTTTCCTAATGTGAAGCACACTGTTGTAGAAATTGCTTTGCACATTGCAGAGTACTATAGATAACCTCTGCTGTTTTGGCAAGTACAGTCCAGTAATATCATATCATGCAATTATTTGCAGGACACCGATGGAAGGCTGGAAACTCTCTAAATGCAACTATCAGTTTGCAGACTATTACAAGCTTAACCAATCACCAAGGGTCATAATCAAACCCTGAATCTTATATCTGTGAGGTTAAAACCTTAACTATTATGCCAAACTTCTTCCATCATAATATTGTCACCAAATTAAAATAATCCGAGGTCAGTAGCTGAACGTGCTTTGTTTTTTCAAATAGAATGAAAGCATTGATTGCCATGGGTATTCCATTATGCAATTCAAACACGCATATACAGACAAACACACACATACATTATAATTTGATACTAAAACAGTCACATTAACCATGTCCATATTCAACAACAAATAGATCTGATTACTTTGCATTATTCAAAAACTGCCACCATAGTCACAGGTTCATAGGTCATTACTATGCTAACTGACCTTGTGGCCATTTTAAGCCTAGCCAGTTTCCCTTTTTGTGCTTGAAGTAACCCATCCCACTTGGTTATAAACTGGCCTTAACCATCCCGCAGTCGATAATTATATATTACCCATAATAAGAATAACTGAGATTAAACCATTGATAATTTGAAGGGACCCATGCATGGGATAAAGCATTTAGGAGCTACCTCTGTCCATTAGTAGTACAGGGCAGTCCTAGGGTCCACAGATCTAAGCTGTGCTTGAAAATGGACAGGACTAAATGCTTGGCACATTACAGGAAATCATATTGTTTCACAAATAAACATATAATACACATATTATAAGCCTGAGAACTGCAGCATTCTTACCATCTTTTTTTAAACAATTTGAAAATCAGGTTATCAGGTGGAGAGCTAATATTTACACTTGAGTTGATATAGGCCTGCTTACCTATTTTAGGAGGTGGGACAATGACACGTCACTATGTTGGATTTCCCTATATTTATTTCAAAATAGTACAGAGGTCACATAATTGAACTCTGACTAGTAGCCCAAGAATTTCTTTGTGGGGTAGGGTGCCTTTCTCACTTTTCCTATGTCTTGCTCATTACAAACAGAACATATATGTGTGTTGCAAAATCAAAGTAAAGGAAAACAAGTTTACAGTCATTAAAGCAACACCAAGTAGGTGAGGTTACTTTTTGTCGTGCTAAAAGAATGTCAGGTGTGGCAATGGTGAGTTAGCAATGATGAATCAGTGAATGACTCAACTTTCTGCTCATTGCTACAACAACCAACTCTGTAAGTGGATGAGATCTGGAAAAGATATACTCTAAATATTCAGTAGTGACTGGACACCACTATAAATGGAGTGCTATTCTACGTGATGAGGGTTTTTGTGGTCAATGGTCAGGCAAAAGTTGTGTGTGTGTGTGTGTGTGTGTGTGTGTGTGTGTGTGTGTGTGTGTGTGTGTGTGTGTGTGTGTGTGTGTGTGGAGTATGTACATGTGAGTGTGTGGAGTGGAGTGTATGCATGTGTGTGTGTGTGTGCGTGTGTGCGTGTGTGTGTGTGTGTGTGTGTGTGTGTGTGTGTGTGTGTGTGTGTGTGTGTGTGTGTGTGTGTGTGTGAGTGTGTGTGTGTGAGTATACTGACGTATGAGTGCGTAGAGTGTATGCATGTGTGTGTGTGCGTGTGTGTGTGTGTGTTCGCGCGCACGCGTGTGTGTTTATGTGTGTGTGTGTGAGAGTATACAGATGTATGAGTGTGTGGAGTGGAGTGTATGCATGTGTGTATGTATGTGTGTGTGTGTGTGTGTGTGTGTGTGTGTGTGTGTGTGTGTGTGTGTGTGTGTGTGTGTGTGTGTGTGTTTGCGCTCATGCTTGCGTGCATGAGCTGGCCATGGGTTGGTTAGACTGCTCCAGCTGCTACTCTTCCATTCTTTCAAAAGGTCCTTTTCCCATAGGCATGGTGTAACCTTAAATGAAATTATCTAAAGTGATAGGAATTTTCAGAGTTTACCACACTATGATAACCTGTTTTTCCTGATTACCAGTTTGCTGATCAGCAAGTACTATATTAACCACGTTGTATTTCTGCAGATTTTTTTCTGACAGCAGCAAACGTGTTCTAGTGAGCACAAACACACAGACTCATGAAGATTTGAGCAGTTCTACACAGACATGCCTGTACTTTCACTTTTTTACATGCCCTAAAGACTATATATATATATATATATATATATATATATATATATATATATATATATATATATATAAATATATATATCTGTAACAATGATTATATATACCTACATACAGATATATATATGTATGTATATAAACTTGGAAGAGATTCCTTGCTTTTCAGGATGAAGATAAACTCGGACTGTACCTATATCTATGGGCAGTTTGAAGGAATATCATTCACTACATCTATATGCATTTTGAATGTGGGAGGAAACTCAATCACCCAATAAGAACTGTTGTGAATATAGGAAAAACGTGCAATCTCAACACAAAGGCACTCCAGACAAGAGTTAACCAGGCAACCAGACACTGTGAGGCAGCAATGTGAAATGTTGCAGCACTGAGTTCCTCATCAGTTATGTATAGTCTCTGTTAAACACAGGTCACAGGGACACTGAATTATTCTTCTCGGAAAAGTGAAATCATGTTTTCTTGAAATGAAATCCATGGATTACACCTATGATTTTTAAGTGTAATTTTCAGATGGTGGTGGTGCTGCGGTAGCGTTGTCGCCTCACAGTAAGACATTGTCCTGTTCAATTCTCAGCGAAAGCGTCTTCTGTGTGAAGACATACGTGAATGGGCGTACCTTTGTTGAAGGTTGTGTGTCAGGGCTGGCAACTCGGCACGTAAAAATCTACTGCCAATCATTAGCGGACCGGAGTTCCACTGTGGCGACCCCTAACCAGGAAAAGCCAAAAGACACAACAACAACCATGATTTTATTTTAATTTTCTAGTGCAACACACACACACACACACACACACACACACACACACACACACACACACACACACACACACACACACACACACACACACACACACACACACACACACACACATAAATAGATATAGATAGATAGATATAGATACAGATATGCGAAATTAAAGATGATTCTGTGTATAAAGCATTCACTGAAGTAAGCTGACAGTTTTTTAATTAGTAAACATGAAAAGAAATACAGCTTGTTCCGAACTAAAATGCCAAATCTATAAAAACCCATGTTTTCCAATAATCTGGAAATCCATATTCAGGATTTGCAAGTATTTTGACTGAAAAATGGAAAATCAGGATTCCCACAGCTAAAAGAATTATGATGCGAGTTAGCACCATGAGGATCTCCATCAGCTGAAGCCGATGTAAATTAGCACTTAAGAACATCTATTACTCCAAATTTCATTATGGCATTGTGTATGCAATGGCCATCCATAAAGATGTTCTCACTTTACTTCATACCCCACAAAACTATAAACTATTGCATCATCAATAGAAATCCAATATGCTCAATCCAGTGGTACACAGAATGTCAACACAGATAAAGGACAGATACTGAGTTTTTGGTTTGAGTCCTTGATGGCCTGAAATTACACTGAAAGAAGGAGCAGGCAAATAGGCTCTTATGCAGAGATTTCTTTTCTATCTAGATATTTCTGAAAGGACTAGAGACTTAATTAAAAAGAACAGCAAGTCAGAGAGAAAAAATAATCAAAATCATCACGTGTTATGTAAATCTATGTGGTAGAACAGACGATTGTTTTCAGAAACTCTGTAAATAGGTGAAAGTTTAGCACTAGTGCCCACTCTCAGCATGGAAGTGGAACAATGACTATTTTGTTGTACTCATATGCAAGTAAATGTTAAGCTGCTCTAGTGATGTACAGGACTACATCTCAGGAAACATGGGTTCCATTAGCAGCTCAGACGACTGACGGACCAGCAAAAAAGCATGGGTGGGCCCTTCCTGGGTGAGAGACCACTTGTCAATGATGCTCCCTAATGGGAGGCATGGTCCAAAGGGGGAGTTTCCTTGAGATGTAGTCAACAAGTGTAGGTTTTGGGGAAAGGGAGGGGGTAGAGGACAAAAAAAACTCTACCCCATCTGAAAGCAAGAGGGTTCAGCCCCCAGGACACCCCTAGGATCCATGGCTGGCTACAGCAGTACTGGGGTATCAGCATGGCTGGTAAACCTGACATGTATGCAGTGCACTGGGTACAGGCCTGTAGGATGAGAACTGAGTGGACAAAAAAAAAACATGAAAAAAATATAAGTAGAAGTTATGTGCATATATCTCAGAAGGTTTAACACAGTATTCAAAACAGAATGAAGGGCAAGTTAAGCAGATTCATGTTTCCTTATACCACAGTTCCTAAAGTTATATGATATTATGACTTTGCATAAAAAATGGAAAGTAAGATTATTATTTTGTCTTTTTGTTGTTTCTAGCATTTTCCCTCACCTACCATCATTTCATTTATCACATTGTTCTTTTACTAAACCATCCTATTTCTTGTTATTGGCCACTGACTATTCAACTTCAAACCACAGTTTAATATGTCTGTTGTAAAGGCTGTACAAAAAAATATTAGTTTACGTGTTCCACAAATATTTTCTGAACCATTCTTATTATTTGCTTCAACTATCTGAAGACATTTAATCATAACGATTTAACAAATAATAAAATAATTTTATCTGCAATTAGCGTGAGTGACAGTAATTCAAACAAATCCTATGCGGTGACTTACCCTATTACAATAGTCTATTGTAATAACATTCTCTAGGCAATTAAACACTTAAAAGATTTAATTTCCACAAGAATAACTGAAAGCCTATGACATTGTTTCAGAAGGTGAGTTTCAGGGTAACATTGTTCTCCCATACTGATGTGATTAAATCATTCTACCTCTCACTTTATTGCTTAATTCTGTATTTTGACAACTGAAGCAGCGCACGAGGGAGTAGTTCATTATATTCCATTTTCTTTTGTTGCTTACTTCTGAGCACACTTTAAACTCATCATTTTGTTTTTTTTTTTCTTTTGTTCACTGCTTTATCTCTCATTTGTGGTGAGGTTTTTCATCTGTTTCACAATACTTTTCTATTTCTTTCTCCTCCTGACTTACACTGCTACTCTCAGGTACCTTCCAATCTTTTTCAAAAATTTCTCTCCTTTTTTATTCAGAATTTGAAGCACCTTTTTGTTTTAGAGTGAGTACAGCTACAGACACAGAACTGACAAATCCCCATCTGCATGGCAGTGGTCTGATGTTCTAAAATAATGCTGCAGTTGTCGCATTGTATCAGTTTGCATGTAGGTACAATAATAATGTGCTATGTCTTTGGATGTACTGCAGAAAGGATAATGTGCCACGACTCTTCAGCTATAGCCATGTACCATCATAGAGTCACTATGCACCAGTAAACACGGTTGTACTGGATTATGAATGCAGTCACACCCATATGAGCACATTACAAATGTGGTGCTCAGACCTTGCTCACATCTTATCACATAGCCATTTTATTTATTTGTATTCTTTAATCAGTTGTTAACCCAGTAAGTGAGCAGATTCTCTTGCACCTATTTTAATAACAAACTAAGCCAGTATACTAAAGTCAAATACAATATGCATGGGAAATTAGGACAACTAGTCACACAGCACAGCTGTGAGAAGCTCTGATAACTAAGAAAAAAAACTACATAGATACATGGAAAAAAACACAAAAAGTTCATACAGATGGTATGTATTAGGTTATTCAGAAAATGTTATTACAGCACTAATCCCTTTAATTTATTACACACAGTAGCACTTTACTGTCAGGCTGTCACTGAGATGATTCAAGTACCCCTATTTTTCTTCTTAAAAATGGTCATCCCATGGTAGACAGGTATTGCAGTGTTACAGCAGTGTTATTACACCATATACCAATCACTGTACATTTTGCTAGGAATGTTATCCTCTTCCATTTTGCTTTTGTGTCTCTTACTTGAATATAACAGCATTTAGTTATTTATTGATTTATTGTCTGCTTGACTGAGGAACTGACTGATTGTGTTATATTCTTTGTCACATTGTGTTAAATCTGCTGCAGAGAACACAAATGTCACTAGCCACTACAAGCTGTTTCTCCACAAAATTGTCTCCACAAAATTGCATCATCAGGAGGCAGGACCAGATGACATGTAGAAACTTGACAGCTGTTTGGTATACAGTAAGTGCAAACATAAGTTTGTTAAATTTAATGAATATAGTTCCACTGAAATAACTAAAGTAAAATGATGAAACACATATGTTAGAATGAGAAATCCCAAACTTATTAATTACAGCAAAAATAAACAGTTAAAATATATTTGTATATGAATTCTGTAAATGTGGAGTTACAGCATTGTTTGTCTTACCAGTGTTGCATTGTATTATTTTCTGAACCTCTTTACCCAAAACCAGTTTTAAATCTTTCATGTTTAAGTGCTTCCTTAAGTTCATAGGTTAGTACTAAGCTAACTGCCCTTGCGAGCCATTTTAAGCCTAGTCAATTATCACTTGTGAGACTCAAACCCTGCACCTTGTGTTTGTAAGGCAAACACCTTAACCATTAGGCCACCCTCCCAACCCTCAGGAACCCAGTTCAGTGCAGTTTTAGGTTAGTTATCCCGATAATGCTTTTTTTGATATCCCTGCCCATGCCGTCAAGTGACCAGGTCATTAATTGAACTCTTTTCACCTGGGAGATGCATCCAAGGGTTTATCTCTCCACTCCATTGGCACAGGCCTCCAAGGGCCTTCTTGGTAAAGTAACAGCTACTTCCACATCAGACAAATTCTGGCTGAGATGCATCAAAAGATGCTCCGCGTTCTCAGAAGTGTGAGACAGTATGTTGAAGAACTACATCCATAACATCTTCTCAGTACTTTTCCCGTTATTATGGCACTCATCTTTATGATAAGAGTAACCAGGGTGAGAAAATGTACAATAAACGGGCCTACTTCACCCTGTCGAAGGCAGACAATATCAAAGCTGATACTGTCAGCACCAAAATGTTGAAAGCGAAAGTCATTGCGCGTGTAAACAGAAATCTCCGTAAGGGGAGAGTTCCATTTACTGCAATGTAGTGCGATCTCGGAGTTGGTATATTTAAGTAGCGGGGTGTCTGTGGGGTTCATGGGGGCTTGCCCCCCTGCACAGAGCAATTTGTGTTGTATTTGGGTGTTTTTTTTTGGGGGGGGGTTTTGTGTGTGTTTGATGTTTGGGGGTTTCGACATTTTCGTGTCGATTATTACGCTGTCAACAGTTTGAGTTTTCAACAGCTTAATATAAATACCAATAAACTACTAGTAGTAAGTAACCAAACCCAGGTCAACAGGGCTAAAACAGAATATATGTGTGTAAATGAGAGGGAGGGTAGAGGAATGGTGAGGATGCAGGGAGTAGAGCTGGTAAAGGTGGATGAGTTTAAGTACTTGGGATCAACAGTTCAGAGTAATGGTGAGTGTGGAAGAGAGGTGAAAAAGAGAGTACAGGCAGGGTGGAATGGGTGGAGAAGAGTGTCAGGAGTGATTTGTGACAAACGGGTACCAATAAGAGTGAAAGGGAAGGTCTACAAGAGGGTAGTGAGACCAGCTATGTTATATGGGTTGGAGACGGTAGCATTGTCAAAAAGGCAGGAATCAGAGCTGGATGTGGTAGAGTTAAAGATGTTAAGATTTGCACTGGGTGTGACTAGGACGGACAGGATTAGGAATCAGTATATTAGAGGGTCAGCTCAGGTTGGACAGTTTGGAGACAAAGCAAGAAAGGCGAGATTGCGTTGGTTTGGACATGTGCTGAGGAGGGATGCTGGGTATACTGGGAAAAGGATGCTAAGGATGGAGCTGCCAGGTAAGAGGAAAAGAGGAAGGCCTAAGATGAGGTTTATGGATGCGGTGAGAGAGGACATGCAGGCGGTTGGTGTGAAAGAGCATGATGCAGAGGACAGGAAGAAATGGAAACAGATGATCCGCTGTAGCGACCCCTAATGGGAACAGCCAAAAGAAGATGATGATGAGTAAGTAACCAAACCCAAAACAACTGGTACTTGGGTCTTGCTCACTGTGAAGGGCCAGTCTTGAATGGTTCTGATATTTTCCACCAGTTTCTACTGATGATGTACCTTAGATCTTGGGCTTTTTTCAAGGTTATGGGTTCCCAAGGTTGGATTTGCTGTCCCTCTGACCTTTCTGTGGAAATTGAAGAATGCCTGATCTTTATTAGAAATATATATTCTAAGTTTAGATGATGATGCCATGTAGGTATGCAGCTGCAGTTAGAATGTGCAGATACCAGGAGCTAGTCCATCAGTCTATAGAATGCTGCAGAGGTTTCTTGAAGCCTGACCAGAAAGATTACATATTGAAAAAGACAGTCTGCTGAGAAAAGTCACCCCCCTCCCACTTTGACAGGTATCTATGGTTATCATTTTGGACCTGCAAGGTAAAGAGGTTCCTGGCAGGTCCTAACCTCTCATTCAGTTAACTCGTTCATCTATTTGTGGCATGGTGTATTAATCAAATTAGAAGAAGCTAACTTCACAGGAATCAGACATTGCCCTCCAACTTGGGCACCAGCAAAGTGAGTCAAGCTCTTCCACAATAAAATAAAATTAGTAATTACCAGAGAAATCACACTATTTTCACTTTCAGGTCAACATCTTTACGTTTATTTCTACAATTCTGAGATGCAGGAGTGTCACCTTCTTGCTCAGCTACATCACAACACTATGGCTAACCAGTTAGATTAATCTCTGCCTGCAGAAAATCAAATCATGGTACTAAAATACCTCATTTGCCTTTCTTCTGAACAGTGCTTCCATTGTCATTACTTATGATGTTGACATTGGACGCACTTGTTCAATCTCAAAAACAACCACTCTGTTTTCTGAAGCATAACAGAGTTTCAAGATATTCCCCTGGCAAATTTACTGCTGTTTCCATTTGCTGGACTTGAGCACTTTGCAGTTGACAAACCCTTGGCCTGTCCACTTCCAAAAAAATAAATAAATTCACAAGGACCATGCGCTGTGGTGAAATCCATCAAAATTCCCCAGAATGAAGCTCTCTGAATCCAGCACTGTGATGTAAGTACGTGTTTCAGATTCCTGTGACTACCAGCACTATGGGGAAAAAGCTTTTCCTTTCCCATATTATTTTGCTACATGTAGTAGTTACGTGGGTGTTATACATACAGTAGCTCAAAGTGGTGGGTTGGCCATGTTAAAGGCTATGGTGCCTTCCAAATGTCAAACGAGACATGCTATAGCTGGTATCTGGTTTTCCTTCTCTGGTCTATTACTTTTTTATAGTATTGCTTTTAATATTTTTTGAAGCTGAAGCATTCCGCCAGCCAGTCTGTCTGGATAGTAGAAAGATGTCTTGATCATCTTCATCTGATAACATCAGCCACAAGTTTGCCATTAATCTGACATAAATGCAGTGATTTCTCCTGTCAAGATTTCTTTTCTGTGATGACAAGGCTATATTTAAAGACTAATTTTGGACAATAACCTTAGTTTTCACTACCTGCAATAAGATGGTTTCCGAGACCTTATGGCATACTATTGAATTATTAATATGTAATGATGTCCTTACCAGCTACTGGTAAAGTTTTTGTCAGGTCCATAACTATTGTCTAAAAGGAGGGGAGGTTATTTTATGGGATGATACCCTTCCTTTTTTTTTCTTTTTTTCTTTGACGAGAACTCCTTTATTTTTTTGTGAATCAGACTCATAAACGTTTTACAAAGAAATGCGCCCAAAAGTACTCTTATAGTTCTGTTTTCTTCATTGTTTCTTCTTTCAGGTGACTGTCCAAAACATGACAGCATACAAAAAGTTGCTTCACAGTATCATTCCTTCTCTTAATCATCCTCTTAAGTAAATCTTTGACTGTCTATGAAGTTGTAAATCTAAAACTATCAAGTTTCATAGATACTCATGTGGGTATCTCTACATTATTTGGGGCTCCCCAAATGAAAGATCCTCTCACTGAACCATCCTAGAGTTAGGCCACTTGACTTGAACATTTTCCTGTGAGAGATCTCTCATTGTGTTTGGGTTCTGCCCCTTATCCTAAGGAATATTTGTCTGTTGTTTGAGTTTATCACTGTCTTTTTCAGGGCTTTCCATTGCTGATGGAAGTAAGGAAGTACTTTTATCCCAGTATTCTTTTCCAGTTATGTAATCATCTATGTCTGTGAGCTCTTGGTTGCAGCATTTATAAAATGAAGGAAATCTGTTGCTATTATAATGTCATGTGCCAGTTTGGCTACATTTCTTACGCAACTTTTATTCTTCCAGTAACCTGTGCTAAACACAAGTTTTGTAGTGATCTTTCTGACTCCCTTGCACACATATTATGGTCTTTCTGTATCTTCCATTGAACACCTTCTTAATAATCAAATTTGTGGAAATTACAGTAATATATTGTATGAGTGTAGAAATGCCTCTACATCCTTTCTGTTAAAGCCACTTTAAATTTCTGCTCTCAGCTTTTGTTTCACATTATTTTCTAAGATGTCCAAAAGTGGAAGAGTGGTGCCTCTGCCATAACTGCACCCATCCCATTCTTATACTGGGTCATGGCCAAAAAGGGTCTTTGGACCAGCTCGCAACAAACAGTAGAATAACATTTAAAAATAAAGTAGCACATTTAGCAGTGTGAATTATCTAATTTTCAGCTCTGTTTATTTACAAAAAATAATTATCATAAAACCATTGGAATAATGGTTAACGTCTTTGCCTCCTATGTACAAGGTACAAGGTTTGATTCTGACCTCTGGTACAATGCCTTTGTGGAATTTACATGCTGTCCCCATATCTCTGTGGGTTCCCATCCCCTCCCAAAAACACGCTGGATGTTTCCACCTCAGTGTCACCCTAGAATGGAATTGCGGGCAGGAATACAAACTCTTGATGGTGTCCAATGGAGGAAGTGTTGTACAAGCACCTGTACAACTGCATGGACTCAGCCATTCCCAACAGAACTAAAATCTGCTCCTCAAGGTAACACAAACCTATGTAGTGGACATCCTCTGTCAACAGACTTTACCACAAAAGGAAGAAACTGTTGTCCAAGTGTAAAAAGGTATCAATTCCCAATTGGTAAAACTCCCTCGTTAGCCTCAACAAGCAAATTAAATCACTGGTGAAAACCTCCAAAGCCAATTATGAATCAAAACTAGCCTCCAAAACAAAGGCTAACCACAAAGCCTTTCTCAGTTACATCAGAAACCTCCATGGCAACGCCCAGGTTTGTTCCGAATTAGTTCTTAACGGTGCCACTTACACTGATCCTGTTGACTTAGCCAACCTGCAAGCAGATAGGTTCATTGCAAACTTCACCCCTCATCCCCCCCAAAGGCCCATTCAACATCCCTGATACTTGCCCCACACCTCACATCTCTGTAGATCAAGTGTTAAAGGGCCTATCCAAGGCAAAGAACACAGCTTCCATGGGACCTGATAGTATCCCAGGCTGTATTCTGTAACATCTCCATCAAGAACTAGCCTCGCCACTGAGCACCCTATTCAACCATAGCCTAAGTACAGGATTCATTCCAGCAGAGTGGAGAACTGCCATTTTCATCCCTTTGCACAACGGTGGTGCCACTACTGACCCTGGTAACTATCGCCCGATTAGCTTGATAAGTCTGATCTGTAAGACCATGGAGCATATTATTATGTACCTCATAAACAAGGACCTAGGCAATCTCCAAGCACTTGACCCCACCCAGTTCAGATTCATCAAGGGAAGATCTTGCCTGTTGAACCTGGTTGACTTTTTTGAGACTGTCACCACAGCACTGGATGAAGGAATGTCAGTACACACAGCTTACCTTGACTTGGCCAAAGCCTTTGACACAATCCCCCACTTGGGATGCATCAAAAAGCTAACAGAACTTGGTGTAAATCCCTATCTCATCAGGTGGGTGGCCAACTGGTTCACTGATAGGACCCACAAGGTCAAAATAGGTGCCACTACCTCTGATACAGACCTGTCACTAGTGGTGTCCCCCAGGGAATTGTCCTGGGACTCATGTTGTTTGGGATCTACTTCTCAGAGGTCCAGGCAAAGAAAAAAGGCCTGTGGCTCACCAAGTTTTCAGACTGTATGTTGGATGCTGTCATGACTCCCCAAATAATATTAACATACTTCGAGGGTCTCACAGCAACAAATGACTAGTGCAAAAGTCATGGCCTTAACTTAAATGCAAAAAATGTATTATCATACCATTCGGCAAAAACACAGCCCCTACTGATTACCACATTAGCGGCAACCCCCTAAGCACACAACCTGCAGTGAGAGACTTGGGTACAGTAGTTGACAACAATCTCACATTTGACCATCATGTAACGGCAGTGGTCAGAAAAGCCTTTTACTTGGTTCATCTCATAAGTAAAGGGATTGCATCCAGAAAGAAGGAGGTTATTACCTCTCTGTACTCCTCCCTTATTAGGCTAATAATTGAGTACAATGCCCCATTTGGTATGTACCTCTCCAAACACCTGTACCAACTGGAAAGGCCACAGAAATATCTCACAAAGAGAACCCATGGCCTCCAATACCTGTCTTATGTGAACATGCTCAAATCACTATGACTCTACTCTGTATCATACAGATTGTTCAGAGGTGACCTATGTCTCACCTACAAGGCAATGTCAGACCCTGCTCAATTAGAGATGCTCCATATCCATAAGTCTAACTCCTCATGTAGTACCTGATCGAAAGGCTTAAATCTAATATGTGACATTAACAAATCCTGCTGGAGAGACAGGTTTGTCTCCCAGAGGCTGCCCCATCTCTGGAATAGACTCGTCATATACGTCAAGCAAAGTATGTTGCTGACTCTCTTCAAGCGCAACCTTGATGAGTGGATGGACAACCACAAATTTGTCCCGGGGTTTCACCTGTGTCCCTCATTGACAGGGTCAGCAGGTGCTGATTGTGATTTCTTTTCTGGGGATAATCTCTTGGGTAGGCTTGTAAGGGTCGCAGAGCCATTAGCCTAGTAATCTCCTATGATCCTATGATCCTATAATCAACTGTTTGGGGCATCAAGTGTAGTGTGCACAATCCTCTAGATAAAAGAACATGGATCACAGACTGTATACCTCAGTAGAAGTTACTGTGTAGAGTTAATTGGAAGTATCTATAAGTAGATAACTAATGTGTCACTATTGTTGACTTGGGATTTTTTCTGCTCGTGTCCTCTGAATATTAAGATTTTTGCACTCTACTTTGGTCACGCTGTTTCATCACTTTAGCGGTCTGTTTAGTTTATTTTTTGCTAATAACAGTTTAGCTGAGCGTAATCCTGCAGTTTCTGTTGAGTTTCATAGCTTTCCCTCAGTGTACGGATTTTTTTACAACTGAGTTTTATCAGCTAACGGAATGCGGAGCGTCTCTGTCATTTTACAGATGTGGCGTAAGGTGGCAGCATTATTAAAACAAAGTTGGCAATTAGTGCACACAAGCTATTATTTGTTGTGGAATTTTAATTATCCATGACGTGGATTATTTCATCATGTCCGTGCACCTTTATTTGTAAAAGGAGATTAATATCTCATAGCTTTTCGGTGTAATTCATGAGGAACAGGTCCACATTTTTTTCAGATTAAATTAGATTTGCCAAGTAATAGTGAATTATACCTGGGCAGTACATAGAAGATCCGTGTGTACCACGGAAAAAAACAAACTTTTAAAGTAAAATATTCAGTCATCAATTTATACATGTGTGTATTCATAGCTCTCAACTAAATAGAGACAAATCTCAACAGAATCGGAGACAAATCCAGAAATAAACAGGGGAAATCAGGGACCCTTTTTAAAATATTAGTACTGTTAACAGAATAAGATAATGTGAATTAATGTACATTTTCTGAAGTAAAATAAGTCCTTACATCTAGTTATCATTACTTATTAAGATGTGCAGCAGGTAAGGGTGATAAAGGATAATGAGGGAAACGTACTCACAAGCTGAGCAGCCAAGTGCTCCGGATTGTGCGGAACGCTCTGCATTTGTGATCGATTAAGCCCGCTGTTCCGCAATGAGCAGCCGTTGCTCCGTTTTGTGACTTTTGACTGGCTTGTGCAGTTATAGCCAATTGGCATCGCAATATACAAGCCAGTGTCTTGCACAGAATGTTCTGTTAGGATGAAAGGTGAGTGCCTTGAAGTAAACACTGACAAGGTGGTAGCTGAAAGAGTCCAAAACTTCAGCAAAGAGAGGTATCACATAATAGTAAGCTCTGTATGAATGCCTGTTTTTATTAGAGGTCACATTTTACGTTCAGTGGTATTGGGCAGTGGTTTAGTACCATGGAAAAGAAAGTGATTTGTACTTTACAATTATTGCAGAAACTGACCTCATCTGTGGCCTACTGTTATAGTGCAGGCTTTCTATGTACATTTTACTTATATTTACAAAACAGTACACTGCATTTAATGAGAATACATATATTTTTCATTCCATATATCAGTGTCATTACTGTATCTTGATTTTTGTCTAGATCCTTATTGCAGATACTGTGTCAAAGATCAAAGTAAAACTAATAAGGTCTATTGTTACTTTAAAATAACCTTTTAACGCTACCTTTCAGCTGACAAGTCCCTATCCATGACTGTCACAGTACTCCTGCATACATTAATTTCCGACTTTGTTTGAATTATGTTTGTATTGTGGAATTCACCTTACAAAGTAGTTTATAGCTATAGGTTCAGTTACCAAACTTTCACTGTAAACTGTCCAGCTGAGTATCCCAGTCAACAAATTAAATGAGTGCTGCCAAAGATTTACAGAACTCTCGTACTAAGAAAACAACTATCTAGCAGTGGGATAGAGAATACAGGTTTTAATCAGGAGCATGTGTGTGTGTGTGTGTATATATATATATATATATATATATATATATATATATATATATCTACACATACACACACACAGAAACACTATACTGATAGCATATTTAAGTATGACTAAATTCTGGGTATTTTTCTTCCAGGTTTGCTTTTATTTCTGCAGCTGGCAGACAGCCCACTTCAACCAGGTCCCATGGAAATGGTGCGTTTTGCGCAGTGCAAAAATAGGGTGTTCCACATTTTGACTGTTTGTCACACATTACTAGGGTCTGTGTTCCACATGGCCTCTTAAGAGGTTGAGACCTATGCTCACAATCGATGAGAGTGTGTTGAGCAGTTGGAAAGAGTACTTTGAGGGGCTGATGAATGAAGAGAATGAGAGGGAGAGAAGGTTGGAGGAAGGGTCTAAAAGGGAGGTGAAAGCCAACACATTCTGGCTAGGCTTTTAAATGCCCTAGGGCAGATAGCCTAGTACCTACCTATGAACCTATGAACCTATGCTGTCTTATTACTAGCCACAAAATTGCTCTACGTGATCTGGTCACATTGACTAATATTGTCAAAAATGGGTATGCGGTATTTGTTAGTGATAAGTGGGTTGAGGATCCAGCCTACTCTGACCTACACCAGGGACCCATTTTAATGGCTGGAGGAATTTGGCCAGTGTGTGTGTTTGCCACAAACCCTGATAGTCATGGGTCAGTTATCTACTGGTTAAGATTCAGTTGCCCAGCTTTGGTTACCTGCAATAGCTCTTTTGAGTGAAAGACGGACATAAAACAAATAGACCTGACAAACAAGAACTAAGGATCGCTATACTCAATATAGGTTCACTGAAAGGATTTAGCTTGGAAGGAGATGACATAATGGTAAGGGGAGGCTGACTATCCTATGTATCGAGGAGACAAGAAGGAAGGGCAGTGCAATGCAGCAAAGCCATTTGGCTTGGGATCCAAACAGTACTACTCAGACAGAGGACAGACTAGAAATGGCATTGGAAATGAGGTAAGGGAGTGACTTCCAAAGACAGTGAGGGATGGCATTAGAATTAGTGACAGACTCATGACAACCAGACTTTAGTGTCAGGACATTTTCAGCCTATGCCCCACAGCAGGATTGTGATAGTGAGGAAATTAGTGCAATCAAGCCACAGTTGCAGGATCTACTATATAAAGGAGGACAGCAAGAGCTGGTGTTGATATTGGGTGACCTAAATGCACATGCCAGGACAGACTGAAATGGTTATGAGCACTGCCTGGGTCCACATTGGTCGGGCAAAAGGAATAAAGAAGTATAGGCAGTTCTAGACTTCATTTTCTCAAATGGCTTGATGGAAGCTAACCTGTGGTTCAGCAAAAGAGACAGTAACAAGATGACATACATGAGTGACCAATATGCACTGTAGATAGATTACCTCCTATTAAGGAAATGGGACTGGAGTGGAAATAATGATTATAAGGTCATCTTCAGTGAAACAGCTAGCCAACAACATAAACCACTGCTGGACACAATAAGTTGAAAGCATAGCCGACCTTAGGCATAGGCCAACTAGGCAGCCGCCTAGGGCACTGCTCTAACAGGGGCGCTTTTCCAATATTTATTTGCTGTAAGAAGACCAGGATGGGAGAACCGAGTGGTGTGGTTGGGGGTGCCGTGAAAGCATTTTGCCTAGGGCACCAGTTGACCTAAGGCTGGTCCTGGTTGAAAGCAGTGGTCAGAGAAGGTTCCAAAGTCAGCAAAAACTAGGCTGAAGACCTGGAAGTTGATTGGAGAGAAAGCATTAGGAAATACTCAGAGCTCTGGCACCTCAGGAAGAAGAGGAAATGGAGTTGAAGAAGATTGGTATAATTTCAAAACAGCGTGTGTGAGGACTACAGAACAGATATGCAGCTGAGCTAGGTATGGAAATAAAGTACTTAAGGAAAGCTGGTGGTGAAAAAACAGAAGTCCAGGAAGTCATCAAAAGAAAGAGGGAGTGCAGGGAAAAGTTGGAGGTGCATTCAGGTTAAGAGAAAAATACTGGTTGCTTAACACAGAAGTTAAGAAAGGAGCAAGGACAAAGAACAAGGTACTGGAGACACTGTGCTAGATTCTGGAAGGGGATTCAGTAGATGCCACAAAGAAATTCTATCAAGTTTGAAGGAATACACAGAAAGATAAAGAAGAGAGCCATCAGACACCTTTCATTAGAGACTTCAGACGCAGTCTGCTCATCAGTCCACAGGACAGCAATTCAGATTTTCTACATGGGGTTGGGGAGTTGCATCCACTGTCACCATTTCTATTGATTCAATGCCCCCTCTCCTACATTTTTTTCATTAGTCATGCCAGACTGTTGCAGGTCTTCTCTCACACAGTCCATCCATCCATCCATCCATCCATCCATCCATCCATCCATCCATCCATCCATCCATCCATCGTTTTACTGGATGTCCTAGTCTTCTCTTGCCTTCTTCCTGTCTGTCCCAAATATTCTTCACCATATTGTCCAGGGCTTTGCTGCACATGTGCATGAACCACAGTTATCTGTTTTCTTTGACCTTCTCTGTAATTGAGGCTTTTTAGGCATTTGCACTGATGCCCTCATTTTGTCGTGTGGACTACAGTGTGAATTCTACCACACATCTCAGGCACTTCATCTCCATCACTTCTAGCTTAATCCTGCTCTGTCATCACTGCCCAGGTTTCTGTACCATACAGTAGTACTGATTGCACCACTGGTTTGGACACCTTATTTTTCAGCTTCTTTGGCATTCTCCTTTCACTACTACCTCTGATACATTGTGCCAGTTGGCTGTTGCCCCTCTGATTATACCATTGACCACCTAATTTAGATTTTCGTTCTTCTCATCCACTCCTCCCAGATATTTGAAGCTGCTAACCTGTTCCACTGTTTTCCCTACTATCTCAGTTCTCACCTTCTTCTTATTTCCCCCATTTGTTGTCATTATAACTGTATCTGTACTCAGATTCATCCCATATGCCTTCAGCCTTGCATTCTATTCCCCTGTCATTTGTTGATGCTCTTGTTCTATCTGGAATGCCTTATGGTCTGCATATAGCAACCTTTTTGATCTGTCTCCTCTGACTTCTTTGCTAATGTTGTCCATCACAAGTATGGACAGCAGTGGGTTCATAGCTGAACCCTTGTGCACACTCACTCCCACTGGGAGCCCCACTGTGAATCCAAATACTGTTTATATTTGTGTCATTGGATCTTTGTGTCCTTGTGCATAGACTGCACTAATTCTGCCAATGTTTCTGGGTCTTTGAAACATTGCAGGACTGCCAAATCATCTTAATTGAAATCTTGTCATATGTTTTCTCCAAGTCTAGAAATGTCCATTTGAGCTCTCTCCTCAACTCTAGCTTCTTCACAACTATTTGCCTCATCATAAATATTGGGTCAGTTATGCTACATCCTGATCTGAATCCAAATCGCTAATCTCCTATCTTACTCTCTACTGCTCTGCATACCCATTTACCAATCACCCTCTCCAGAACTTTTATGCAATGTGACAGGAGTTTGATGCTGCTGTACTGTCCACAGTTGTGGATGTCCCCTTTATTCTTGTACAATGGCAGCAGTATGCTCATTCTCCCTCTGCAGCCATTTGTCCACTATCTCACCCAACAGCTTTATCATATCTGCCATGACCTTATTGGAGCCTGTTGATTTCCTTAACTTCGTTTTCTTAAGTCCTGTTCTTACTTTTTCTGGGGTGGGTCCCTCTTCTTCTTTCATTGTAGGTTATGTCTGGGGAAGCACAGTTTCTGTGGGGTTTTCTTCATTCAGAAGATGATGCTTTTCTTTCAACAGAAATCTCACTAAGGATCACAATAAAAATCCAGACAGGAATCCACAAAGGAATCCGGATATGGAAAATGTTACAATACAAAAAATAAGAAGACAAAGAGGAAAAGTAGAAAAGGACATTAGCAATGGAGAAGTTAAAGAAATAGAAACTGAGGTTATGGAGTACCTGCGAAGTAAAGGATTCAGTGCAGAAAATCTAATTCAGAAAGCATCCCAACAGGATAGAGCAATGGACATCCAAATTATGGGGAAACCAGTGGAACAGGAAGCAATATGAAGGTATTTTGGAGCCTTCCACAGGAAACCAGTATCAACGTTCACTTGAAGCTGGGTAGCAAGGGAAGGAACAGGAAACTGTGGAAACTCTGACCCAGTCAATGTTGAGGAGTGATAGGCCAGTGAATTCCCATATGACAGAGCAACGGATGGCACAGGATGAAATTAAAGCGAATGTATAACAGGAAGATGCTATAGAACTTCCTATAGAATGCCTGCAGGAAATGGAAAATAAAAAATGTGCCCTCAGTTTAGAAGAAGAGTTGCTTGATTTAATAGAGATAGATAGACATATTAAGAACAATGAAAGAAATAGACTGCAGAAGGTCAAAAAAAACCAAAAAGTCAGAAGTTTGATAAATGAACACAGTAATTAGGACTGTCCATAGAGATTCATGTGATATAACAGAAGTAAATAGGATATATTACTGTGCAGCTAAATTAATAACTGATAAAGTTCTACCACAAGAACACAGGGTAGTGAGGGAAAGGAAGGGGAGAAATCGAATACCATCATGGAAGTATCGAATAGAGAAAACTATAAAGAAATTAAGATAAGAAGTATCACTGTTAGAAGAATATAAAAGAGGGAGCAAATCAACAAAAATATTAAGAAAGATTGACGTAATAAAAGAAATATGCAGTATTATAACGAATCAAGAGCTGTCATGCACTATCGCAAATTAACTAAAAATTTCAGCACAAGCGGAAAACTTAGAAGATACACAGATAAATACAAAGGAAAAGTACAAAATAAGCAATTTATTGATGACCCAAAAAGTTTTATAGAGAGCTGGGAAACGAGGAAAAAGAACTGAAAGACCACCAAAAAATAAGAAATAGATACATTTTGGAGAAGTATTTATGAAGATCCTGTGGAATATAACAAAGATGCTAAATGAATAGAATAAGTAAAAGAAAGAATAAGAAGTTTAAAGGTACAGGATGTGAAATGGGATGAAGTAACAGCCAGAGAAATTGAAACAAAGTTAAGAAAAGCTTTCAATTGGAAAATCCCAGCCCCAGATGCAGTACATAACTTCTAGTTAAAAGTATTAACATCTTTGCATGAAAATTTAGCTATGAGTAAGAACCATTTATATGCGCACCCTGAACAGACACCAACCTAGCTAACAACAGAAAAACAATGCTACTACTTAAGAGTGAACCAGCAAGCTACCCTAAAAACTATAGACCAATAACTTGCCTTCCAATGACATATAAACTATACACTGGAACTGATGCAGACAGAGTTTATAGTCATTTAGAAGAAAACTCAATTATGGCAATAGAACAAAAGGACACTAAAAGAAAGTCATATGGAACAAAGGATCATTTGTTGTTAAATAAAGTCATAGTGGAGAACTGTAAAAAGGGGAAGAATCTAAGTATAGCATGGATTGACTATAAAAAAGCATTTGATAGTATCCCACATTCATGGATAAAAGAGTGCTTAAAAATGTATAAGGGATACCATACATTGATTGATTACATTACAGTGACTATGAAACAGTGGCAGACCACTTTGCAATTAAGCCATGATAAAGGACAAATTATTATTCCAGGGATAAAAATTTAAAGGGGGATACTCCAGGGTGACTCTCTGTCACTGCTGCTATTCTGCCTTGTCCTTAACCCATTAAGCTGCCTACTTAGCTTAGACCACGGCTATAATTTGGCTCATAGAAAACAATAGTGTAAAGACTTATCTTTTCTTTGTCGATGATTTAAAACTGTATAGTTCATCAGATGAGGAACAAAAAGCACAACCGCAAGTTATCAAACCTTTTTCAGATGATATAAGAATGTCATTTGGTTTTGATAAATGTGCAAAAGCAACCTTTAAAGCAAGAAAACTGCAATGCCAGGAATACATCAGTTTGGGACAAGAATGTAATATAAAAGAACTTGAGCAAGAAGAGTGTATAAATATTTGGAAATGATGAAGGATCAAGAATAAAGCATGAACAAATGTGAATAAAACTTAGCAAGGGATACTTCAGAAGACTTAAATTAATCCTGAAAAAAGCATTCACATCGAGGAACAAAATCCAAGCTATAAATCGATCTGTTCTTCCTTTCCTAACTTACAGTTTTGCAGTGATTGACTGGCCCTAAAATGTGCTGGATAGATTAGATAGGAAAACAAGAAGGATGCTTCATGCTCACCAGATGATTTATAAAAATCATTGCATACCAAGATTATATATTCCCCGTTCTGAAGGAGGGATGTGCCTCCTTGAAATTGATTACACATATAGATCTGCAATCATGGGACTCCCATCTGCTGACCTCACAAGCCCCAAATGTAGTAAAAGTTTTGAAACATGAGGAGAATAAATCTAAATGATGTCTCTGCTTAATCTAGCAGAAGCATATCGGCATCAAGCAGGAATGGAAATCAAACCAGAAGTAGATAAAAATCAAGCAGCAATTGAATGTGCCAAAAAAAAAAAGAAAGTATATAAGGTGAAGGACCAGATGAGAAGGCAAGTAATGTGGAAAATGCATAAATATAGTTGCAAGTATAGAAAACTTCTGGAAGAACCTCATGTTGATCAGGAATGAATGCAGGAATGGTTAAGGAGAGGTGAATTCAAACCAAGAGATGAAAGGTTAATATTTGCAGCCCAAGACAGTGGGCTGCTTACTCATTGGTTTACAAGTCCATTGAACATGTAGGAGAAACAGACAAATGTAGGTTTTGTAAAACCGAATTGGAAACAGCTGCAGATCTCATTGCTGGTTGTGGCATACTAATGGCAGAAGGGCTGTATACTGAAAGGCATAATAATGTGGCAAGATTGTTGCACCAGGGATTGTGCAAACAATGTGGTACTGAAGTGGCTGAAAAACACTGAAAACATGATCCACAAAGCATCATAGAAAATTATGGTTTACATCACATGGGATCATCCATTACCAATAGTTCAAAAGCAAGATGCTAGAAAACCAGATATAGTGGTCCATGAAAAGAAGACAAAAGAAGCATCGACCATTGAAATCGCCACACCCAGTGACTACAATGTCTTGTGTACAGAGAGACACAAAGTTATAAAATATCAGGATCTGTAGGCAGAAATGAGAGCGATGTGGAAGAAAGATACCCAGATACTTCCAATAGTAGTAGGAGCAATGAGTCTTATAAAAAAGAATCTACAATCATATTTAGATATGTTACCTATACATGTAACTCCATATGAATTGCAGAAAGAGTTATTACTGGGCACATTGTGGGTGCTGCGAAGAGTACTTTTGGCTGACATCAAAGACTGAAACAATACTAATTTCACGAACTTTAATCATACTTTGACTTAGGAATGGGGTCTATTCCCATCATGGTACTAGAAACCTAAAAGACTTGGAGAAATTAAAAAAGGGAGAGACCACATTAAAAAGGATAAACAAACATGTTGTACCAACCTCCAATATAAACACCAAGAAATGTAATAATTTTTTGTCGTCACTTATCAACCTAATACATGCTGTCCAGACTACCACACCCTCTCTTTCTACTTCTAACACTGTTGTCTCAGTACCATCTCAGTTCGACGTCTACTTTATACAGAAAGTACAATATCTGATTAACAATAATAACTATTCACCTCCCTTCCCACCCTGTCCTAGACAGTCACATTTATTCTCCTTTCTCCATGTTTCCACCTTTTCTATATGACTACATCTAGGAAAACTAAAGCCAACATGTTTTCCTGCTGACCAACTTTCAGCAGACTACCTAAAACAGCAGCTGACTCTGTGGCTGTTCTGTTATCCAAAGTGATAAACGATCCATATCAGAGAGATGTGTGCCATCCATCTGGAAAAAATCCTATGAAATACCACTGACAAAGGTGGCACATCAACAGACTTTTCTAACCATAGACCTATTGCCTTTCTATCCCTTCTGCCAAATGTACTAGAAAAATGTATCCATTTGCAAGTTATGCAACACAACCTTTTCTCCAAAACCCACCATGGTTTTAGACCTCATAATACTATTTTCACTGCTCTCAACTTCACCCAATATCATAAGCCAGTTTATGAATGACGGAAACCTGATGTGTTCACTATTCTTAAATTTATCAAAAATATTTGACACTGTATCCCATCAGAATCTTCCTACTGAACTTTCTTCCCTCAGCCTTCCTCAGCTGTCTCTCTCTCTCTCTCTCATGGTTCTACAGATATCTGACTGACAAGTAAGCAAGTAGATCAAATGGAAGTAATATCTCTCCTCCTTTCTACTGGTCACTGTCTGCTTCCCTTTATTATAGGATTATCATTAGGCTCCCTTTTATTCAACATTTTACTACATACATACTGCCACCCGCCCCTCTAGCATAGTTCAATATGCTGATGACTCAAGCCTTGTATGTACAGTTTCATCCCAAATGACACTTCAGGTTATCTCCCAAAATTATTACACTGCTATTGAAACTTGGATAAAGATACTGATCTACTGTGAAATGTTAAAAAATGAAAACAAAATGGATGCTCTTCACTCCTAACCAATAACAAAATGAAATGCAGTCTTTCAGCATGACCTCATCCAGCTACACAAACTGAAACCATAAACCAAACAAAACTACTGGGTGTCCTAATTGACAATAACCTCAGATTTGACCAACACATATTGCAAATCATTAAAAAATGCACACTAGAAGCCCAACTCCTTCTACAGAACCAAACACTACCTGGCAAACGATGCATGGCAAACACTAGTGTGTACATACCTTCTTCCTGACCCTAGAATATGCCTCATCTATCCTTACAAACCTAAAACTACACTTAAAGCTAAACTCATTACCTCTTACAATAAACTAGCCAAATTTACTGCCAACCTTACATATAGGACTCCTTATTGCAGAGATCTGAAAAAAGCTCTAAACTGACTAGAGCTACCCAAGTATTTAACATACTCTCAGCTTATTACTGCACAGTCATAGACATGCACCAGAAAAATGTTCAACACTAAAAGATACCCCAGAGCACTACTCTTCAGGTAGAGATCTTTGCTCTCAGTAACCAAAACAAACTCTAATAACTCACCAGGTAGCCCACTATACTTCCATTATGGATCTAAACTCTGGAACACCATCCCAACATACCTATAATGGGTCATGAAACTTTCCACTGTTAAGCCCTTACTAAAACAGCACCTAAACCACACATGGCCCTGCACATACTTCTTCCCTGGTTAACTCCATCTTCCTTTACCAGTTCATGGCCCCATTCTATCATAACTTCTATGCCTTTTACACAAGAAGCTTTTCTACCATTCCTCTTTAGTTACTTTCTTATCTTAATCCACAATTGACATTGCATTTTCATTCTGACCTTCCTGCTTTATCCATCTCCTTCAAATAGTCTTCACTATTTTATTATAACCAGGTATATATGTATTCTAATGTTCTTAGCCCCACCATCCTTGATTCATCAGCTGTACAATGTCTCCCTCTGTCTTCTAGCTTTAACTATTATCTGCCTACCGATGCCTGACCTTAGTCTTACTTAATCCTAATATCTGTATTGCAACACCCCTACCAAGTCTTATGTTATCCAATGTCTTTGTCACATGTATTGCACATGCACTATCTGTATACTAAAAGTTTTATACTTAGAATTTAACATCACGTATAATATCACCACAGAAAAATACCTGTTTTTTGTATAGTGTCACTATAAAACAATTACTTGTTTGTATCTAAATGTCTTAAAAACTGTCAGTGTAATATATCACTGTAAAAAAATGTTTCTTAAATGCATCTGTTGCAGCTTTTCTCCTTGGTGCTCCACTGAAAATGGTTTTGCTCATTCAGGCTTCCCCAGTCAACAAAGACAAACAAAATGCATACATACATACAAATATACATACATACACAAATAAATAAAATGATTTAATGCAGTGTTTGGGACAGTTTGCTGAGCTGCTAAGACTCAGAAATTGTGACAATGGAGGCTATGGATACTAAGTTACAATTTTCTGTTTGTACTGAACTCATTTAGTTATATTTCAATGTTATATGTGGCTTTTCAAAACTGGCAAATTAAACTTTATTGAATGTGAAATCAAGAAATGTACTTTGATTATGAGTTCTAATTTATCCTTAACTTATTAATGTGAAAATATGTAAAACCATTATCTTAATTCCTATATGGAACCTGTGAAATGGACACACAGAAGTTGTACGATTACCTACAAGTGCAATCTCAGTAAAGAACGCTGACTTGCATTTTGAAGATTAAGTAATAAGGAAAAACTTTCGTAAACTTACAGATGAACTGGGTGAAGTTGTTTTGTAGTTTACTTAGATGTTGTCAGGGTAAGCACTTTCAGGATATAGATGAACGTGTACTTTCGATGGGCAGTATTAAAGTATTTGTTTACTGGGCAGACATAAACAATTAAATAGCTGCTACTTAAACCCATCTAAAGCTGACAAGCATTCTCAGAATAAAAATTATATTGTTTCTTTATGCAGTTATATTGAAACATTCATACTAGTCACAGTAATGCTCTGTAATTTATACTTCTGTTGCAAATCATTGTAGACATATTGATAAAATTCTGGCATCAAAAAGAATTGTGCATGCATGGGTAAGCTTCAGAGTTTGAAAGGACATCTGAATGTAAAATGAGAGGCAGTTTCACTAACGACTGATGAAACATAGATAGAAATATTGTCCTGTTACTTCAGTAAATGGGTCATGCTTGGTTTAGCTGAAAATATTTTTAAACACTTGTAGCTATGGAGCAGTGATAAAATAAGCATTCACTTTTTGATGAAATAGGTCACCAAACAGCTGTATAATAAGGTAATCCATAAATAGACAAGGAAGTGTGTTAATAGATGAAGAGGAATGGTGCAGCACTATCTGGACATTGAATGCTAGTGAATGTAGAAACTGCACACTAGTGGTAGACAAATATGCAAGGTACACTTAATTTATTTATATTAATTCTGCAGGGGGAGCACAAAGAAAAGATCCTGGGAGAAACTTAACCATAGACAGCTACATTAATCTCCTTTCCAATGGACAGTGAAATAAAAATGGAATGTGGGTACTTGAGAGTTCTACAGTGTAAGAAAGGCATGGTGCCACATTGTTGATTGGAAATCTACTACTGTGAATGAAAAAGCAGATTAAAAATGTACACTTGGCATGGACGACACACATGCTCCTACATCAAAAGTGGGAACAGGCCTAAGTACATTGTGATCTTTCAAATGGTAGGGTCAGGCCTGAGGACACTGTGATCTCTTGACTAATGATAAGACTGTTTGCCAGGTACTGTTAGGCTGTACATTCCATAAGCAAGTGTACAAGCTGTGTCAAGAGAACAGGAGGCTAGACAGCATATGTCCCTGTTGCATACCCGTGGAGGTCATTTTAACAAATGCGTCATGTCTGCTATTCACAGATTTCTTTTTATGGCAAATGCAACAAATGTCATGTCACAGTAACCTGCATCCTGCATAGTCACACATTTCCTTTGTATAATGCTGCCACATATAAGGGAATACATCTATTGTTGTGTGTTATACTGCAGCATGGTGAAAGTCTCCCAGTAATGTAATGCCAGAGGTAGGAGTTAGACACATTAAATACATGAGATCGTTTTCCTCAGTTGTCAGCAAACAGCACTGCGAGATACATCAATAAATGATGCATAGGAGTTGCTAAATGCATAGGTTTCTAACTCAATGTATTCCTGACCTATGGAGTAAGTTACCACTGCAGGTCAAACAAAAGTCCTACTACATGTGCCTTAAAAGTGCCTGGATGGATAAGCAAAATTTCACAGTAGGATGTTGTGTTTGGCCCTTCTTGACTTGGAAGATAAGCACTACTGAGTGTTTGTAAAGGGTTGCAAAAAGTTTTAAGTGTGTCCACTTAAAGGTATATTTGGCTTGGCATCTTATGATTCCTTTGATTGCTTGCTTAGTATTGTCGCCATGTTCTTAATCATAAATATTTGTTTCCCAAACCATGGAATCAAACAGGATAAATATACATGATGTACCGATAGGTTGTCAAAGTCCAGCCTATCCATTTTCCAAGCTGCTTGTCCTGGCATGAATCCTGTAGGTAGCACGCTTAAAAGTGCAGATCAAACTTCCTGTCCTATGAAATGTCCTAACGTTATATTGTTAAACAAAAGGAAAATGACAGAACATGATCACAAAGTGCAGGACAGGATAAGAAAGTGTAGTGCAGAGGGTCTGTTAATTACAATGAATTGAAAAAGAATGAAAAAGTAAAGTTGGCAATGTCAAATGTCAACTTTCGTAAACATTTTTTGCAGGACAGCAAGTACATTGCACCCTTAACCTCCACATCTCTCAATATACTAACTCTGAGATCACTCAATCTGGTTGAGGGAGTTAAGGAAAGCCTCCCGTACCCCTTCAGTTTTGGGATATCAATATTAACAGTGACTGTGTTTTCATTAAAAATATCTGTCAGTCGGTGAAACTTCACTGGCTAAGCATGTTTCAGTGAGCATGGTGTAAATAAACACCAAGCCCTAGTGCAGATCGCTATAAGTACATCAAGATAGTAAAGATTAGGGATGAAGAAGACATTACATCAGATCAGAAAGTACCAGTGATTGTATACCAGGATACGATAAGGCACCAAAGGAGCAAGAAAAGCATAAGATGCAGCTTAATACCCCCAAAACACAGATCCAACTGTAAGCATGCATATAGGTTTATACTAAGCTAACTGCCCTTGTGAGCCATTTCAAGCCTAGCTAATTATCCCTTGTGAGACTCAAACCCTGCATCTTGTGTTTGTAAGGCAAACACCTTAACCATTAGGCCACCTTGCCCAGCCCAAGTATGTCAGAGTGATAGTGAAGAGGCAGCCATTCGCCACAATGAGCATATCAGACAGCATTAGAGGGTTATGAACCTAACATGAACAGAAAGCTGTGCAAAACTAAAGAGTAAACTAACAGAAAGTAATAACAATAAATGCAAATTTCCTGGACCCGTGGGTACAGGTCTGAAAGGAAAAACAAAAATACACATAACTGCATTCTTAGCAAAACTAGTATTCAGGCAGTTAATAAACTAATATAATACACCAGGGACTATGTCAAAACTAATTTAAATTTCAGTACATTTTTGTTATTAATATTTTATGAGACTGAAGGTATTACATTTATGTAAATTACTATAAAAATTTCTCCCAGCAATAAATCACATTATATTGCATTCAGTATTAATAATTTCTACCACATTAACAGTTTTTTTCCCATTGAATTTCTCTATTCATTACTAAAGGTTTCAAAGTTTTGTGTTTTATAATGTCTAGTGTTTTTCTAGTCCTATTATGCAGGTCTATCTCCACCTGCCTGTCTTATTTCTTCAAGAAAAGAAAAGAAAACAGTCTAGTGAGAATATGAATTGTACTTTTAAATGCACAGCTAATGGGCTCACCACATTCTGTTTTACAATGTCTTTGGTATAATTCTGTGTCTGCATCACCAAAGCACACGTTTATACATGCAGTATTGAAGATTAAACCCAGTCAGTATTAGTATACATACTGTATGATGCTGCAATGAAACATTTATTCCATTTTACTCATTGGGATCTCTTGCAAAATGACTTCCATAATCGACTCATCTGATTTTAAAAATGTAAAAATGAAAATATATTACAAAAGACTGCTGAATCACACATATAACATCCATCATATATTTGTGTTTCTGTAACACACCCTAAAAACTTAATGGTGTGGTTAACCCAAATAATAAAAATGTCTCTTATTTCTCTACATATTTTAAGACTAAATATCCCATCCCTTGTTGCAGTGTGTTTTTAATGACAGCATATTAGCAATTAAGATTGTTTTATTAATTTAATTACCTATTGTCAATAACAGGAAAGCCTATTAGCCAAAAATGCCACTTTTCGTGACTGAATTAACACCATTGTCTGGTTAAATGGCCTGCTCAGTCACACATATGCCTGTATATAGAAGTCTCAGCTGCATATTTGAATGAGGTGTTTGTTTTGTATGTGAAGGGCATATTACATCCAAAGCCAGTATTATTTGGAGACAAAGCAAACACTTTGATTTTGTTCAGAAATCAAATATCTGCTATTCCACTTTTATCTGAAAGTTCAAAAACATCACCATTTTCTGAACAGTGTACTCATTAATACACTGCCTCTGTTATGATAAATGCATTGTTTGATGTGCATTTGTTAAATGGATACTTGTATTATGATTGTCGTTAGCTCAACCCACTACTAAGTATAACAATCCAAATAAATAACTGGTGCCAAAATCATGGACTGAAACGAAATGCTAAAAAATGTATTATCACATCTTTTGCAAAGTCATCTACCCTGGGAAACTACCACATTGACAATACACCCCCAAAAATTGACGCAGTTGTTTTGGATTTGGGAACTTATGTATAGTGACCTAAGTTTTTACTAACTTTTACTAAGTTTAATGCTAACCAAATTTCACAAACATTATTACTGCATTCTTAAAATACTGTACTTTTACCATGTATATATTTGTATTGTATATCTCTCTCTGTTTTTGTACTGTTAAGTATCTTACAGCTTGAATTGTTAGGTTTTTCTTATTTTTTAATTAATTTCCTGGAGCTTTTCTCCTTGGGCCTCCGCTGAAAAAGGGCTCTCTGGACCCAGTCAGACAAATCCAATTAACAAATGTAAAAATAAAATAAATTAATAAATTAATGTGTCCATTGTTGTTAGAAAGTCCTTCAATATTACACAGCTTATAAACCAAGGGATTGTGTCTACATTTAGGTATGTCATTGTCCACCTTTACTCAGCCCTCTTTGGCCATTCATTGAATATAATGCCAAACAAGCAGTGATACTAATCTATGAACCTATGACATGGTAAAAATGCAGTTCAAAAGTGCAATGTACAGTGAAAAATTCTACTTAAATTTTGCAGAGATCAGCAGGTGCCTTGCATCAGATAAATACAGCTGAGCAGTAGCTGGTTGCCAAACTCTGGAATGCCCCTAATGAGAATAACTGAGATAATACCATAGATAATTTGAGGGGACCCTTGCATAGGATTAAGCATTTAGGAGCTGCCTCAGTCCATTAGTATTGCAGGGGGAAGTTCTGGAGTAAATTTTCTGTTCCCCATTCATGGATCTAAGTTGAGATGGAACACGGACAGAGGTGAACTTTCTATGTGGATTGGGAGTCTGCTCCAGAGCAGTGCTATCCTCTGTGTGATATACCTGTTCCTCCAAACCATTCTGTTGATGTTGCAAAAGCTTTTTTGTGCATCTCACACTGTTGCCATTAGAAGTTATAGACGCAGTCATTTCTGCCTGCAAATTTTCTTGTCGTTCTCTACTGGTACTTCATCGGTGAGTTCGTGCAATTCTCCCTCACTGACAGCTGATACATCCAGCAAAGCTCCTGAGGTACCAACACAGATCCTACCATTAACTTTTCATATTTGTGTCCACTTCTCCTGTCCTTTACTTTACCTGGTCCTTCCTGTCTTCTCCCTGTTTTCTGACCACATCAACCTACCTAGCATTATGGACAGACAATTTCTCACAGTTTTTCAAGCCAGCCTCGTCGACATGGGCACCCCCAGGCAATGTAGCAATTGCCTCATGTACACTGACAACCCACTTCTTCTAGTCCACACAAATTCATTATGTGAGAGATGCATCTATGTCAAGAACCTAGAATTCAAGTTCTCTCACTCACCAGTTAGTTCATCTGATACTAAGCAGGTTGTCAGCATGAACACCTCACCTCCTGCATCTACCAAACCAACAACACATAAACCTACATATGCAGAGGTTATTACAAGAAGATTGCCTAAACATCAGAGACCTGCCAATCACAAACACAAGCATGATTCACATAATACATATCTGCAGAACATAGTACACATAATATATCACACACCAGTGTCTCACCAGTCAAGCCGCTAAGGCATAATAGAAAAACAATCATCTTAGTCATAGGCAACTCAATTGTGAGACACACAGATGTCCCTCTCATCAAGTTGGATAAGGAAAAAGTCATGGTCAGCTGTCTGTCAGCTGCCAGGATCCACCACATCACATACACACTCAAGTATCTCAACAACAGGCACTGTTATGTATCTGTCATAGTCCATGTCGGTGTGAACAACTTGAGACATACCTCACTGGACTATATGAAGAGAGACATGACTGAGCTCTCTGATTATATATCTCAGGCAGGTATGTCCTTAGCCTTAAGCAGCATTTTACCTCTGCCTATGATGATACCTCAATACAAACAAAAATGATTGACTTCAACAATTGGCTTAGTTTCTGGTGTCATTCAAAGGGGATCCAGTATCTGTCAGCCTGGGATGACATGGTCAATAGACCTTGATGCTTTGCCAGAGATGGTCTTCATCTGTCACCCCCTGGGATTTCGGTTGCTGGCTAAGGCTCTTGCCACCCCCATAGTGCTTTTTTAGGCAATGTCACAAGAACAAAATTCCCAAAGTAAAAATACCTTCTTAAAACAACCACAAGGTTATTGCTGCTAAATGCTAGGAGTATAAAACAGAAACTGCACTCACTGGAAGCAGTCCTCACCTTGAAAGATGCTGACATTTGTCCAGTCACTGAGACCTGGTTTAAGGCTGCGAAGAGTATCCCAGCTATACTAGGTTACATTTCTTTCCACACATTCAGACCAGACAATTATAAACACATAGTGCATGGATGGCAGTTGTGGAAAAACAACCGTCTCCTGATACCCTAAAATATGAAGTTAGAAGGCCCTTGGAAGCCTTGCCAACTAAAACTAAGATTGTTATTAGATCTTGAAAACTAATAACTCTAACCTTGTATTCGCGAGGACACTGATAAGTAACAGGTAAAACCATGTAAATTTTCTATATTATTACCAAATAAATTAAACAAATAGTACGAATAAAAATAAAAATAATGTAGAAAAAAATCCCTTCTTTCTGTAGTTTTAATCCAGTTTATTCCGGGAACTTCAGGTAGGTGAGAGCACAAACTTTGTAACAAATATTTATTCAAACAAACATATTTATACAAACAAGGGGGGGGTGTTTAAACATTGTTTTTGTGTTGCATTTGCAGTTTATTATGGTTATATTCCATTTGCCTTAAACCTTACATTTAAATTTCAACCTGCATGAAGCGGAGGACTGGGCATGTCCGAAAAGAAGATGTGGGTTGGGGCTCATGAGTTCTGATAGGACGGGTTGAATAGTGTTGACCTATTATTAAGCCACTATGTAATATGTGTTAAAGGGGTGTGTATCATAAAAAAGTGTGGGGTGTGGTTTGTCGTGGGGTGGGGAAGTGAACAAGCCCTGATAGGTTTGTTCGAAACACGCTGACCAGTTGTGAATCCACCACATAGATACAGGGCGGGGTGTAATGATGTATGACTGTAGGATGGCCCTAGGGTGAGGATAGGCTGTGGGAATATGAGCAAAGCCCTATCAATAGTCTGGGGTGTGGTTATGGACTGTGGGATGGCCCTAGGGCGGGGATAGGCTGTGGGAATCTGAGCAAAGCCCTATCAAAAGTCGAGGTTGTGGTTATGGATGATTAAGTAGTGTTAGCGAGTGTGAACCCATGTTTCTACTGTGACGGGCTTAGGGGAGTGGCTAAAATGGTGGGCTTGTAATGGGTTGGTCAGGAAAAACAGGCACTTGCCGCTGAGGGGAGGTGCTAAAAGGGTGGGCCTGGATTGGGTTGGTCAGGAGAAAAATGCTTACCGCCCCGGGCTGTGCGGCTGTAGGGTGGGGTTAACCAGGCACGTGAGAAGATGGTTGGTCAGGCTGGGGAGTAAGATGGTGAATGGGGTAGGGACAGAATGTCAGACTGAGTTCACCGGGGTGTGTATGAGGGAAGTAAAAAGAGGCTCAGGAAGAGTGAGTGATCCACCCGAATATAGCATGTTTGTATGTGTAAGTGCATGTGGATCACTCGTTATTATTGGGGAATGAACATTGCTCTCAAGGGAATAGAAAAAGAAGGTAGTATGTTGGAATTCTGTGATATGTTTGTGAGTGAAATGAGAAATCTCCCAAATCTCAGGGGGGAAGTAAGTGAGGGCTTTTTAATCATTGGTGAAAAATAAATGAAAAAAATAACAATAAGAAACCCAATAAAATACATGCATGCATAAATAAAGTTCTGAAAACTGCTTGGCTCATGTTTCATTTCCTTTGTAATAATTTCATTTTTATTACTTCTGCCTTCAAAATTATGTTTAAGGCATTTCATGAATGAAACTGTTAAATTAATCCTTATGAATGAAGGCGTGAGCCAGCGAGACCGGAAACTTTTATGGGGCCGCTTTAAGAAATATAGGGATTGGGCTTTAAAGATCATGAAGCTGCAATAAAGGCTAAAACAAGTGAAAAACTGAAGCTGAACTTGAGGGTGGCTTAAGATGGGGGGTTATTAGAATTGGTCCTGTGAAAGTAATGAAATAATGAAAAGCTATGTCAAGATGGTTTCAGCACCAGAGGCGACATTAGTTGTATGACAATAATTATCCATATATCCATATATTGTAATCAGTTACGTGAATCGTGCCATGTTCGGCTCTGCAGATAAAGCGCCATAAAGCAAAAGTAAATTAGGAACCATAATATCTGGTCATTCTAATTTCCTAGTAAATCTAACATATTATCTTGCTCATATAGATTTTGACCATTTTAGAAAATAATGGAAATATTCACGTTTGGTACCAAAATTATTCTTGTTCCGTCTTAGGTCATTGTTTTGGCTCCAAATCATAAAAGTCGAACATGGCGTTTTCACGTGGAACTGAACTCGGGCTGAGCTGCTGTGGGTTTTTTTTTCAGTTAATAAGCAAGCAAATACAAATATAAAATCAACTAATATAATAATTTAGAAGAAAACCATTTCAATAAATTAAACACTGTACTGGCTAGAGTTATATGCTGGCATTGAAAAAACTAAAACAACCTCTATTCCAGTTATAGTCAACAATAAGCTTGCTTGTAAAGGGGCCAGTATTATGGTGCCCTTTTTTGAATCTTGTGTATGGTGTCCTTGCGGCCCTAAACAAGAGTTTTCTGACCTTTGCTGAGCTGTCGTGGGTTTGTGTTCAGTTGAAAAGCAGTAAACATTAATAAAAATACAAATACAAATACAAATACAACTAACTAAAAATATACCCAAAAATAAATAATCAAAGAGTAAAATTAATGGGCTGTAAAGGCCAGAATTATGAAAGTTATTGTTAAGGATAAGAATGATTAACACCAAACATTGTTATGTTATATTATAGTTAACTGTAAGCTAGCTAGTCAGAATAACCTAAGTAATGGTGCCCTTTTTTTGAAACTTGTTTGTGGCACCATTCCAGTCCCAAACCATGCATTTTCTTGATCAAGAAACTTTTGTTGAGATAACTTGCATGCAGTATAAAACAATAGAAACAGAAACAATATTAAATAACTTTTTCCTGTGTTCAAGCTGGTCACAGAGTCATTTGGATCCACCAAGTGTGTGCTTTCACGGAGTATGCTTCTTCAGACCTACCTGGGATGGAAAAATTAGTTAATCATGCTTTTAAAACATTAAAATTCAAAGCTTAAAATATAAACTGCTAATCAGTCGAGTGAATGAGTGAATGAGTTTACAAATAAAACCATGATTGTACCATTGACTATATCGGTTAAACTAAAGTATCAGAGAATTATTAAAATGCAATAATAAAACTTGTAAAATTTCCGAGGTCAGTAATAGTTATGGTGGTTCAAAGTTCTAAGGTTCAATAGGTAGTTGATGGAGATGTGTGTATTAAGTCCTTGTCCTCTGTTGGCATTCAGTCAGCACATTCAGGCCACAAACTGAAGGCATGAGAACTAAAGGAGGTGGTGTATCAATATTCATTAAAGATAAATGTACCTCTAGATTGGTTAAACAGCGCAATTCCCTTTAATTTCTTCAGATTAAATCTTCTGTAAGTAAAACCCCTCTTAAGGTCGTTGGCAACTATAGGACCCCCTCCATGAATTAAGACATACACTCAGCCTACTTGGATCTACTTGAGTCAATCAAGATACAACCATACACCCTGATTTTGGATGACTTTAGTTATCCATCCATTGACTGGATAAATTATACATGCTGTAGCTCACTTGACCAAAGGTTCCTGGATGTTGTTAACTCCAATGCCTTGGACCAGCTGGTTGGCACACCCACAAGAGGCTCAAACATCCTTGATATGGTGTTCACCAACATCGGGGACTGCTGCACCACCCCCAGTATGTGGCCATCCCTGGAGAGATCTGACCACAAATCAGTCGGGCTAGAAGTAACTATATCACAAGATCCTCTTTAGCAACAACTAGACTAAAACATTTCTACAAGGCCAATTATAACCTCTTATGTGACAGCATAAATAGCTTTATAGTCCCTCCCCCCACTGATGGAAAAGACACTTATGCTGAGTTATACTCCAATGCTTTATGCGGACACCTGTATAATTGTATTGACTCTGCCATACCTAATAGAACCAAAGCAAGATCTTCAAGTAAAAGCAAACCTGCCTGGTGGACAACTGCCATTCATAAGCTATACAGCAGGAGAAAGAAATTGCTGTCTAAGAGTAGGAAGGAATGGTCTCAAAACTGGAAACACTCCCTCCTCAACTTAAGCAAGTAAATAAGACTCCTAACAAAGTCCTTCTAAGCTAATTATGAATCCAATTTATCTTCCCTAAGTAAGGATAACCACAAGGCGTTCTTTAGTTACATCCATAACCTCAAGGGTAAGTCCCAGATTTGTGCTGAACTCATAGTTAATGGTACTACATATACAGAACTTGTGGATAAAGCAAACTTGCTGGCTGACAGGTTCAGTGCAAACTTCACTCCCTTGTCCCTGCCACATATACCCCAAAGCATCCCTAACACCTGTCCCCCACCTAGTATCTCTGAGGAGCAGATCTTAAACACTCTCTTGAAGCTGAAAAACACAGCCTCTATGGGACCAGACAACATCCCTGGCTGTGTTCTACATGGGTTAAAACAGGAATTCGCATCACCATTGGGCAGGATTTTCAATCACAGCCTTTGTCCAAGCATAATGAAAAACAGCTACCATCATCCCTTTGCAAAAAGGGGTGCATCCATGGATGCAGGGAACTATAGACCCATTAGCCTGACCAGCCTTATCTGCAAGGCCAAGGAATGAATCATCATGGACATTTAGAAACAAATATATAGGAAATCTCCAAATGCATGACCCCACAAAGTTTGGCATCATCAAGGGAAGATCATGCCTGTTAAAACTGGTGGACTTTGAGACAGTCACCAAAGCCCTTGACAAGGGCAAATTTGTCCATATGGCGTACTTAGGCTTAGCCAAGGAGTTTGTCACAATTCCCCACTCAGGGATCATTGATAATCTTAACCTGATGGGTATCAACCCATATATTGTTTGGTGGGTTGTAAACTGGTTCACTGATAGAACTCATACAGTCAAAATAGGGAACTCCACCTCCTCCAGCAGACCCGTAACCAGTGGTGATTCACAGGAACTGGTTCTAGGACTCCTGCTGTTCAGAATCTACTTCTCTGAAGTACAGGCTAAAACTAAAGGACTGCGGTTGACAAAGTTTGCTGATGACTGCAAACTGAAAGTGATCATTGAAACCTGTAGCAATGTCAACATCTTGCAAGAAGGTCTTACGCAGACTAATGACTGGTGCCAAAGTCATGGTCTTAAAAAAATGCATTATCATCCCTTTCGGCAAGGGTGATGTTCCTGCAAACTACCACATCGATAGCAATACCCTAAGGGCACAGTAAGTGGTGAGAGATCTGGGCACACAGGTTGACAGTATCCTTAACTTCAATCCCCATGTCTCCACAGTAGTAAGAAGGGCATTTTATATTGATAATCCCATAAGTAAGGGCATTGCCTCCAAAAAAAGAGGTTAGAAACCCCTTGTACTCTTTCCTCATCAGGCCAATAATAGAGTGCAATGCTCCCTTTGGTATGTTCCTTTCCAACCATCTACAGCAATTGGAGAGACCACAAAGGTTTCTTACAAAGAAAATTCAGGGTCTTCAACATCTATCTTATGTGCACAGATTGAAATTATTGTCACTTTACTCTGTGTCATACAGACTGCTCAGAGGTGACATGTGCATTGCATGTGGAGCAATCTTTGACCCAACTTTAATGGAAACACTGCACATTAGCAAGTCACATGGGATAGAGATCACTCACTCAAAGGACATTAACCTGGTTCAAAGGCTCATAGGTGTTTACTAGGCTAATGACCACAAGGGTCTTTTTAAGCCTAGCCATGCATCCAAAATCTATGACAAGTTCTGATACCCTTTATAAATGTAAGCATGGACCTGGGAGATGAATCATTTATAGGTTACCTGTGTTCATTCAAGACATACATGCCAAATCAGGGATGGACTTCTTGTTTTCCATCCAATTGTCCAATTCAAGACATACATGCCAAATCAGGGATGGACTTCTTGTTTTCCATCCAATTGTCCAAACTGCACTTGAATTGGGTTAGGGAGGAACGCTACTTTACATGGATGGAGAGCCTATTCCATAGATGGGGTAGTCTCTGTGATACCTACCTATCTCTCCAGCAGGTCCTATTTATATAACAAGCAAGGTTTAAGTCTTTAGAATGGGTAATTCTTCTTCTGTTTGTTGTGCAGATATGCAGGAGGTCCATCAGATTGGGGTTTGACAATGCTCTGTATGCCAGGCATAGATCTCCCGTCAAAAGCCTGTAGGAGGCAGAATACAAGGTTAGGACCTTCAAGCGGTCTGCATAGGACAGTTTACCTATGCCCTGTATAATTTTAGTGAGGAACCATTGTGGACATTCCAATTGTTGGCTATGCCTGGTTAGGTACATACCAAAGGGGGCACTGTAATCAATGATACGTCTGATGAAGGCCGAATACAGTGGAACAATGACTTCCTTGGACTTTGATGCCATACCTTTTTTAAGTTGTGGTACATAGAATGATTTCCTCAACACTGTAGGCAAATGATGGTCCAAAGCTAAATTACTATGTGTGTCTGTAAGTCCTTGAATGGTATGTGACATCAATAGAACCTGCCGGAGAGACAGATCTGTCTCCCAGAGGTTGACCCACCTCTGGAACAAGTTTTCTATTCATGTTAAACAAATTCTCTCATTTGCCTTATTTAAGCATAATTTGGATGAGTGGATGAGTATCCTGTAATAAACCTTGGGGATTCTCTCTTGGACAGAGGCAATAAGCGCTGATTTTAGTGTCTGCTTGCTGTGGATGAGGGTAAGGTGGTTCACACAGCCTATCTTGACCTCGCCAAGGCTTTCAACACCATCCCCCATTCTGGAATTATAGCTAAACTCACTAAACTAGGTATAAATCCCTATGTCACAAGATGGGTTGCCAACTGGCTCACTGACAGAACCCACACTGTAAAAGTTGCAGACTCCAAATCTGACCTCAAAGCAGTGACAAGTGGAGTACCACAGGGTTCCATCCTGGGACCTCTCCTGTTTGGTATCTACTTCTCTGAAGTACAGGCTAACACAGAAGGCCTCTGGCTAACAAAGTTCGCAGATGACTGCAAACTAGGAGCCATAGTCAAGTCCCCAAATGATGTGGACATCCTACAGAAGGGCCTCTCTGAGACAGATGCCTGGTGTCAGAGCCATGGCCTCAAGCTCAATGCCAAAAAGTGCAGTGTCACGCCCTTTGGTAAAAACTCTGTACCCATGAACTACCACATAGGCAGCAATCTACTTAACACCGAATGCGTGATAAGAGACCTTGGGACCCAGGTGGACAGTAGTCTCTCCTTTGATAGTCACATTGCCACAGTAGTAAGGAAGTCCTTCTACATGGCACACCTCATCATAAAAGGGTTCTCATCCAGGAAAAAAGAGGTCATTGTTCCCCTCTACTTGTCACTCATTAGACCCATTATAGAGTACAACGTCCCTTTTGGAATGTACCTCACAAGACATCTGCAGCAGCTGGAAAGGCCACAGAAGTACCTCACAAAGAGGATTACTGGCCTCAAACAAATGCCCTACACTGACGGCCTCAAAATAATCCAGCTTTACTCCATAACATATCGCCTACTCCGGGGTGATCTCTGCCTAACATATAAAGGTATGTCAAACCCAGAGCTGTTGGACATGCTACACATAAAGAAATCCCAGTCTCTCTGAGATACATGCTCTAGGGACCTAAACCTTGTCACCACAATAAACAGGACACACTGGAGGGATAGATTTCTGTCCCAGAGACTTCCTATACTCTGGAACAAGCTACCCAACTATGTCAAGCAAAGTTCTTCATTAGCACTCTTCAAGAAAAATCTTGATGAGTGGAAGGGAAATAGGAAGTACACCCCGGGGATCACTTCTGCATCTTTGCTGGACAGTGGCACAGGAAAATAACTTTCTTGAGTGGTGTAAGCTATGGAACCTTGCTGGCTAGGCTTACGTAGGCCCTTGGGCTGATAGCCTAGTACCTACCTATGAACCTATGAACCACAGGTTGAACTTGGCTAGGGTTGTAAGGGCTCTGAGGCCATTAGCCTAGTAATCTCTTATGATCCTATACAATTATTGACTGTGAGATGGGTAAGACCAATTTCTAAACAAATGGGATAGGCTTTAATTGCCCCATAAGGGCAACCAGCCTAGTACTTAACTATGAGCATTTGAACCTATAAGTGCCTCATGTTGTCATTGTAAAAAATTGTTATTGGAATCGTTCATTGTACAAACTTTTCTGTGATCATGTAATTTCCTTTGATCAAACCTTCTTGAGATAATCACTGTCATACATATAATTGCTTCTACGTAAATACTTGAAGTGACATTCAGATCATATTTATTGCCACTGTAATTTCTGATATGAGCCCAAATCATGGCTGAAAAGGTTGTGTTTGTTCTGTCCATTTATTTGGTTACTAAAATGTGTTAAATAGATAGCTAGATAGCTAGATAGCTAGATAGATAGATAGATAGATAGATAGATAGATAGATAGATAGATAGATAGAAAAAATAACCGTTAAGTCCATTCAGAATTTTTTCAGTAATTCTGAAAATTGTAATTTCCTCAGATACTCGGTGTGGTAACACAATGTCCAAGCAGTGTGGCAAACAGTAATAGGTTCATAGGTGAGTACTAGTCTAATGGCCCTAGAGGCTTTACAAGCCTAGCTCATAGAAGTGCGCTGGCATCGTGCCACCCGATGTTAGTAATAAATAAATTATTTCAAAGTGCTCAGCTGCTGGGCATGCACAATTATAGCCTGTAGACATAGAAAGTGTAATGAGCAATGTCACCCCAAGATGGCAAGAATTGCAACTTCTCACTCTTTCTCTCTCTCTCTCTGTCACTTATTCAAAAATATGTATAGCTTAGTTTTCAGTAATGCAGTATGCCTAACTCTACAGTATTGTATTAATGGACTGTACCTCGCCATCACTATCTGCCATCTTGCCCATGCCCAATCATGGAGTTTTTGGCAACCAAATTTATAATTAACATTTTCTCAGTTTAAGCATAGCTTATCTTAGCTTAGCAGACCTCCTGATTAAAATAACAATAGCCCCAGTCCTGGAATAATGCTGCAACCAAACCGTGTTTAATAGCACCTACCTGCAGAGTAGAAGGTTGTGCTACATCATAACATTTCAGTGTAGGCACCACAACAACCAAATGTTTAAGTGTTTTAAAATGTTTTTCTTGGTCCATTGACTATAAGTCATGTTATATCATATGCTCTAGCAGCTTCACGAATGATACTGTTACATCTTAGAAGTCAAAGATAAATTAGGGACCAATTAGAAAAAATATTAGGAGTATGCCAAGGAAACAAACAAGAGATTGTCACCAGTTTTCCACATACTCACAATTACTTTGACTTGGTAAAAATCAAGTTTAAGCCTTTCTAAAATAATCACATGTTCATGTACTCGATAGGAGGTGCACAAATTTGATGCATTTGTTCAGCTTCAAACCTTGATGCATTAATCTGGGCAGAGGTTTTAATGGCAAAAGAACTGTTCGTGCTGTGTTGCTCCCATGACTAAAAGATCATCGTTATAGTGATTTCACCATTACTCCTTAATTCATTTCAGGAACAGCCATTTGCAACACTTCTGGAGCTGAAGAGTTCTGAATTAGCAATATTACAAATCTGCATTTATTAAGTGGTGTATCAAATATGTATAGTTTAGAATGAGTTTTATCTTACTAAATTTGCCAGAGCCCTTATTTATCATCAAGAACTGAAAGGGGCATAACATTTGGCATGTATTTATTTCCTGATTTGTATGAACTGGGTAGTATTCCCTTCTGATCTACTTGTTTAAGTTTGGATGTATTATAGATATTCTTATTATGTTGTGCTTCATGATTATGGGATTGCTTTTTACCAGTTCTTCTGGTTTTGTTTGCTTAAAGTGATTTGCTGACATTTAGCACTACTTTCTAAAATTGCTTATCTTTTTTCTTATTTTTTTCCTTGTGCAATACTGCTCAAGTTCTATTTCATCTGTGAAATACATTATTTTATTTATGTTTGTAATCGCAAAGCTCCAGCTTTCAACTTGTTTTCTGTGAATGCCCTTTGACTGATGACATCATGTTAGGCCTTCCTGTCATGGCAGCCGTGCATGAGGATCTATTGGATTCTGAGAGTTAGATGCCAAACTCTCTGGCATTAGAGAGCTGCCAGAACAATCTATGCTTGTGGATTACTCTAATTTTAATAATTATGTTGATAATGGCAACTCGGCACCAAGAAAATCTACTGCCAATCATTAGCGGACCAGAGTTCCGCTGTGGCGACCCCTAACCGGGAAAAGCCGAAAGACAACAACAACATGTTGATAATCCATATAATAATTGTGAAAGTAGTGAATCAAGTGAGGCAAACGCCAAGGATGATGCTGGGATATGGCCACCTTCATACAAAAGTATGTGTTGAGTAGGAAATCATAAATGCTTTGGTCTTTTGTATTGCAGAACTAAGTATAAATTTGTTATAGTATGTTGGTGCTTACAAAGCAGTGTTGTAGTTGTCATTTACATTTTCTTTTGTACATTTGTGATGAAGTGCTAGTCTTAATGAACATGTGTTTCCTGTATCATTCACATGCAAAGAATGGAACACAATTTTTAAAATAATCTGATTTTGCTGGGCAAACAATAACCACGAATGCTGGAAATAACTGTATTTTTTGTTTGTTTCTGTTTTTTGTCACTTATAAAACATCTGATCTCTATACTTTCATTTGCTTGTGTTTCTCTATTTTCAAACATTATTTTTCCCTGTTGCTCACTAAACAAATGTTAGTGGAAAAAAGTGTTATGCAACATTATTTTCATAATATATTCTGACATTTATTATTTTACTGATTTTGGTTATTCTGCTCATGATAGCTGTCTGATTTCAGAGTGTTGTGCATAAGTTCCGGCATGGCAATACTGCACTCATTTCACATACTGGTCAGTTATTGACATGACTTGCAGCCATTGTAGATTGTCAAGATGGAATGAAAATAGTCACTTTGCATTTCTGTCATGAATGATGGATTGCTTCTCTCTCTCTCTCTCTCTCTCTCTCTCTCTCTCTCTATCTCTGTATGCGTACACACATACAAGCACATACACGCGTGTTTTAAAGCACATGTATATATGCAATTATTGCATGTGCATTACATTTTTCTTAGTAAAAACAGACTCCTCTACAAAACTGCTAGGTGTTTTAATCGATAATAATCTCAAATTCGACCTACATGTTAATCAATCTATAAAGACCATCAATGAAAAACTAGGCTCATTTCACAGGATAAAAGCCTTCTTAACCCCTCCTGCTAGATCTGCCATAGCCCGCTCTCACCTACTTTCAATGCTACTCTATGCATCTCCAATAATCTCCAATCTAAAAAAAAATCTGTCCTCAACAAACTCTCTATCTGCTATAACTATATTGCCAGATTTGCCACCGGCCTGCTTTATAGGACTCACCATTGTATTAACCTAAACCAGCTTGAGTGGCTCGAACTACTCAGCATGATCCAGTATAATCTCATGATAACTGTCCATACGATACTCTACAATGCAGATAATACTCCTGCTCTTAAAAATATTATTACCCCCAATCACAATCACTGGCCACTTCGATCCTCTAATAAATTACTAGTCCGGACTATCAAAACTATAAACTTTGCCGGTGACTCTCCCTTCTCAAACTCTGTTAGCAAAACCTGGAACTCTCTCCCAACCAAAATATATTTGCTCAACTCCCTGAGCCAATTCAGGACTAGACTTAAACAACATTTGAAGTTAAACTGGCTGTCAATGTAGTAAACCCAACTAACTCTTCTTGACAATGAGACTAAAATAGTTATTTTGGCTTATCTGTGGACTATCCTGTCCTTTACCTTGTCTAACGCTAATGTGTTATGGCACTATAAATATTGTATCTGTAAATAACTGTATGACTTAATAACAGCATGCTTGCTGACTTGAATTACTTAATGAAGACCTAGTCTCTGATTTTTGTTAACCCCAGAACTACTATTATTTGCCTGGATATGTAACCTCTGTATAAATTGTAATCATAAACATTATTGCTTGCTAATACATTAACTACTGTATATACTGCATTTTAATCTAATTTTGGTGACCTTAGAGCTTTTCTTCCCGGGCCTCCGCTGAAAATGGACATGTATCCAGTCGGACTATCCCGGTCAACAAATGTAACATTAATAAAGTAAAATTAATAAAATAAAATAAACATACGCATGTCCCATTTAGAAGACCAATTCAACAGACAGTCGAACTTCATATGGTTGAGATCATATGATTGACTTTATAAAATTTCAGCTGTTTTGAATGGAGATCGCTGTACAGTGAGAATCGGGGAATTTACCCTTTTCCCCTCTGTAGTTCAGTCTTGAAGTTGGTATATAATATGCAGGGAGTAGGGAGAGGTAAAATGTCCATATGGGCAGTACAAGGGGCTTGCTCCTGCAAA
>NC_056733.1:1074033831-1074073831 GCF_019279795.1 Protopterus annectens
AAATGACTGTGCGCAAATCACTGAAAGCTCAGTTCACTGAAAACACAACTCACTGAAACACATTTCACTGAATGTTATATATGGCCTTTTCAGCACTGTAGTGTGACCCTGGAGTTAGTATATATAGTAAGGAGGGGTGGGGGGCACTGCCGTCCACATCGGAGGTGTAGGGGGTGTAGTCCCTCACATAGTTTGGATATATATTATGTTCAGAAAATAGTAATTTATTGGAATTGCAAATATCCATGTATATAGTTCAAAATATTTAAAATAGGTGTGAGGCAGTGCCCCCACACCCCCCTTACTATGTATACTAACTCCAGGGTCGCAGTACAGTGGGGAAAAGGCCATATATAACTTTCAGTGAATTGTGTTTTCAGTGAATTGAGCTTTCAGTGAATTGTGCACAGTCAAATGTGTTTCAGTGAAATGCGTTTTCAGTGAATAGTCCTAGACCCATAGATATGTATATATATATATATATATATATATATATATATATATATATATATATATATATATATATATATATATATATACATACACACACACACACACACACACATATATTTATATATATATATATATATATATATATATATATATATATATATATATATATATATATATATATATATATATATATATATATATATATATATATATATATATATATATATATATATATATATATATATATATATGGCTAGCTTCCCAAAATGCTGTTTGATGGTTTACAACTATCTGAGCTGACACCAAATTTGGCAGATGGAAGTTTGGTCTAGTGTCATCTGAAGGAGATAGTCAGCAATGCTGCAGCTTCTGTTATGCTGCTATTTAGTACCACTATGCAAGCACCTACTGCCCACAGGCTTTTGGTTTTAGAGTCAAATGTGAGTCTGCTACCTGTTAGGTCACTCACACTGGAACTAACTATATATATGTATTATAACATATGCAATTAGAGAACAACGTATAGTCATAAACACATTGTAATAATATATTTGTAACTGTTATCACTGTTTTTACTGTGATCGTAGGTACACCTGTGGGAAATGCAGCATTATGGAAGATGTCCTTGAGAGTCTGTGCTACCATGAAGGGTACTGAATGACCTACAGGCAAGAACATGAGGAAATACCATACATCTCACAGCATAGTACCTTTCAACCAGTAGTGTTAGACCCTAATGTATTCCAGATGTCTTATTATCAATAAAGCCAACAATACTACAGTAGAAATGCACCCAGTGAAATTCACAAGTGTTTTACCTGCTATTACTATAATAGCAAATCCCTCAGGGCACTCTGCTGGACCTGATCCTCTTTGGCTTCTAGTTCTTGGAGATCAAAGCCAGTGTGGAAGGTCAATGGTTGACCATAGTTGCAAATGATTGCAAACTGGGAGCAATCATGGAATCCCCCAAGACAAGAAGGGTAGTATGTCAATTTCAGTGAACCCAAGGAAAGCAAAACCAATTTCCCAAAACCACCTCGACAAAAGTGGAAGATTGCCTTTTTCCTCCACCGTTGTATGAACTTGGACTTGGTATACATAATTCCAGGGGTTGAAGGATATCCCCCAATATAGGGGTATGTAGGGCTTCCCCATGCAAAATCAAATTGTTCCAATGTTCACTGAAAGTGATTTCTGTGAACTGGTTTTAGTTTATTTGTGTTTGTTGAAACTGCTTTCAATGAAGTGACATGAATCCAACAAGATCACCCTTTTGGAAGGTCTAACACAGACCGATGCTAAAGCCATGGTTTAAAACACAGTGCTAAGAAATGCATTGTAATACCTTTTGTAAAGTCAGCCACTCCTAATAACTATGTTACCAATAAAACACCCCTAAAAGTTGATTCACTAGTCAGGGATCTGGGAACTCATGTAAACAGTATGAAGCAATACATCCCTCATAAAGCCACACTACTATAAAAAAAATCAAAACAAATAAAATATATTGAAAACAGTCAAAATGTCCACACAGTGGATTGTTTTTAATAAAAATAAGGGGCTTTCATCTAAAATTAGACTTATTCAGAATATTGCCAGTTTCACAAACAATTCACTTAAAACACATTGAATCCAGATCATGTAAAACCAACTTCCAATCAATAGCAACCATTAATATATCTTAAATATATCTTAAAAGTTAATTAAACTGCCAGCTTTTTATTACATATTTAACTGCTAAATTACTTGCTTGTATTCAAATATATTGTAATAAAATAATATCACTAAATCACCTATTGCAACTAAGCCAACCAATTAATTAAAAAGTATATACAAATTGAAAGTATAAACAACAAAAGTTTTTATATAACGTAGAATATACTTGCTTTCTTTTTAAGTAAGCAATAAACACTAGCACTGTCATTAATACCCAGAAATATATTTGCACCCAACATAACTTGCCAGCATAATTTCCTACATTCCACCAATTTTTCCTAGTTACCAGACAACTGACTTATAAAGATTTTCTCAAGCTTGGGAAAAAGAAACTTACTAAAATCTATGTACAATGAAGCATGTTTTGCTAAGGCATCCTTGTTATTCCCTAACCCGATGGCATAATTGTGCTTATACACACACACACACACACACACACACACACACACACACACACACACACACACACACACACACGTGTGTGTGTGTGTGTGTGTGTGTGTGTGTGTGTGTGTGTGTGTGTATTTTGTAAGTGTTCTTTTGGTCTTTCAAATGTAAAATGCTCCAAAGGTGGGGCAATTTGCTAAGTATACCACTGCTTTGATGTCACAATTTGCTCTAGGAGGGTTTTTAAGATTAAACTCAAAAACGAAATACAAACCAAAAATTAAACACTGGCAACATCTCAGTTGCTCAGGTAAGAGCCGCCCTCTCCAAAGCAAAAAACACAGCATCAATGGGACCAGACGGTGTCCCGGGCTGCGTCCTACATGAACTCCAAGAAGAGCTAAACCCAAACATAAAACTACTGTTCAATCTCAGCCTTACTACAGGATATGTACCCAAAGAGTGGCGTACAGCAACAGTGGTCCCGCTCCACAAAGGTGGTGCCTCAACAGATCCTGGAAACTATCACCCCATAAGCCTGACTAGCTTCATCTGCAAAGCTATGGAAAGGATCATCATGGACCTCATAAATAAAGATATTGGGGACCTACAGACACTGGATCCTACCCAGTTCGGCTTTGTTAAGGGCAGATTCTGCCTCTGAAACCTGGTCGATTTCTTTGAAACAGTCACCAAGGCCACTGACGAGGGGAAGGTGGTCCACACAGCCTACCTGGACCTCACAAAAGCCTTTGATACAATACCCCACTCATGTGTTATAGATAAGCTCACCAGCTTAAATATAAACCCCTATGTCACTAGATGGGTTGCAAACTGGCTCAAGGACAGAACCCACATGGTTAGAATTGCTGGAGCCATGTCAGACTCCAAACCAGTTACAAGTGGCATCCCACAAGGCTCAGTCCTGGGACCTCTCTTGTTTGGTATATATTTCTCTGAGGTACAGGCCAACACGGAAGGACTGTAGCTGACCACATTTGCAGATGACTGCAAACTAGGTGCCATAATCGACTCTCCAGCCAACACAAGCATCCTACAAAAGGGCCTCATAGAAACAGACAACTGGTGCCAGAGCCATGGCCTCAAGCTAAACACCAAAAAGTGTATAGTCATCTCCTTTGGCAAAAACAAAGTTCCCACAAATTACCACATAGATGGTAATCCATTAAGTACTGAAGAAGTAATTAGGGACCTGGGGACCCAAGTTGATAGCAATCTCTCATTTGAAAACCACGTGGCCAAAGTGGTTAGAAAAACATTTTATATAGCCCACCTAATCATGAAGGGATTCACATCTAGATCAGTGGAGGTCATTGTGCCTCTTTACTCATCCCTCATCAGGCCCATAATTGAGTACAATGCCCATTTTGGGATGTACCTTACCAGACACCTGCAGCAACTGGAAAGGCCCCAAAAGTACCTCACCAAGAGGATCAAAGGGCTCAAACAGATGCCATATGCTGCCCAGTTAAAGAAACTCCAGCTCTACTCAGTGACATACTGCCTGCTCAGAGGCGATCTGTGCCTGACGTATAAAGCCATGTCCAACCCGGAATTAATGGACATGCTGCACCTCAAAAAATCCAAATCCCATCGAGCTACGCACTTGAGAGACTTGAACCTCAGCACTGAAATAAATAGGACATGCTGGAGGGACAGATTCATAACCCAGAGGCTCTCTTCACTCTGGAATAAAATCCCAGTCCAGGTTAGGCAGAGTCCCTCATTGACTCTCTTCAAGAGGAATCTTGATGAGTGGATGGGAGATCATAAGTTTACCCCGGGTATCACTTCTGTGTCACTGTTAGACAGAGACACAGTATACTAACCTCGAAAAAGGGCATAGCAAAATTCATTTAAAATGGGTGGTGAAAGCCAAATACACTCTGGCTAGGCTTATAAATGCCCTAGGGCAGATAGCCTAGTATGAACCTATGAACCTATGAACTGGTTCAGGCAAATAAAGCAGTAGACTCCAAATGAAATGTGTATTTAATGGATAAAATAAAGCATTTTTCATCGAGTATATTAACTTGAACTTCTTCAGATAAAAAACAAGTACAAATTAGAGTTTTAAATACCCCTCCCAGTTCTCCCATGTGATTGTTCAGTAGCAAGTTCTTAATGGGACATCACTGCAATATGATCCAAGGTCATTATTCACTGTTACATAGGTATAAAAACATTGTAAAAAGTCTCAGTTATTTAACCTATGTAAAATATTATATAGAAAATCATTTTATAAAACATATATATTAAAACATTTTAGACCATATTTTAGAACATTTATCTCCTCAAAATTTTCAATTTTAGCATGCAATGAATTGAGCACATGTCATTCAATCCCGGGGTAATATATGCGTTCAAGCAGATTTGCCACAGTAATTCTAACTGTTCAAGAATTACTGTTAGTGGTTCACCCCTTGAGTCAGTGTAAACTTGTTATATTACCCGGAATTTGAAAGTGTGGTTAGGTTTTGCACTTACATGTCTAGCTAATACACTGGATGGTATTGTACTGATGTCACTGTATGTATGTAATCCCTTTGATTCCTGAGGTCATGCAAGGCAGGAAACAACTTTCTTCCTGAGAGCTCTTCAAAATTATCTACTAAAAACAAACTTCATAGGATTTGTAATAGTTAAATGATGTGTTACAAAAAAATGTAAAATAAGAAATCTCTTTGATAGACAATGAAAGCCACATTACAGGTCTGTTTGCAGCAGCTAATATTTATATTGCAGATTTATAAAAGAAAAATGATATTTTATTTGTCAAAACCTACTAGTGTTATAGCCAAAGAGGCATATTTCTGTTAGTGTACAAAATAGATTTAAGATGCCAGAGGAGGAATTGTTCAGCTGTTTGAGAGCTTTCTATTGACGTATGACAAAAGGGGAAGCATATGGCTGCTGAGTGATATTGCAGAATGTTTGCAAATTATGCATATAATACTGTCACAGTATTTCATGCACAATAGTAATCAGCAAAACCATGCATGTTGGAAGGCAGATATAAATGGTAACAATGTGTACCTTAATGTTTGCATAAGATTGCACCATTTATTAATATGTAGGTCACACAACTTTTATAAAATTAGCACAGTTATACAAATATAACTAATAGTCATAGCTGCTTTACCAAAAAACATTTATGTCTCAGAAAATCTTCCTATTACACATCATGATTTAATGTCATTTTTTGATAACACCTGTTACTTTCATGCATCACCCTGAAGCTGACCGTATTCATTTTTGCATTATTTGTATAAACCTGGGAAATGTCACATTTTTCATAACGTTCTGCAGACACTCCCTAATGACTCCAACTCTGTACATCATATGCTAGGCATTACACTATGCTTACCTAGTAAATCACATCATCTTGTAGATGACTCCCTGCTCCCTTCGTTTTAGTAATGCATCTGCAGCACAACTTTAGGAATTAGACTTTGGAAACATTGATGAGTGTACTTGTTTCTGAAGTATACAGCATTCCCCTAAAAAGGCGAATATACTCTTACAGAATCCACAGGAACTCTGCTTTCCGGTGACTATACTCTTGTAGGAAACAGGGAATTAAGCAGCTGCTCAAATGGCTGCAGTAGAAAGAAGCTATTGGAGCTGTTTCTCACAGTTGAGCAGAAGATGCAGATATATGTTTCTGTAAGATCAGCAAAGAACTATTATGTATGATATTCCAAGATTACATTTTTTTTTTGTTTTGCTTTTTGCATTCTCAGCTATGTTTCATTTTCATTGGGGAGGGGACCAAAACTGGGCATTGTCCAGAGTACCAAGCAACACAGGTGTGGTGTGCAGTATCATGAATGACATAGAAGTGTACAATATCTGTATATGTGCTATCTTGCATCAGTAGCTACAGTATACACTGTTGCTTGTTGTCATTTTGATGGATGCATCTAACACTATTTATTGTTGTCGTACAATGCACTGTCCGACTAACACTTTGTCTTACACTCTTCAGGTCTAGTCTTAATAACACACATTCTGACATGCGACTGAATGCCTCTAAGTTCAAGTGCATGCCTAAGAACTGCATGAAATTCATACATTTGGACTATGCTTAGCCTTCTCCAGTATTGTCTTCACGGTAAGTCTGACCAACCATATGCTCTATTTCATGGCTGATCAACACCCATCAAGCACATTTATTGCCTTTATTCATTAGGAATGCAGAAATCTCACTGCATCATGAGACATTGAAAAGTGTCTTTGATAGGCTTCTGTTAACAACATTTGCATACCATGCCAGTAACATCTTAGAATTACTAGCACATTGTTCAATGGCTGTTAACAGGTGACAGTGCAAGCCCTTTTTTCTGATTTTGAAATTGATTGTTTGAGCAATGAAAAGTCACCATGATGCGTGCACATCATGCTATACTTGTATTAGTGAACTGGTTTGTAAAATGTCTGCAGTCACCTCTGTATGTTGTATGTTAATCATGAATGATATGTTTCGCATGTGACATACCAGTATCACCATTACACTCTCTCACATGTACACTTTTGTCTACGCACATAGATTGTGTTCTAGTGGATGAGTATTGTAATTTGTAGCAGCTGCTATATTGTCCATGATTTATGTTCAGAAATGTGCATATTGTATATATTTACTGGTAACATGATGTTATGAGGACAGGGATGTGGAACACCACCTGCAAATGTGATAGTATTCTTGTAGTTGTAATGGTGTTTGCATGGCTTGTTGCCTTGGTAGTTATTGTGGATTAATTGCTTATAGCTTTGATATCACCAGCAGGACATGTTGCAAACACAGCAGCAGAAGACTAGTGAGGAAAGGAGAAGATTAGTGAAGAAGCTCTGATGATTGTGCAACAGGAAGTAGAAGGAATGGTGCAACAGGAAGTAGAAGGAATGGTGCAACAGGAAGTAGAAGGAATGGTGCAGAAGATGAACTGAGTCTTTGTGAGAAGGTAGAGCATCTACATCTGCAGGGCCAGTACATAAAATAAATGGATGGGGAGTCATCCCAACCTTCATGGCAGTATCCCATTCCCAGTCCATGGAGTGGTGTGCTCGCCAATCTTATAAGACAATTCTCTCATATACTGATATGGAAAGAGCACCCCCCCACCTTGGCTTACTCGATCTGCTAAAACATTTCCTGTACAGCAGACATCTCTGTTTTGATTCTTTGTGCTTGAACACAAATCTTATAGGGCAATTTTGTCTTCTGCTGATACTGCAAGTGCTCCCCCCCCTTGGATTACTTTTTTATTTTATTTAACATTTGTTTACCAGGAAAGTCCGACTTGGAATGAAGCCATTTTTCAGCAGAAGCTCGGGCAGAAATAAAAACCTTTTGCTGTGAGGCGACAATGCTGCTGCTGCACCACTGCGCCATCCTACGTGATCTGCTAAAACATTTCCCTTACTACGGACCTCTCTAATTTGATTCTTTCTACTCAAATACAAAGTATGTCCATTTGTACTGCTTTATTAACTATAAAATAATTCCTGAACTCTAATGTACTTTCTGGTAAGTGGCATGGACACTAAGCTAGGGCTCTCATCTCAGACTACCCCACCTCCATGTTTAACTATTGTACCTACAGCAGTATTCTAAAACTATTTAAAACATGCCCCTCCTAAAAGCAGTCATCCACCCCATATAAATGTGATGTTTTATTTGCCTTTTTCTTGTATTTATTATACTTAAAAAAAAACTAAGTAGGTTATTTCCAAATTACCGTACTTACCAATGACTGTCTGTGTATAAGACTACAGTACTCCTGATGCTGTCTTGCCGACCAGATTCCTATAAACTATTCATTAAGGAGGCAGTAATACCACAATTTAACACTCTCATTGGTATTTCTTCTGGTATTGCCCTAGCCCCTCCAATCAACTTCAAATCAGAGTTTTTCAAACATTTTTCCTCCTTCAGATGCCATTTTTAAAAAATCCCAGAGGAGCTGCAGTATTCCCTTCCCAGTCCACGGTGCTGTGTGCTCACCAAATAAGTTAATTTAATGTAACTTTAATTCTTTTATATTTGAGTGGTCCTGGACTGTTAAAATAAGGTGGTGTATTCTATGTTGGAAATGTTGCCGTACCTAAAGTTAGCAATCAATAGATTTACAGAACAAGGGTTTCTAAGTAATTTCCTGTTCACTGCTTGCATATGTGTGCATCTTGGGTTGAGATAATAATGTGATTTTGCTCTGCTTTGATTTGTTTGCCTATTCAATAAGTTAGTGATTCATTTGTTACAAAGTACAAGGGTTACAAACAAGTTCCTGGCCACTGCACATAGATTACAGCTAAGTAATTATGTTAGTAGCTACAGGGTTCATTCTATATTTTTAATAAGAACACTAAAGCATCTAAATGCCTTATAGAGTTAATTACAGGCTTAACCCTGTCCAGACTACTGAAAGCTTGCTGCATACAGTAAATTTATCCTCATGTTTTGACACAGATTGCTTGTGAGTCAAGTAAAGTTTAAAACAGTAACAAACTACATTTTGCAGACTATGTATGGGCCACTGACATAAATTAATTCCTATATTACTACATTTACTGTAATTGGCATTCTGTGATTCATATTGTTTAAAGCTTTGCATATCTGCTCCCACACTACCCTGTTTTCGTGCTCTATTTAATGAACACAGCATGCAATACTATATCATGGATTTATATTAATGTAAGCTGTGAATGTATTTATAAATTGTAAAAATTCTATGTACTGCTGAAGCATTTATAATTAGTATAATTTAACCATACCTTTTCTCTTAAAACTTATGCTTGTCTCTCCTTTTTTTACAGTCTTAAATTGGCAATATTTTCTTCTCCTGATATGGCAAGTGCCCCCCCTCCACCTCAGCTTACTTAATCTGTTAAAACATTTCCCATACTACAGACCTCTCTTATTTTATTCTTTCTTCTCAAACACAAAGTATGTCCATTTGTACTGTTTTTTAACTATAAAATTATTCATGAACTCTAATGTGCTTTCTGGTAAGTGGCATGCATACTAAGCTCGGACTCCCATCTCAGAACCCCCCTCCATTTTTAACTATTTTGTCTAGGGCAGTATTCTAAAGCTATTTAAAACATTTCCCTCCCAAAAGCAGTCATCAACCCCCATGTAAATATGATGTTTTATTTGTCTTTTGCTTATATTGCTTATACTTAACTAAATCAGTAAAAAAAAAAAACTGAATAGGTTATTTCCAAATTACTGTACTTACCAATGACCATCTGTGTGTAAAATGACATTACTCCTTATTGGTTCTTGCAGATGCTGCCTTGCTGACTAGGTTCCTACCCACTCCATTCACTCTCACTACACTCAAGCTCACTCCGCTCCCCTACCCTACCCCCATTCGCACCCAATCCCTCTTCAATTACATTTATACTAATCGCAGCTCCTCCATCTCCATTGTCCCAACCAATCAAACTCATTAGCATATTACTGTCTAACTTCCTCCCTAATTAATCCAATTAGACATATAGTCAATACATTACTACCCCCACACAAAATGCTACTACTTTATCTCTATAAAAACCTATCCTCTCTCCCTTATTGTCATTAATGGTTATATTATAAGCCTACTCTGTCTTAAACTAAATCTTCTTATGCTAATACAAACCACCTCACTAAATAATGAAAAAGTCACAACCATGATACGCTTAGCAACACCCAATAGTAATTTTCAAAAGGACACGATTAACTACTCTGATATATCATCCAGTCCACTAAACCCAAATATCCGTCACCTTACAAAGTCAGAATTTTACACTATTCCAGCAATAGTAAATATAACTATCTCATAAAATTGAAACCAAAAGTACTACCAATAATTATAGTGCTCTACTACTCCTTAGTGTGGAGATATTCACCCAAACCCATCCATCATACACAAAAATAATAAACCAATCCCTAGCTCTTTAGTTTAACTACACTAAACATACAGAGCATGTATAATAAAATAACAGACTTCCATGTATGGCTAACACAATACAATCCTGACATACTCGTATTACCAAAAATCGGCTAAAGCCTAATATTCAAAATATTTAACTTCTTCCTCCTGGCTATAGCATTATAAGGTCTGATAAAATCCATAAAAGAACACATGGTGTAGCTCTAATTTACCCATCCTCATATACTATCATCCCTTACACCAAAGCCATCCCGACATTCAACAATGCTGAAATCCTCATTACCTTCTTAAAACTAAACAGTAACAAGCAACTCTGTATTACAGTCTTATACATCCCTCCTGGTCAAACCTGTCTACACTTGAAAATATTCTTTCCTGGATGTCCCAAAACATATGTAATGAAACTATCATCATGGGTGATGTAAATATCAACTGGCAAAATTTAATCTCTAACTTTCCCCCTAAAGGTTTTACTTATTGGACTTCACACAACTAATCACAACCTCGACTAGAATCCATAAAAGTAGTAACCAAAACTCCATTCTAAATTGGATCCTAGTCACTGAAGCTAAAAACTACCCTAGTTGGCACATTAAGTGACCACTTACCAGCATCTACCCTCAGAATTATTACCCATCAGCCAAGAACTCATCAATACAAAACATCCCACAACCTATCAAAACACAATGCTAAAGACACTACCCCTAGATGAAGTGGTTAGCTACTTCAACCAATTATTCTTAGATACCCTCAATAGCCTTGCCCCACTCCACACAAAGTGAACCAAAGTCAACCAAGCACCCTGGCAAACAAAACAACTTCTGCAAAACAAGGGACAAAGCCTGGAATGAATTCCAAAGAATTAAAAATTATTTATCCTTGCAAAATTATATGCAACTATGAAACCAGGCAAATAAGCATATAAGGAGGAAACTGATGCGGAATAAGGTAAAGTTCCATGACTGGAAAAATTCCCTTATCAGCCTCAACAAAAGGTTCAGATCCCTCATCAAGTCCTCAAAAGCTAGCTATAAAAACAGAATTGCAGCAGATAGTAAAGACAACCACAAGGCCTTCTATTAGTTAAGTAAAGAATCTCCATGGCAATACCCAGATTTGCTCTGAGCTACTGCACAATGATACCTCCTATACCAAGCCAACAGATATTGCAAATATGCTGGGGGACAGTTTCAGCACTAACTTTACCCCTCTCTCCCCCCCAAGGATCAATCACAATACCGGTAGATTGCCAGGCACCCATTATTACTGCTGCACAGGTTAAAACAGCACTGTCCAAGGCCATGAATACAGCTTCTATGGGACCTGACAGTATCCCCGACTGTGTTCTACATGAACTACAGAGTGAACTGGCACCTCACCTGTGTGCCCTGTTCAATCACAGCCTCACCTCAGGCTTTGTCCCTACTGAATGGCGCACTGCTACAGTCATCCCTCTCCACAAAGGAGGAGTGACTACAGACCCCAGGAACTATTGACCCATTGGCCTGACAAGTCTGATATGCAGAGCTATGGAATGCATCATCATGGACCTAATAAACAAGGATATAGGGAATTTCCAAACTCTGGATCCTACACAGTTTGGTTTTTTGAAGGGTAGATCATGCCTGCTCAACTTCGTCGACTTCTCTGAGTCAGTCACCAGAGGTGTGGATGAAGGTAAGGTGGTTCATACAGCCTGCTTTGATCTGACCAAGGCCTTTGATACCATTCCCCACTCAGGAATCATAGAAAAACTTATTAAGCTAGGCATCAACCCCTATATCACTAGGTGGGTTGCAAACTGGCTCACAGATAGAACCCACAGTGTGAAAGTAGATGACTCCAAGTCAGACTGCTGATCTGTCACGAATGTAGTCCCACAGGGTTCGGTCCTGGGTCCTCTCCTGTTTAGTATATACTTCTCTGAAGTCCAGGCCAACATGAAGGGACTCTGGCTGACAAAGTTCGCAGATGATTACAAGTTGGGAGCTATTATTAACTACCCAAGTGATGTTGACATCCTAGAGAAAGGCCTCAATGAGACCAATGACTGGTGTCAGAACTACGGCCTTAAGCTCAATGCCAAAAAATGTGTCTTCATCCCCTTTGGGAAAAACCCACTTCCCTTGAATTACCACATTGATGGTAGTCCACTAAATACAGAAGGTGTTATAAGAGATCTGGGAACACAGGTTGACAGCAACCTCGCTTTTGACCACCATGTTGCCCACTGTGGTCAGAAAGTCCTTCTGTGTGGCACATCTCTTTACTAAGGGTTTTGCATCCAGGAAGAAAGAGGTCATTGTCTCCCTCTACTCCTCCCTCATTAGGCCAATCATCAAGTACAATGTCCTATTTGGCATGTACCTCTCTAGACACCTGCAACAACTGGAGAGGCTGCAAAACTACCTCACAAAGAGGAATCTTGGCCTTAAACACTTGTCCTGTATGGACAGACTCAAAAAAACTCCAACTATTCTCTGCCTCATATTGTCTACTTAGAGGCGATCTCTGCTTGACTTACAAAGCCATGTCTGACCCATCTCTGTTAGAAATGCTACAATTAAAAAAAATCCCAGTCCCTTCACACCACATGCTCCAGAGACCTCAACCTTATTACCACAATCAACAGAACATGCTGGAGGGACAGGTTCATAACCCAGAGACTTCTCATGCTATGGAATAGACTTCCCATACATGTCAAGCAGAGCACCTCACTGGCCCTCTTCAAGAGAAATCTTGATGAGTGGATAGGAAATAGAAAATTCACCCCGGAATCACTCCAGTGGCTCTACTTGACAGAGGCACTAGGAACTAAGGTTAGGTGGCACAATGCCAGGGTAATCCTACGGGCTAGGCTTGTAAAGGCTCCAAGGCCATTAGCCTAGTACACACCTATGAACCTATAACTGCAGATAAGAAACAATATTTTTTTCAGCAATTATCTGACCACAAAATCAACCTTAAAAGTTTCTGGTTCACTGTTTCAACATTGCTCACCCTGGTACAAAACAAAATCCTGCACCACTTGCAGACAAATCCCAATTGCAAATAGCCAAAATGTTTAATGCACAGTTTATAGAAAGTACAGAAAACTCGATTAATAATCCTAGCACATCCTAGACTACAAACTACACAAATACTGTCAACCATAGTCTAAAGTCCTAAAATGTTAACTCTAATCAATTCACTCCCCTATTCTATGTCTGTCACCAAAATTAACATCCCTTATATTGCAACCAGTACCCATAAACTATATACGATGACTACTACAAAACATAAAACCCAGGTCCCTCTTCACCGACAATCTCCCATCTGAATATTTAAAACTAGCAGCCAGTGCTATAGCATACCCAGTTAGCATCCCTATAAACTGATCTATCTTAGAATCAAATGTACCATTAATATGGAAGAAATCAGTTGTTACATCCTTACATAAAGGGGGAAAATTAAATGAACTGTCCAACTATTGTCCCATCTCTATTCTGTTGCCACCCTCCAAAATCTTGGAAAAATGTATACACAGGCAACTCCTTGGCTACCTTATTTCTAACAGACTACTTACACCCAGCATGGTTTCAAACCATCACACAGTACAGCAACTGCCCTAATATTGTTTAAAGATACAGTAATTAGAGCTAGGGACTTAGGGCATCCAACATCAGCAATATTCCTAGATATATCAAAAGCATTTGACAATGTCACACCAAAACCTTTGCATGAACTACCTAATGCAAAACTTAGCAACTCTTCTCTATAGTAGTTCTCAAGCTACCTATCTCTAAGACAACAGTGTGTAAAGTGGCAAACCTCTCATCCAACTTATCACCCTAACAAAAGATGAGTCCCTCAGGGCTCTGTTCTCAGACTCCCCTCTATTTAACATTTTTATAAACAACGTCCATACTCCAGCCTGTCAAAGTAGCAGACAATTCAATCATAGTATCCACGCAAAGAATATTACCCAACTAAAAATAAGAACACAAGCTGATTTTACTTCCATTGAAACCTTGCTCAACAATGCAAATCTTTTACTAAACCCTAACAAAACCAATTTACTTCTCTTCACACCTAAACCATACCCCCCACTGATTTTAAAATATATTCCTTCAGTAACACAGCAATTGAACATGTTCCCCATACCAAACTACAAGGGGTCACTATAGATAATAAACTAACTTTTGACCTGCATGTCCAAAATACCATCAACAACTGGGAATACTATCTATATAGGCACAAATATTTCATGAACCTAACCACTAAAAGAACACTAACATCCACATACCTTCTGTCTCCTTACTATATGGTACCCCCTTTGCTAACCAACCTCCAAATCACATTAACAAATAAATTACAATCCTGTTATAATAAAATTGCCAAATTTGCAACAAGTCTGCCATTCTGCAAACATCACTGGACTGCTCTTACTTTTCTTAACTGGCTGAATCTATCCCAACAGCTCAACTATAAACAACTAACCATGGGCCATAAAATAATCTATAATCCAGAAAAATGCCCTTCCATAAACTGTGTACTTCAAATTTATACTCCCAGCCAGGTTCTACATTCTAATGAAAAACAACTTTATACACGCCAAATAAAACTGCAAGACATTCCTACTCAATTATCAAGTTATGGAATATACAACCACTAGACTTTAGGTCCACACAGAATCACAGAAAATTTAAATTCAAGCTAAAACACTTAAGTTAAGCAACTGCCCTGTAAAAAATAAGCTAATTACAAACAACCATGCTAAAAGCCCAACGTTCATCTTTTCTTATCTGCTCCTTCTCTATCATCTTATTACAAAAATATACCTGTAATCTACTGATTGCTACTCATAACTAAACAACTTCTCATCTTTCTACTTGTATATAGGAAAATGAAAATATTAATAAAATCTGATAACAAACAAATCTAACAAATGTAAAACAAGGGGAAAAACACTTTCACTGGAACTGCATTATATACACATGTGCATGTACTACTAGATTCTTAGTTATGGCTAGTTCTATTTCTCTCCTGAAATTTTTTTTTGATGTATCATCCAAACATTGTTTATTGTATACTAATCTATTTCCTGTTGTACTATTGCATTGTATTGTATTTTACTATTACATTGTATAATAGCATATAGAGCTTTTCTCCCCAGCCCTCCACTGAAAATGGGTCACCCACCCAGGTGGACTTTCCAGGTAACCAAATGACAAACAAACAAACAAACAAACAAACAAACAAACAAACAAACACAAAAAAATAAATAATAAATAAGTTGGAACTTCACTCATGTAGATGGTTGTGGGGGTCCATGGTTTGCCTAGGTTTTCAAAGAGCATAAGTGCCAGTTATCAGGCAGCCTATCACATCCTTTTAAAACTGAACCAATGAGGCTGCCTTGCATATGCTGCAGTCAAATTTCTGTGCCGTTTTGTCACAGGATAGAATCACATACGTTCTCATCTCCATTTGTTAACATCTTGGAGACTCAAGTAGCATGGTAAACGTGGATTCTCCTCTCAGGTAGCATGCGTAAACCTGAAAAATCTCACATTTTTCATAATAAAAATATGGCTTCTCCTCTTAGGTAGCATGCCTAAACCTGAAAAATCTCACATTTTTCATAACTGAAACATTTTTTCCTCCTCTCAGGTAATGTAGCATGGTTCTTCCTCTAGTGATAGTTCTCCCTGTAGGCATCTCCAGGTTCATCCACAAATGATACAGGGACTGGCTGTCAAGGTGTGGTGGAGTGCATCTCAATCTTTCTCTACTGTCTATACCAACTGATGTTTGGCTAGGGGCCAGGATCTTTTTGCACATACGTGAGCTCCAGTCATGTTTCTTTTACATTGTATATAGCTGGTTTATTCAGTGTGTGTGTGTGTGTGTGTGTGTGTGTGTGTGTGTGTGTGTGTGTGTGTGTGTGTGTGTGTGTGTGTGTGTGTGTGTGTGTGTGTGTGTGTGTGTGTGTGTGTATGTGCACGTGTGTGTGTGTGTGTGTGTGTGTGTGTGTGTGTGTGTGTGTAAGAGAGTGTCAGAGTGAGTGTGTGTGTGTGTGAGTCAGAGTGTGTGATTTTGTGTGTGTGTGTGTGTGTGTGTGTGTGTGTGTGTGTGTGTATATGTATGTGTGTATGTGTGCATGTGTTTGCGTGTGTGCATGTGTGTGTGTATGTATGTATGTATATATGTACGTGTGTGCATTTTGTCTGTGTGTAAGCAGCCAAGATAGTAATGTTTACAAGTGCCAAATAACTCAAATGAATAACGCTATTAATAGGATACCAAAGATTCTGAAGAAGTCCACTTTGCAGTGGATGAAAGTGCTTAATCTGTCATGTATTTAGAATACATGCTATATTTTTATTAAACTGGTGGTATCATTGCTTGTTGGCTTATGCTTACTCCTTTGGTATCCTATTAATAGCGTTATTCATTTGAATTATTCGGCAGTTGTTTCACCGCTATTTTAATGGTTACAAGTGCACAAATGTGTTGTTTCCTGATGAGGTTGATGTAGCCATACATCCTGTTTATTGCAGCAAAATGTCTAATATTGTTAATTGTAGTTGTATGTCTATCTATGTGTACTTATTTGTACACTGTGGCAATAATGTTAAGCATTCCTTCGTTATTGTCCAACACATGTGTTTGTGTATCTACCATTAAATAGCCATTTTGTGAAGAGCAGTTCACAGTTACCAATTTCTATATGTGCAGTATTCTTAATGAACTGGGAATGCTGCATGGCCACAACTGTGAACTAATATAAAACTACTGCACACTCTGTACCATTGTGGAATGGGCTTTTCCACCTCTTATGCTTTTTCACAGCAATCATATTCCTTTTCCACAGATTCATTTTATGCACATTGTTCACTTCAATGTCTCTATGGAAGCTTCTCTTCTTCAAGCCCTGTAGGTTTACATTAAAAAATTGTTTGTATAGTTTATGAAAACACAATGCATTTATTTAAGGATTTATAAAACTTTTCTGTCTACAAGAGCTGCTTCTTTAGCTTTGAAGTGCTGCGAAGCAATTTCAATTTCAGAGTTGGTTAAGGTAATATATCCCCTCCATTTATGTCATGATAATGAGTTCAAATAAGAATGAGACATACCTATGGATGTTGTCGTCCTGTGGGGCTCTTCCCCAAAACGGAAATACGATTGTATGAGAAAACTCTTTCTAGTTAAAGATAAGGTTATGGCATAATCGTTATATTGATCCTAAACTCACAAAGCCATGAACAATTTTGCTAATATCTTTGAATGTTTTCTTAAATAAGACCTGTTATACACATGTGTATTTAATTTCTTAATGTCTAATGCATACTCGAGTTTTATTGCTAGCTTTATCCTAGAATCTGTCAATGACCGTACACTCTCAGGCATCATACAGTTTTAAATCTAAGTACCATTTCTCCCTGAGCAGTATGTTAATTATTCAGGCAGCATTTGACTGTTTAGACTCCAGGGCACTTTGAAAGGCTAGATTGCTGAGTGTTCTTTACAGTGTTTCCACCATGACTGCATAAAAATGCAGAGTAATGGCATCAGGTTAACATCAGCTGCTTGTGTATTCAGCTGGGTCAATAGTGCGAGAACTGATACATATCTACAAGTAAGCAGAGATTACTTAAAATCGACTGGAGCCAGCTGCTTGAAACTGCGAATGACTCATTAGTTTTAAAGTGTTTCTGAATCTACAAAATGAAGAGCACTCACACCATAAAGTAACAAGATGTCCTTTGAGATAAATAAATAAAAATGGGAACTGCTATGTTTTATCTTGGTGACATTGGATAAGCACTCAGTCTGAATAACCATTTGCAATAACTAAATAAATAAAAATAATAATTCAGACTGTCACTGATACTTCTTCTAAAACATCAAGACCATATTTTATTAATGCAATGTCAAGTAACCATGAAAGACGCACATTATGAAAGTTATACCATCACAGCAGCATGAAATTATGATAATTTAATTGTTGGAATTTAGGAAATTTTCAAAACTTGCCACACTTTTTATACATATCAGTGTTTATATTGTTTGCAAGTGTCCCACGTTAGTTATCTAGAGTCGGGCAAGGACAAAGTGTTCAATGTCATGACCCAGTTTGCCAAATACCAAAACAATTAAGTGAGACGTTTGACTGCTTTATTATTATAACCAAACTAAACACCAAAAAGCACAATTTGTGGCAATTCAAAGCATAGACTTTCTAGATTTAATAAAGCTGTAGAAAGCACACCACATTATGTGAAAATGGGGCAGACTTCAGTGTCTGTTCTTCTAAGCATTAATAATGTATGCAGACTGCTGATCCACAGAACATCATAAAAAGTAGCTGCAACAACTAAAAGAGCAACTAAAATTCATTCCGGACATCACTGTTATTACAGAGAGGGGCAAAGATTTTTTGAGCCAGCACTTACACGAAACTGAAACCCTTTCTCCCAAAAACGCCCTTACTCGAAATAATTATTCTAACTCTAAAGTTGTGCAACATCAGGGAAAAGGGAAACAAGCCCAGTCTCACAGCTGGAATACTAATGCACAGCAAACCTGGAAGTGGCTGCATCCTACTACCCATTACTGACACAGAGGTACAATTTCTAAAGTTATGTTTAACTGCATTAAAGTATTAACTCTTGACATTTGTATTAAGTGCAGTAAATTTGGACAGTTTTGTTCACATGGTTGCATTGCTTTTGAAGTCAGTATCATCGACTATAACATCTAGCAGTGGAACCATCACTTAGATATTCATAATGTTTTGTAAACAAAAGAGATAACCTATTAATGCTGCAGTACACAGTGCAGAAACATGAAAGAAATACTCCAGCATAAAAGAATAAGTAGAGTTTGATTTAGTTTCTCATCGATCTGGCAGATACAGTATTATAACTCATAATATTACTTTGCTTAGAAAATACAGTTGTTTTTTGTCTTTTCTTGGTTAGGGGTCACCACAGCGGAACTCTGGTCCGCCAATGATTGGCAGTAGACTTTCACAAATGCCAAGGTGCCAGCTCGACGTCCAACGAAGGCACACCCATTTACGCATGTCTTTTGAACACCCACCCAACCATGGGGAGGACATGCAGACTCCACACAGAAGGCACTCCCACACTCCAGCCGAGAATCGAACAGGAGAACCTCTTGCTGTGAGGTAGCAATGCTACCGCTGCACCACCGTGGTAACAAAGTACAAATTCAAAATGCCTTTTCCTTTATCACTGAATTTGTCGGGAACATTGCATAGCAGGTGCAAATGAGTATTGGGAAACTGGCTGATCAGAGTATTCTCTTGTTCCCCTACATTTCTTTGGTTAAGATTTTCCTTAACATGCATGGAAATACCCTGATTTTTTCGCCCTGTGCAGCGGCCATCTATGGTTAACTTTTTATAGCAGCATGAGCAGTGAGTGTATTCAGTACCCAAATCAATGCTCCTGTGTTCTGCAGTACCAGCATGACAAATCACCATGACAACTATCTGTCATGCAGTGATCTCAAATGTGGTACTTCTTATGAACAGCTACAATGTATCTAGGCAGTTCAAAATCAGAGTTTCTATATGTTTACAGGGTAAGACCTGCCTCCTACACTGTTGCTATCAGGTCATGATGCCTATTATGACAAGGTGTTGAAGAACAATTCATGGTATTTCTTTTTAAAATAAGAGACAACTGAAGAAAACAATCTATGCTGTGTGCTACCGTCCTAGTAACCATAAGACACTGGTATCAGTAAATGCTGAACTGTACATGCTTTACATAAAATTAAACATTTAGGTTCTCAAGTGTACTTGAGTGCCATTATTAAGCTTAGGCAATTTCCCTTACAAAGGTGAAAAATCAAATGCTGTACCTTGTGTTTGTAAGATAAACACTATAACCATAACTATTGACTATTATGCAAACCACTAACCCTGCCAAACCCCAATCTCCAATGTAAAGTACATAAAGCTCCTTACATTGTCACAATCAATGATTTTTTCCTGGATAGAAAACAGACTATCTGATAGCGAGTTTCGTGTTGAGGCTGTTCAGAATGCTTTAATCATAATGGTAGATAATAAGGTAGGGAAATGGCTAAAGAACTTATTCAATATGAAAGTGCCCACATAATGGACTAGGTCTTTAATGATGACCTGCCTGTGGCTGTAATTCTATTTCTGAGTTCCCTAGTGAATGTATGTCAGTTGATTAAAGGCTGAATCTACCATGACCTTTTCAGAGAGGCATAATGTCTAAAAAGACATTTCTGCAAACTTGCAAAATAAATACATGCATACATATACACAAAATATGTTTTTCCCTTTGGGGAGATTAACCCCCCCCCCCAATCATGCTGCAGGGCAGTGTTCATCTGGATACTCAACAGTGAAAACATTATTTTCACAGAGTTGATCACATACAGACAATAAGCTAGCAATATCTTTTTGATAGAGACTTTGTGGATGTTTGATACTTTGGTGCATGTTGTAGTGTTTTGCTAATTGTAGCTACTTCCCTTACATATACTACATTTGTTTCAATTTCCAGAGTATATGTTTTTAATTTATATTCCTTTGATTTGTTCCCATGTTGATATTCTCAAAGGAACACTAAACACAAAGGATGTAAATGAATCATGGGAAAAAAGTAAATTATATTCTCAACATGAAACTCAGAAAGTAAGCTTATTTGTCAAAACATCCATTAGTTTTTTCCAGTACACTAGCATCTATTATCTTCTATTTTTCTCCTGTTATGCAAATTGATGACATTCTGATCATCATAAAATCATACAAGTGAAGATACTCTGCCATTATTGGGAAGTTTAATACTTCTTTTGCCCTATGAATCCATGTGACACTGGGGTGCAATCTCACATTTTGGGCCACTTTCATGGGAAATTATTCATGTTGGCATTTCCCTAGCTGACATTTTTTTCTTTTTGGGACTGCATATAAGTCCCTACTAGAAAATCCACTTGCTGTCATTTGCAGAAAGTAAAATTATGCTTCTTTTTCACACCTTCTGTCAGTTTTAATAGGCGGCTAGAACAGTAACCTACTATCTATTGTAGAATGTTTAGTATAATTTAATAAAATTCAAACCCCATAATGCATAAGACAAAAGCAAAGTAAAGTGAAAATGTTTCATTTCCCATTACAAGGTTTAATTGCTTCACACATCTTCATTAAGGAGACCAGATGGTGTTTACAAGTTATATCATTAACACTTAAATTAAGATGTGTGTTTATGGACAATGTTTCCATTTTCTATTGCTATTATTAGATGCTTTATGCATCTTATTTATTTGTCATCCCAGGGGGCTGTTCAGCTACAATTTTACATAGGCAATGTGCAAGGCTGAAATGACATGGAACACTGGGTTCTAGAAAGAAAAATGTATTAATGTTTTCTTATATACAGTGCACACAAGCAAATAACTACATACATAGAGCAAATTAATAATAATCATAGCACATTTCATTTTATTTTGAAATGCTTTATTATTTTTTAGAAATATGAAAGCATATGTGGGATGCACTACTCTACATCTTGGTTGTAGGCGGATTGGCAAGTTGAAGTTGGTCTTGTTGACCCGCGAGTACTGATTTGTTTAGTCAATTTAGCTTGAATACTTTTTAATCAATCATAATTCGCCACAGTGGTGAGGACTTGCTAGACAAAGCAACTTTTCTCAAACTATGTTTCAGGAAATAGCCTGCGGTAAGAATTTATAAATAAAAACAGAAGCATAAAGTACGACTAAAATGACGGCTCTAATCCATTCATTGTTCACATTATTACCAACAGTTTGTACATTGCCAGCAACATTTTTGGATTTAGCCATGCTAGAAAAGTTGAGATTCAACAACCCAGTTGACTACAACCTGGCTCAATTGCATTGTTTGGTACTTTCATGGGAAAAAAGCTTATTATTGGAGGGATCTGGAAAAGAAGATTTCTCCTTACTCTCTAATGGGTGAAACTCCCATTGCTAATTAAATTAGTTTCAGCAGTGCCACCTCCTGCATGGTTGTGCGCATTTAGGGAGGGAGTGGGGCATTGCTGTCATGATAAAAACATTTTATGTTTGACAACATGAATCATTCTAAATTCAAGAACTTTTGTTAGTTTCGTGTGTATATTTATCCTTAATTGTCATTCACCTTGAAAAGTCAACAATTTCACAGTCCTGATAGGAAGCATCAGGGGATAAGCAAAGGAATATTACTTGGTCAATTAGAATATGTTCTACCATCATATCCACCTCATCCAAGTCTAGACCAACAACGTATGCAGATTTATTTCCTTAGCACTGCAAAACAATGATCATTCCTCTATTCTAGAAAACAAAAATCCATATCCAAATGCTTCACAAACCAAGGCATTACATGATACTAAACCACTCACAGCAATATCCAAGTCTATATTTCTACTCCATGCTCCACCACAAAGTAACTCCACTTCCACTCTAATGCAACTTTTACATTTCAGCAATTACAGTACAGTTTTACTCTCCATCCTTCGTAAGTCTTTGCTGTCCTTTCCTTTCTTCCCAGTTCTTTACACCACCAGTCTCTATCCCCCTACATTCACCCTTCTTTATCTTTCTACAATTCCATTCACCCTGCTCTGTTTTGTAAAATATTGAAAAAAATTGTATCCAGCATGAGCAGTTTTACTCTTCTAACTTAATTATGTCATTTTGATATTACAATACAACTTTGAATTGGACATGTACTAATATGACTTCTATTTCATTTCTACTCCTAGGCTAAGCCTGAAAACAGTTCATGCAGATCAGCTTTCTATACCTGTTACCAAAGAATACATAAAAAATTAAAATACAATAACATCTGTACCATTTATCTTATTCCCAACTCAAATTATTGTATTAATTGCTTGATTGATTGATTGATTGATTGCATTTGTTGAACGGGATTGTCTGACTGGGTGCAAGAACCCTTTTTAGTGGAAACCCGAGGAGAAAAACTCCACAAAGATAGCTACAGTACATGAAATCGTGGAGAATATATGAGAGTACATGGCGTATTATATCCAGATCATTAAGGAGAGTTAAGCAGCTCAACAACAGAATTAGAATACACGGGGCAGGGAGGATATATGGAAGTTCAATTATAAAATATGTGCAATAGATTAATCAGACATATGCAGTGCTGAATTCAATCTATTAAAATGTAAGGAAACATTAAAAACATTTAGGACAAATCTATAGACATGTATATAATGTATATGTGAGTTTAGTGTTAAATGTATATTAAAGGTTTAAGGTGAGAAACAGGATAGATAAGATGGCCTGAAATTCAAGTTGAGGAGACACTGAAAGTAACAGAGAAGTGAGAGTGTGGAAGTTAGAAGCAGTGAGAGCATGTAAGATAGAGTATTGAACAGGCAGGGAAGGTGGGACTATGGCATTCCTTGCATAGATTAATGTCCACTTTTTGCATTATGGTTTCCATTTTGTTTCACATTAACTCTATAGACTATGTCCCATTATAGCTCATCATAGATCTGGTTTCAAAACTTTGCATAATATGAAATATGATTCAAAACCAGTAATTGCTAAAAGCATCAAACAGGGGGTACTTATTCTCATGAAAACTAATGTACATGTGTCATTTAGTAGTGCTGTAAGATCACATTCCTTGGTAGCAGTATGCTCTACACAAGAATCCTAGATCTCCTCATATTCTCCAGATGTGGGTAAGGTGGTGGTGGTCAGAAAGTATAAATCTGATTGAATTTTTTGGGTTACAAAGTGACAATGTAACCATGCTTGTTCCCACCAGAATCCTTGCAACCTTAAACAGTGTGCCAGGAAATAACATAAAGTCTACATTTCATAAAACAATGATAAATTATATTTATTAGTGAGTTGCTTAGCAAACCCATCATTTCTTTTCAAACATAAAAAATCTTGGCACAGGACCATGACAGATGGTGCCAGTTCCCAAACCTCCTGCAAAGCCATACTAATCAGCCTTACTTGAGTAAATCCAACTAATGTTATGTGGAATCCCTTATGATCAGTAGAACACCTTCTGTTGAATCATTCTGTTTATAAAAAGCTTTAAATATAATCTGAATGTTTTACACAATGTCGGAAAATCCTGCAATATAATATCAAAGATGATCAATTGATTCTGTTTTCATAGATAATAGAATGCAAGGATAAATAGCCAAATAGAGCAACTAATTATCTCTATTTCCTGTGCCTCTATTTGGAACTTCACATAAGCTGGTGAAAAAGTAATTCCCAGTTTAGTAACATTTATTTATGTCCATTGATTTCATGAAAACAAAGTTTTAACCATGATCTACTGTAAAGTTGTGAGGCCAAGGTTAAACAAAGCCATGCAAAAACTGGTAAATCTTGTCAAGGAAAGGAAACCAGTGGGAACATCTGAATAAAAGGAGAGTGGGCCAGATTCTTGATGGCTTGCACGGAGTCTAAGAGTAGAGTAAGACTCCATGCAGCCATCATGTCCGACGAGCAATCCAGGAATAGCATGTAGGGGCGTGTAAGAGAGCTCCTAAAACGGCTCTTACACAGACAGGGCTGGGACATGCAAGTCACCTCAATTGCAGGTGAAAGGCATGCAAACAAGTTAGATTTGTGATTCAGGAAACGCAAACCTGTCCGAGTTAGAGCAGTGTTATTTGCAGAAATGTACTCAGTTGACAACTGAGTACCATTCTGCAAATAGCAAAACGGAGCCGTGACAGCTCCAAAAAAAGGTTGCATCCAGTGCAGGAAGCATGCCAATGGCCAAATATACGACCATTGGAAATGTTCCCTGATGCAAAATTAAAATAAAAATAATTTTTTTCGCCGATTTCCAATGTTTAAAAGTAGCACAGCGCCGCGCAAATGGGCTGCACTCTAAAAACCAGAATACTACAAATTAAAACCCACAAATGTGGATTTTATTGAAAGTGGCAATGTACAATGCAAGGGAATGGCAGGCTGAAGACAACATGGCCACCGAGTAGAGGTTGCTAAGGCGGGAAGCTCAGTCTAAGACATGTAACCAAGCATTAGTCGGCAATCCTATGTAAATGAGTGTTAGGATAGTGAATCGCTAGTTTACATAGCAAATGAGCACAGTCAGTGGAGTGTAGGAGTAGGATATGGGGAGTAACAGAGTAGAAGATAGGTGACATCATGAGGGGGATATGTATGAAAGAAGTGAAGCTCTTTGGAGCAGAGTGGCATGTGTCCGCTGTCATTTAGACATCACGGAAAGAGGTGTGTCAACAGGTAGGCTAGGGAAAGCCAAGAAATGGAAGGTGTATACCATGGATAACACCAAAGTTTCTTGCTGAGCATGCATGCACATGTGTGCGCACCTGTAAACTCGAGTAAGACAGAGTGTGCTCATGTAAGCATGAGTGTGCGCGTTTAAGCCGGAGTAGGCATGTATAAGGCTGTTTAAAGAGTTGTAAGTGCGTTTGCGCTGGTGTGCGCACGTTTTAACCTGAATAAGCAAGTTTTAGTCCATGTAAGCATGTGTGCGCGCGTCTTAGTTGCTGTGCTCGTGTTTGCGGTTGTGTGCGCGACACTCCCCCCTGAGGAAACAGAAAGGAAAAAGGAAGCACAACAAATAGTAGGAAGCTACCAGGGAGTACCATTTGTTTCTCACAAGAGACACTGCAGTAAGCTAATAGAAGTGAAAACTGAAAAAGCTTTACTGAGACAAAGAAATGTTAGGGGCTGCCATTGCTGTTATAAGGCGACATATGCAACATGCTGAGGGTGGTGACAATGGAAATGCTGCTGGACAACCCACAGTGAGGAGACGGAGAAGAGTGTACAGGCCCAGGGTAACCTACCAGGGGCTACATGAGCTGGAGATAGTGGAGCGCTATAGAGTGGACAGAAACCTCCTGCAGCAAATTGTTGAGCTGTGCAGGCCACGCCTCACACACAGAACCAACAGAGGGGAACCCATCCCAGTGGAAACCAAGGTATGTGTTGGCCTAAGAATATTAGCAACAGGTACCTTCCAGAGACCAACTGGTGATATGATGGGGATATCACAGGCATCAGCATCCAGGGTACTACACCAGTTCCTGAATGCCATGTCAGCACATGTCGGTGATCATGTATATTTCCCCAATTCCCATGAGGTATTGGCCAGCAATATGCGTCTCTTCCAGTAAATAGCAGAATACCCTGAGGTAGTGGGTGCAATAGACAGCATGCACATATGCATCAAAGCACCAGCCGGCAAGCACGGTAGGGTCTACTTCAACCACAAGGGCTTCCCCTCCATCAACTGCCAGGTCATGTGTGATGCCTAGGGCATAATACTGAATGTGTGTGCAGGCTGCCCTGGAAGCTACCATGATTCCCATATCTGGCATCTGACTCAGCTGTACCAGACATTTGCCAATGGGGACATCCCACACGGTCACCTAGTGGGGGATGCTGGCTATGCACTGGAGCCGTGGCTGATGACACCCATCAGAAACGCACACACACCTGAACAGGAACACCATAATGAGGCACACGCACAAACATGTAATGTAATAGAGCATGTGTTTGGGCTGCTCAAGTCATGGTTCCGTGCCTGGACACATCTGGTGGAGCCTTGCAGTACTCACCAACTACATGTACCCAAATTGTCATGGTATGTGCTATGCTACATAATATGATCCTGTAAAAACAGCTGCAGTAGGACCAGCATAGGCCTGGGCCAAACAGCCCCCCACCATTGCCAAGGCCATCACAGTAAGAGCGTGACTCGGAGAAGGAACAACCTGAGCCTGCCCCAGTAGGCAGAAGGAGGCATGCCCAGTATGCTTTGGACTTGGCAAAGAGGAAACGCATAGCACATACACTGGCTCAGTAGGAACTCTGGAAATGATACCCCTCTCCGACTCGCACATAAAGTAAAAGGGATGCCTAAGTTGACACTACCTGCTTCCAAACATGTGCAGGGAGTGTAGTATGTGCATCCAACATAGGCAGCCCTGCAGCACCACCTAAGGCATGAATGCCATGTGTTAAGCAATATAAAGCAGTGCTAAACAGCAATTACCACCATGTAGTATATGCAAACAAAATCCCACACACCAACTAGCACAACTGTGGCCAATGTTCAGTAATATTGGGCAATGTCCAGCAATGTTGGTGAATATTGAGCAATGTCGGACAAGCCTTGTCTAAGTAGGGTATAGCTGAACAAAAGCCAACATGCTCATATTTGCTTAGCAGGCCCTTAAGCAGTGTGGTCTGCTCAGTATAAAAATATAAAGCAGTGATGGGTCTCGAACCCAAGATTCTGTGCACTATAGCCAAAGTACTGAACCACTAAACCATGACAGCATTGCAGTGCTCCACCTGTATGACTTTATGTTGATAAGTCTATGCAAAGTATTCCATGGAAACCCTGCAGACACAGCATAATCCTTGTTGAATTATGACACAAAGGTGAGTCCTGCAGTGAGAACAGAACCTGACTTCCAACACACACAGTATAAATGTTAATACTGGTCATGTTCGCACACATCAGCAAATGTAGTGGACCTCAGATAGCAACATACTGAAGGGTCACACTGGGCATGCTCACACATGAATAAATGAGACAAATGTCAGGCAACAAAACATGTAATGTCAGAACTGGGCATGCTCACACACTTAGGCCATGTCTGAGTACAGCAGTGGGCCACGCATATCTGGCAGTTGCATGTGTTAACCCAAGAACCTGTCACTATACAGCAATCCACCCTGTGCACACAGTTATATGACAACAGACACATCTATAATATAGTGGAACCCTGTCATAATCAAATATGTTCTGCAGATACTGAAGTTCTTCATGGAAACTGGTAAAGAAAAGATGATGAAGACCTGCAAACAGTATCAGCAATAAACATTGTGCATCTTGAACATTAGCATAGGTTCAGAGGTTGATACTAGGCTATCTGCCCTAGGGCATGTACAAGCCAAGACAGAGTGTGTTTGGCATTCGCAACCCTGTCAGATTACTACACTGTGTGTGTGAATAGTAGGTCACACAAGATAGCCCATGTACATTTATGCTAGTGTGCCTCTGTCTAGCAGGGACACAGAAGATATCCCAGGGGTAAATATACAATCACCCATACAGTCATCAAGATGTCTCCAGTAGGTGGTCAGTGGGTGGCTCTGCCTGTGTGAAACTGGGATTACATTCTGTAGTGAGTGGAGCCTCTGGGATAAGAATCTGTCCCTCCACAATGTCCTATTAACATCTGTGCTGAGGTATACACCCCTGCAGTGTGTAGCTCCAAGGGAGTTGGATATCCTGAGGTGGAGCATGTCCAGTAATTCTGGTTTGGGTATAGCTGTAAACAACAGGCACACATCATATCTGAGTAGGTGGTAAGCAACTGAGTAGAGCTGGAGTTACTGCATCTGAACTATGCAGGGCATCTGTGTGAGTCCCTAGATCTGCTTGGTGAGGACCGTCTGTGGCCAGTATAGTTGCTGCAGGTGTCAGGTAAGGTACACCCCAAATGTGGCATTGTAACCAAGCATGGATGTGATGAGTATAGGGGCACAATGACCTCACTCGATCTAGATGTGAAACCATATGGGATAAGGTGGCACACATAGAAGGTGTGTCCAACCACTTTGACAATGTGAATGTTAAAGGCAACAGTACGAACAAGTGATGTCCCCAAACCCCTAACAACTCCTACCGTATGTAATGGAGTACTACCTATGTGGTAATGTGTGGGCATGTTGTTACTCCCAAAGGGATGACTATGCAACTAATGGCATTTAGCTGTAGGCCATGGCTCAGGCATCAGTCATCCATCTCTGTGAGACCCTGATTGAGTATGCATGTGGCAGCTGGAGAGTTGATCATGGCACACAGTTTGCAGTCAAGTGCAAACATGTTCAGCCATATTCCCCCTGTGATAGCCTGTACGTAAGACAAATATATACTGAACAAGAGAGATCCCAGGACCAAGATGTGTGGGATGCCATATGTAACTGGTGTATAGTCAGACATGGCACCTGCAATCCTGACCATGTGGGTGCTATCCCTGATCTAGGTATCAATCCATTGTGTGAGATATGTGTCCAAATTGATGCTGGTGAGCCTATGCATAATGGCCCAGTGGGTTATTGTGTTGAATGGTTTTGCAAGGTTCAAGTAGGCTGTGTGGATAGCCATCCCTATGTCTATGGACCTGTTAGCCATTTAAAGAATACCTACAGGTTCAAGAGGCAAGATCTGCCCACAGCAATGCTGAAATGAGTAGGACACAGTGTCTGTAGGTTCCTGATGTCTATGTGTAGTTGTCCTATGACAATATGCTCCAGAGCTTTGCAGAACAGGCTACATAGGCTTATAGGGCAATATTGTCTCTGGTCCGTTGTGGCACCAACTCTGTGGAGCGGGACCACTGTCCCAGTACGCCATTCCTTCGGTACATATCCTGTGGTAACTCCAATATTGAACAGTGATGTAATGTGAGGGTTGCATTTGTCATGATGCTTGTGTATGATGCAGGCTGGGACACCATCTGGTCACATTGATACTGTGATGTATGCTGTGGGGTGGGCAGCACTCACCTGTTACTGTGTGATGTCAGGGAGGTTATAATCTGTTGGGGTGGATAGTTGCTCCTTAGGGGGAATGTGTGGGAGACATCTGCACTGAACCTGTTTGCCAGGATGTAGGCAATGCCAGTGGGTTCAGGGTAGGTTTAGTCAGTATGCAGTAACTCACATCATATCAGTGAGTGTCCACCCAGGTTCCTGACATAACTGAAGAAGGCCGTGTGATAGTCCTACATGTCAGGTGCAGTTGTCTGGTAGAAGTGGCCCTTAGAAAAGTCCATGAGTGATTGTAGCTGTCTGCTAGTACAGATCACAGATGCCTTCCCAGTCTGGGATTGTGCTCTATCATGTAGTAGCATCCTCCTGATGTTGTACAGCTTATTAATGGCTGGGGTCGACCAGACAGGTCCCCTGCCATTGTAGTAGTGGGTCTTGTTGTTATTTGGGATAGCACAATCCATGCAGTCCACTAGGTGTCCATAGAATGTGTATGTAAAGGATGCAGCAGTGTGAGCCGTATATGCCACTGTCTCAGGATCTCTGAAGGATACCACCTTGCTTCGGTGAAGTGAGATGTTGGCTCATGAGAAATTCACCAAGATTACCCAGGATGGGTGTGTGGAGGGTATATGTATGTCCTACGAGATACATGTATGTTCTGACCTTATCAATGAGGGGTATATCACTGGTGTGGAACATAGAGTCCCCATGTTGGTGATGAGCAGGTCCAATATGTATTCCCCCTTGTGGCTGGGCTGACTGGTTGTGGCAAAGCATATGAGTCCACAAATTGTAGTGACTGTTGGGTGAGGTTGTCGGGGCTTGAGTAATATCCCCAGTCAATATGTGTGTATATGAAGTCACACAATATAATGTTGTCTGTGGAGACCTTCATATTCTCCATAGTTACCACAAAAGCCGAGTGTGGTTCCTGAGTTTGGGAGTGTGTTCTGTAGCAGGCAGCAAACTGAAAGGCAGTATTGCACAATGGTAGTTGTATATGTATGGTCTGTGATGCTTTGTGCAGTGCTACTAACCTGGAGGTGTGTGTATCTGTGATGTATATGGATACTCCCCCTAGTTGTGTTGTCTGTTCCAAGTCTTGTTGTCAGACAGCATGGTATGAAACATAACCTGGTAGTGCTGGTGTGCATAAGCGAGCCTGAACCAGGTGTCTGTCAGTGCACAGATATTGCCCTCCTCCATACTGAGGAGAGTCCTGAGTGGCCACAATATGAGGTTAACACAACTGTTGTTGAGCAGCATTACCCTTAGTTTCATTTAACCTGTAATGTCTATGGTGGTGTGTTTGTCTTCTGAGCCCTGCTTAAAAAAGGCACTCTGGTGGTAGCAAGAGCCTTAGCCAGCATACCAAAGTCCAAGGGTGACAGGTGCAAGCTGTCCATAGTGAAGCTACATGGCATGTTGAGCATGTCACCATACGCTGACAGACACTGTATCCCCTATGAATGAAACAAATTTGTTAGCCAACTGTTAAATGTGATATGTGTGCCCATATACTGTGACATCATAATTGGTGGGTGTAAGATGCTAGACAAGGTCAGGGTCATACTGGCCTTGGCTACATGATCAGAGTGTACCTCCATGTATCATGTCATGTGGTCAAGGGAGTAATGTCTGAGGTTACACACACCAGCATGGACAATGATGGTGCCAGTCTTGTACTTGCTTTGGAGTGACCTGACTGCCTGTGTTATGCGGCAGATCCTGCAACCCAACAGACAGCCCAAAGTGACTATTCCCTTGTCAGGGTTGGTGAGGGGTATGTCAGTGTGTCTGAACATAAGTGTCACCTATTACAAGTGTATTAGGTGTGTTGTTTAGTGCGAAGGGCAGTGACTGTGGTGCACACTGACATTGTGAACTTAGTGATATGTGGGTATTGTAGTGGGGTAACAGGTTTGTGTGTGTCTGCTTTGGAGGTCTCTGCTGCTTAGGTAGAGTACATTTACAGCATCCGAGTATGTCACTGTGTGCTAATGTGGTTTGAGTGCTGTTGCTAGAGGATATGTGAGACTGATATGTGGTGTGTGTGGTTACCTTCACCACCTGATAGACTGTGCCAGTCATGGGTCGAGAGAGTTCAGCTTCCTGTATGTCTATATAGGTGCATCTCACACATATATCTCAGTTTGTTGGGAGGAGGAGAGGGTTGTCTGTGTACATGAGGCAGATGTGACATTGTGTCAGTATCACAATATCCACCGGCTGGACTGAAGAGTACACACAAAACCGACCCCTGGACATGCCAGGATATTATCATGACATACTCTGTAGCCTGATCACAAAGGATCAGTAGGGTGTTAAGCATGTAAAAGAGTATAACAGGGATTACTGCTCATGTCCGTTAGTGTTTTGTAAAGAGGAGCTGAGAAGGAGTCCAGACTGAATCATGACACCTCCTTCAGCTATGTCATAAATATCAATGTACACACATATATGTCCTGAGTCAAGGCCAACTGTTCCTGAGTGTTAATGCCGACATCATGACAGACAGGCCCATATGTACATACCCATCCCCCACTGACAATAGTCCACAACATCATACCAGGAGATATCACATGTAGAATGGATGAGCAGCTACCCCCACTGCCAAAAGCATGGCAGCAGGTGGAATACATTGATTCCCAATATGTGTCATGCACAAACTACAGAACAAACAGATCATGCACCTGAACAGTCAGCTGAGCCGCACTCCCTACACAGGATGTGGAATCGTTGAATGTGTCACAGCTACATATGGCACTCCCCACAAGTGTTGGTGCACAACAAACCATGGGAAGTCAAGTCTAGTACGCCTATGAGGTCTGATCTGCAAGGTCATGGAGTCCATCATGGTTGCAGTCATAAACAGAGCTATTGGAAGCTGACACACACACACACACACACACACACACACACACACACACACACACACACACACACACACACACACACACACACACACACACAACCCTACCAACTGTGGTATGTTCATGTGCGGATCATAGTTCCCAAACATGCTAAACTGTTTGCAAGGCAGCCACCCAGGACATACATCAATGAACACATCTACACATGTCACATATACTTTGAATAGCCCTTTTATCAACATCCCAGACACATGTAGTATCCACAAAACCAAGAAGCTGTGCATAAATATGTGTTGACATATGATGGAATGTCAATGTGTCCACAGATAGATCACACAAGGTAAGGATACTGAGGTCATGTTCAAGCTGTTGACACCTGCTGACCCACATGGACCATTCCTGGAATTGCATAAAACAAAGTGTACACACATCACCATGTCCAGTCCGATGATGTCACCATCCTATAAATACAGCAGGAGAAGAGAAACCAGCCAATAAAGCAAATAGCGTGCTGTGTTAATGTGTCTATTTCCAATATCATAGCATATTTTGGTAGGAGGTTGAATCCTGCAAAGTGTGTGTGTGTGGGGGGTGTGTGTATGTGTGCAATTTCCTTAGAGAGGCGTTCCCTTTTTGGAGACTGGGAAAACTCAGTAAAGGAGGTACATTCCTCTTTGGAAAGTCTGATGATGTCACCATCCTATAAATACTGCAGGAGAAGGAAAATCGGCCAGTAAAGCAAATAGCCCACCGTGGTAGTACGTCTTTCTCTCTAGTATCATAACATAGTTAAGTAGGGGTTTGGATCCTGCAAACAGTGAGTGTGTGTATGTGTGCAATTGTCTTTGAAAGGAGTGCCTTTTTTGGAGACTGTGAAAACACACTAAAAGAGGCACATTCCTCTTTGGAAAGTTTGATGATGTCACCATCCTACAACTACTGCAGGTGAAGAGAAACCAGCCAATTAAGCAAATAGCATGCCTTGTTAGTGCGTCTCTCTCTAGTATCATAACATAGTTAAGTAGGGGTTTGAATCCTGTAAACAGTGTGTGTGTGTGTGTGTGTGTGTGTGTGTGTGTGTGTGTGTGTGTGTGTGTGTGTGTGTGTGTGTGTGTGTGTGTGTGTGTGTATGTGTGCAATTGTCTTTGAAAGGAGTGCCCTTTTTTGGAGACTGTGAAAACACACTAAAAGAGGTACATTCCTCTTTGGAAAGTCTGTTGATGTCACCATCCTACAAATACAGCAGGAGAAAAAAAAACAGTCCGTAAAGCAAATAGTGCGCCATGTTAATGCATCACTTTCTAGTATCATAACATAGGTAGTGGTTTGAATCCTGCAAACAGTGAGTGCATGGTGGGGGTTGTGTGTATGTGTGCAATTGTCTTTGAAAGGAGTGTCCTTTTTGGAGACTGTGAAAACACACTAAAAGAGGTACATTACTCTTTGGAAAGTCTGATGATGTCACCATCCTACAAATACAGCAGGAGAAGGAAAACCAGCCAGTAAAGCAAATAGTGTGCCATGTTAGTGCGTCTTTCTCTAGTGTCATAACATAGTTAGGTAGGGGTTTGAATCCTGTAAACAGTGAATGTATGTGTGCAATTGTCTTTGAAATTATTGCCCTTTTTGGAGACTGTGAAAACACACTGAAAGAGGTACATTCCTCTTTGGAAAGTCTGATGATGCCACCATCCTACAAATATAGCGGGAGAATGGAAACCAGCTGAAAAAGCAAATAGCGCGCCGTGTTAATGTGTCTCTCCCTAGTATCATAACATAGTTAGGTAGGGGTTTGAATCCTGCAAATGCTGACAGTTTGTGTGTCATTACTGGTCAACACGGCGTGGGTTTTACTATGGTATGACATAGTATGATGACAACAGTAAGTGCATTACAGACATCAGGTATCTACGTGGCAAATATATATGTGTACATGTCCCATCAATCACTACATAGGTGTGAAGCCTGCATACTACATGAATACATTTGTTTCCATTGACAGGTTGTGCCACTGCTACTCAGATCGTAGATCACATATGTATGTATGTGACATGGCCGTCCACTGTCGTGTTCTGTGGCCAAGGTCATCTGTGGCACACACACCCATGACAGTTACTTGAGAGTAGTGTGAGTAATGGTATATGCCTGGGGTATATGTCAGACATGGTCATACAGAACAAAGTCTGCCAAGAATGGACAGTCTTTATTGGTGTACGACTGCCTTGTGGATATGCATTCAGGCCTCTAATGTCTGTGATACACCTTCAGACTCCACAATACCTATGGATATGTGCATACTAAGGGACACATGACATAACATGGATCTGTATGTACACAATCGTACCCAACATACATGTTGAGGGCTACCACCGGTGTGGTACTGACAGGATAGTATGTATAGTACATGAGGATGACTATGCCATAGTCGACTTACTGCTATACAGCATGTATCACACAACAGGTATCTGTCTGTATGATACCCTTGTGTAGGATATGCGTCCCATCCAGGGAATGCATTGTAGGGCATTCCATGCATTCCCAGATTTGGATGGACACATCCCTAGTGTGTCTGCATGTACCTAAGGGGGCTATATGACACACAGGTGTGGTCACAGTAATGGGTGGCGGTCATCACCACTGGTTAGTGTTATAGTGTAGCACCGGAAGGATCCAATTGATACTGGGTTCCCTACTACTGTGTGTCATTTGTCAGGGCATCATCCAATGATTGCTTATAGTCATGCTGTTGAGGTTGTGTATACTACCAGACTGCAAATCATTGACTGATATTAACGGTATCACCCACAGCATAGTGTCAACCCATGTCATACACACGTCTACCCATGTTAGTACATAACTGTAGTAGAATGCATACTGGCCATTGAAAGATGCAATGGGATGTTAATAATGTGTACGACAGGGTATGCCACATGTCCCATGTGTCTACTATGCACGTACATCCAGACAGTGCGCACCCACCATGTTCACAGATGTACACTTACTAATCTGTACTGCACACATCACACACATACTGTCCACTCGCTAACACATGCTGGCAACACATCACACATCAGCCAAGTGGCACATGGGTGGATAATACATACTCAGACCTAACAGTGGTGTAAACAATGCTACATTGAAAATCAGAGCTTTGATGCAAAATGTCTGCTCAGATATACCAACAAGGATGTAGTTAAACTTCCTTGTTGACAACTCGCTATTATTGCTACACTGCTATAGTGTCACCCTGTGCATCAGCACCATGTTAGCCTGTCCCTCAGTCGATAATGCAGATGACAGGAGGCGGCACAGGTATTATCATATGCACAGGGCATTTTGTTGTTTGCCAGAGCCTGACATTGACCCATCCAATCGACATGTCTGCGTGTGTGTGTGTGTGTGTGTGTGTGTGTGTGTGTGTGTGTGTGTGTGTGTGTGGGACAACAGTACAGCATGGGCCAATGTTGATGTAATGTGTGTGTGTATGTGTGAGCCCTAGTTGTTTGCTTAATGTGTGTGTGTCTGCATGCACACAGATCCACCATGTGGCTGCCATATATGGTGGTTTGTGGGATAGCCACAGACTGTACCTGCTTGGTTGTACAGATCACTGTCTCTAGCAATGGACACAGTACCTGTGCCTGGCAGGGGTGCTACAGACGGTATCGGGTACCAACCCTGACTGGGTACTGTCATCAGAGGCAGAGGTATGATGACTGGACCCATGTCCCTGCTGGGACTGGTCAGAGCTATGTGCACATGGTCTACTGGGACGGACAATGGACAGGCCAGCCCCAGCATTGCTGGGGCTGGTACTGCCACTATGGGAGTGGCTGTGAGCTGTGGGCCATCTGCAACCGCTGCCAACTGTTGCTGTTGCTGACATGCACCCGCGTCGACGTTGCAACCATCCCACACAGTCCTGGCTTGAGGAAGACATGTTGTGGAGGGCATTTATTGTCTCCCCCCAATGTCTATCAATGACCTCGGTGTATGTCCGGATGGCACCGGCAAGGTCACGGATGCTGTCATTGATAGCAGTGTTATGTGCCCTCTGCGCCCTGAGTCCCTGAATGATGTACCATTCCATATGTGCCTGAGCCTGCATTACAGCCTGGAACATAGTGGTCGTCGTAAGACATGTGAGCGCATGCCTGCCAAGGGCAATACTTCCAGTGGTGCTCCCCCGAGAACCCCTGGACCTCCGCCTATGTGGTACCATTCTGGGTCTGCGGCTATGGCTGCTCTGAGGGGATGCATGTGCCATTGGTACCACACTCTCCTGGTCAATGCCAACTGTATGCTGTCCCTCCCCTATGGCCATTGGTGGTGAGGGATGTAATGGCAGTATGAGTGTGTGCATAGATGGGGTTGAACGCTGTGTACTGTCGATTGGTGGACCAATGACAGACCCTGTCAAATCTCCCTGTGCCAAAATACATGTGTCATCATCACCACTATCCGTGGCAGTGGCTTCAGGTCACCTGCTGCTTTCGCCAAGCCCTACCTCAGCACCTGTGAGAGGAAGACAGGAAACACACGTTACGGTCTGCACATGCACACATGCACACATGAACAAATGCACACATGAAAACATGCACACATGCACACATGAACACAGGCACACAGGCACACATGCACACAGGAACACATGCACACAGGAACACAGGAACACATGCACACTCCTCACTACAGCAGATACACATACACAACAGAAATCCAAATCATACTCAATACTGGTTGAAGGTGGGTGACAGTATCACAAGGCAAACAGTCATGCACATATGTCAGCATGCAGAATAAATGTTGATCAAGTCCATGCAGTGTGAATGTAGACAGCCATAGTTAATGACAGTGTACATGGCTGTGGTGCATGTGTGTACATGTTCAGTGACTGCCTATACCCTGGAACACAATGTGTACAAGGACACGACATTTCTGTGCAAGTATTATAAGCTCTGCAATATCCTGTGCACCATCACACACAGGTATACATGCTATGGCTGTGTGTGTTATCTGTGTGTCACATGGATTTCCATGTCTGATTGCAGTGTCTGTGTCTGTAGCAGATAATTGTGAACACAGGTGTAGCACATGCATGCTATGTACACACACGGGATGAGTGGTGCATGTATACGTGAAGGGATACCAATCCTGGACATGGCCATTGTAACACTATGAGGTGTAGTACCATTAGCCATCATCATGCATCATGTGGTCACTCAAGGCCACTAAAGTGTTCTACCACCTCGCATGCTTTACCTGAACCACAGTGTCGTGGCTAAGTTCACAATTATACAGGCACGTTGCACAAGGGTGTGTGAGGTGTCCAATAGGGAGCATTGTCTAACATGACTATGTTATGTGTTGAGGAGTGTTGCACAGCCCCATGCTAGGCCCCTACCTGTCAGGTATGGTATGTGTGGTGTGTGGATGACATGTGGGATACTGAAGTGTGACCTGGCAGCGGGTGTCCGGTTACACTATGTGTAGCATGTTGAGGTGTACTGCGTATGACAAACGTGTTATGTTCTGTACATGTGTGTCAACTATGCCTATCCAATGTGCAGTACAGCATTGCCACATTTGTGTCTGATGCTCTGTGCATTGCATGTGATTGAGGCAGCTACTGACATTACTGAGATGTTTCACGTCTCACAGCAAACATGCACAGCATGCATTATGCGTAGGTGTGTTATGTGTACATGGCCTACACCTTACCTATGACATGCACAGTTCAATACCAAGTTTAAAGTGTTAACACACTCACCAGCATGTAACGTCTGCCCTGCTGTCACACCAGAGGGACCTGCAAGAATATGACACAGTTTGTCAGTGGCCACAATTGTGGCATTGCTACTGTGAGTGTGCTAAACTACAGTAGAACAACAGGCATAGGTGTACAGATACTATTCACATTATCAGTATTGCACACAATAGGCAGCACAACTGCTAAACACAGTACACATCTCACACATGCATAATGTAACAATACAGGTAACAATAGTCTACAGCTAGGGCATGTTACCTGCACGTTCCATGTCACTATGCTGGGTGGCTCCGGCCTCCATGACGACACATGTGTGATGTTGTTGTTGCTGTAGGCCAGGAGCCACCACACTTAGCAGCATTTCCTCCACTCTGGTGAGGGGGGAATGTATGGCCACCCCACCACCTGTGGCAAGCTGTTGTCTGTAGATATCAGATGCATGCCACCGGACATGTCTAATTAAATCACTGCAGTGATGGCGTACCTGCTCATATGTCTGGTTATGCATGCCTATGTCATTTACCTGACGAACAAGTTCTTGCCACAGTGCAGTACGGTCCTGCTGGTGCTGGCTGGCCCTTGAAAACAGCAGGGTACAGTGCTGAACCAGGCTGTGGTGGATTTCCTGTTCCTCTGCAGCTGTGTAGTAGGGGTTCCTGTGATGAGCCATAGGCCTGGAAGACAAGTAAACGATATGTGTGAGCAAGTCATGTGGCACACTAACATTATACAGTACAGATATCAGTTAACTGCCATATATAGCATCTGTTCGTCTGTCAGAGGATACACACATTCAATACCACATATCAGTGCTCAGCCCACAACTGGCTGACAGTGCCTGCCACACTCCATATGACACACCAGTATACACCAGTACTCGGCTCACTGTTTGGGATCCAATGCACAGCCTTGCCAGGGGGGTACATATCAAGCTAATGCATGCAGAAATATGTCATCCATTGCAATGAATGTGAAGTACAGTTACAGTATAACCAGTAACCCACCCTAGTCATTGACGTCATACCCCTACCTAACATATGTGCACAGTTGTTAATATAGCTGGCATACTGCTGTAACAGAGTATACATGTTGCTAGGTACACACGCAAACCCTGCATCACACATGTGATTGTGGACATGGTACAGGCATCATTACACACACATCAGCCATTCATACAACACACAAATGTATGCTAACACAGATGAGCATTTACTATGTACCTTACAGTACTGTGTGCCCCTACTTACAGA